>NC_090271.1:92503000-92820000 GCF_040414725.1 Anabrus simplex
CCTTTCTCCCGTTTCTTTACGGGGTCGGGTTTGAGGTGAGATGAATCTATCATGGCGGGTTTCTATGACCGGATGCCCTTCCTGACGTCAACCTCATCGGATGAGTTAATGAGATGAAATGAATGACGTGATATATGATAGTACAAAGGGAGAGGGTAAAACGCGGTGCCGGCACATAGCCTACTCCTGTCGAATAGCACCAAGGGATCTGCTCAAGGCTTAACGTCTCCATCCAACGGACAAATCACCATTAACAGCTTCGTATGCCCTCACTCCATATGAGCACTGAGGAGAGGTTTGGAATTTAATATATGCTTTTGGCACGCAATCAAGTAATTATAAATTGCATACCACCACTTTCCCTACCCTGCCGGCCAACATTCTGATTGTTAAAATGTTTTCGACCAACGGGATCGAACCAGATAACCACGGTGTTAGATCGTTTAGACTAAACCCCTTAACGATCATGGGCACCAGGCGGGGAATTCTTGGTTAATTTTTCAAAATTGTGCCGTTATACAACTGTTTCAAACAAATCGCATTCCACTCGGTGGCTCTACGATTAGAAGACCTCGAACTTACACCGCTCCACCCCGGGTTCTGATATCGATGATTTCATGATTTCATTTCGAAGCTGGGCAAAGGGAGCGCGAAACAAGTGGACAAGTTATTTCCAAAATATCCAGTTTCTCCCCGTTGACTTAAATCCACTAAGAATGACGTTCTCGAAATATTCTTGGTACATAGTTACACGATAGTATGTTGAGAATCGTTTCCAGCAGAGATATTTCGATTTACTAAAGTTAGGACATTGTTATAGTTCGCCTTAAGGTATACTACCTGCGGTGTTCCACAGCTAAGACAATTGCATCATAACATCAGGGCTGAGCGTCGTACACAGAAGCTAGTCTTACTTGTATGCTTCCTCGTGGAACCTCAAATCCGTAGGCTAGAGGTTTATTTACCTGTATGAATTGCTTCACGCGGAACCAAAAATAAATACAGGTAGTTTCAGAGACCGTATTAATCATCCGATGATGATGCCGGGGTGAGTAGTTCAGATTGTAGAGCGCTGGCGTTCAGAGCTCAAGTTAATGGGTTCGATCCTGTCTCAGTCCGTTTGTATTTGATCGTCAGCCTTCGATCGGTTTATTTACCTGCGGGACAAAAAGAACTAATAATATTATTATTTGTTAAAGGCACAGTACCTTAAATTAACATCATCCTAGAATTCCATCTGGTGAGTACAGGTTCGATTTCTGATTTTGCTCCATGGAAGTCATGTTATGGTTTACAGCATACAATGACCAGCGAACTCATCAAAGAGTAGTGGATTAAAATTCTATTCAAAACATTTTAGAAGCAGTTTTATCTTCCATTTGAGTCCAATGTCGGAATGGTACACAACGCACGAGTCACTGCTGCTTTCTCTCCGATCTTAGCTCAGGTTATTTACAAATAAACAAAGATCAATAGACACACATATTAGCACGCCTCATACTAAGTACATGATAATGATATTTATTATTATTATTATTATTATTATTATTATTATTATTATTATTATTGTTATTATTATTACCGGGCACCGACAGATAGGTCTTGTGACGACAATGGTATAGGAAAGGCCTAGGAGTGAGTAAGAAGCAGCCGTGGCTTAATTAATGCTGGGGCTGTACTTGTGTCGGTGCGACGTAAAGTATTTAAAAAAAAAAAAAGAAAGCAAGGATTAAGCCTCGGCCTGCATGGTTCTCAAGAAGGTTTTGGTCTCTCTGCTACAGGTGGTACCCTTCGAATTGACATGATAGCTTTCAAAGACCATGGTAAGCGTTTTATAATACATCCGAAGATCAATTTCAAACGTCTGAAACACAAGTCAGGGTGTTTCAGAAGGAAGTGAAAGCAACGAATGAACCAGCCATCCCATTCTATCAGCAAGAGTACCAGTTGGATGGTATCGAAATCATCGGATTAATGATTGGCACTGGAGGAGCCATACCTCTCCTTTACGTCAATGGCAGTGCACATTTTTGAAATTTGGGGTAGCGTCAAGTTTTGGAAAATTAAGGGTTTTTCAATATTTGATTGTCCGACTCGTTGGCTGAATAGTCAGCGTACTGGCCTTCGGTTCAGAGGGTGCCGGGTCGGGGATTAAACCTTAATTGGTTAATTCCAGTGGCCCGGGGGCTGGGTGTTTGTGCTGTCCCCAACATCCCAACTCACACACCACACATAACACTATCCTCCACCACAATAACACGCAGTTACCTACACATGGCAGATGCCGCCCACCCTAATCGGAGGGTCTGCCTTACAAGGGCTGCACTTGGCTAGAAATAGCCACACGAAATTATTATTTATAATATTTGATTGAATTAAATATAGTTGATTAAAGTTAGTATGGTTTTTGAGATTACCTGACAATTTCAAAAAATTGATTGGGAAAGTTTCAAAAATTGAAGGCCTAATTTAAGATTGCATTTAATTTCGTTGCATTGACTGACTGCCTTGAAATACGCATTAAGTCCAAATCCTCAAGTACCATATCTCCAAACTTTTTAAGGAAACCACGTATGTCGTCTTAGGCCAACTCCTCACAGTTACTACTAAAATTTATGTTGCTCTACTGTATGCTTTGTCCTCGGGGGCAATGTCCAGTTGGAGAAAGTCGAAACTAAGAAACAAATAATAATAATAATAATAATAATAATAATAATAATAATATCATGTGCCTTATACAACCGGATACGACTCTCGTAAGACAGACCCTCCGATGAGGGTGGGTGCTGTCAGGCGTGTATGGAAACTTGCGTGCTATTGTGTTGGAGGGCCAAAGTGCTGAAATGAAACAGACATTTTTAGAGACAATGAAAGCTACTTTTTGTTGCGAGAGTACACCCAACTTAGTGCTCATCCAATCACCAGTGGTGAAGGGTTTCTTTCGTAGATCATGAGCTGAACATCATACATTTAATTCAGTGTAAATATTATTTTAGGATTGTTCCATTGACGTTGCTTTTTGTCACTAAATATTCCGGCACGTATGGGCCTATCTACTGTCTTGGAGATAATCTGTAGCAATCGGAAAATTTGGAATGTTATAGGAATTATGCCATAATTTGGTTAGTTGTATCCAAAACCCGAGTAGTTAGCTATTGCTGTTCCGTAAATGGGATAATGCTTGATTAAAAAAAAAAAAAAAATTCTTAGTGTGGAACCGTAAACTCTGGAATCCTAGAGTATACATATAGCTTATTCATATGAGTGTAAGTGATACTCTATTATTTATTAATTTTAAATGATCGGTAAATATATTTCGTAGCTCAATGTTGGTGTTCATCACGTGGTCTGTTTGACTCTTCTTAACTCTCCAAACGCAATTCAATACGGCGTGTCCCATTAGCAGTGTTGAACTGTCGGCACCCCGCCGGACGGACGAGTGTAGAGGATTGCCTACGTGACAGGCGTATGCTGATCACGAAACTAAAATGACGTGGACTGTCCTGTATATCATGTCACAAGGTTATTTTAAGATTTTCTTCTTAGTTGTCTTTATTCTAATTTATTAGGGTCTGCACTAGATGTGGATTTGGCCCCGTTTTACTGCCGGATGGCCTTCCTGACGCCTATCCTCTGTAGAGGGGTGTATTCACCAGTGCGTGCTCAGTGGTGGTTTATAGTGTAGTATGTTGTGTATAGACGAAGTGTATTCTGAGAGAAAGAAACACCCTGTCCGCGAGCTATAGAAATTAACCATACGCAGTTAAATCCTCAGTCCGATCAGAAATCGAACACATGGCCTTCTGAACCAAAGACCAGGATGCTGGCCATTCAGCCATGGAGCTGATGTTTAAGTTTTTGTTGTTGCTACTTACTTTTAGTATCTTAAGACAACACCCCCGGCAGCCTATTTTAATTAGGGTAATTTTGTATTTATTAGTAATAATTTGCCACTGAGTGTAATGAGTCCCTTTATGAAGCAGAATAGAGTGAAAATACTAATTTTATGCAAAATATATTTTTTAATTTCAAAAACATATTTTAATTAATTCTAAATCTAAATACAAACTCAAATTAGTATTTTTGTGCTGAGAGAAGATATCTTGTGTTTATTCTTCTTAAAATAATCCAGTCTAATGACTGGTTTGCCCTGCGATGAGTCTTTTCCAACTGGGTCGATCCTGTGCAGTACGCTTTGTGCCTGCATAGCTCCTGCATCCTGAGTTCACAAGAAATGTTACCATGACTGTGTTTCTTGGCCTTCCACGAGGGCGTTTCCCTGGTATTTTATCTTCCAAAATTTCCTTCAACACATTCCTATGTCGAAGCCTATGTCTCATCCAAGAAAGTTGGTTCTCCCTAATCTGACTCACCAGCTGTCTCTTTTCTTGGATAATGTTCCATTTTTTACAATTTGTTTCACGTCGCGCCGATTCAGATAGGTCTTATGGCGACAATGGGATAGGAAAGGCCTAGGAGTGGGAAGGAAGGGGCCGTTCAAAACCTCATTGTTGGCCCTCTTCTCCACCCAACTTATCCGTTGCAGCCGACGCCAACACCACAACTCAAAGGCTTGTAGCCTCTTAATATCACTCTTGATTAACGTTCTGGTCTCGGCACAATACAGTGCAGCAGACCAAACATAAGGTTTCATTATTCTTTTACGTAAGGTTTGGGACATCGTTTTCTGACATACAGTAGAAGGGACTGTTTATCTCTAAAGGCTTTCTTTGCTATTGCTGTTCGTGTTTTTATATCAGTGTGACATTCAAGTTATGATCTGGCCAACGATTTGAACTGTACTACTTCTTGTACAGGCTCACCACTGATCATCACGTACAATGGATGTGAGTTCCTACTAAACGTCATGACTTTTGTTTTATTTTCATTTTCATACCAAGTTCCTTAGCTTTTTCATTCATCTTTAGCAACATTTTGGATAAAGTTGTTGGACTACCCGCAACTATAGCTTGATCATCGACAAAGTTGATGCTCTGCATTAGTCCCCCTCCTATTTTCACCCCAAGCTTACGGTTTAAACATATCCGTCTACCTTGCGAAACAACGTACGTCTCAACCACTGTTACGGAATTTCATGACATGCTTCAGAAACAATTTCAGAGGAAGCTGTTACATTAATAACTGTTTATTTCAAAATATTGACCTTAATGTGTATTATATGTTAAAAAGTCGCATAATTGCTCAGTCACACATAAACTACTAGATAATATGAGCTACATGTAGTATGAATATATTTCATATATTCAGTTCAAATACAAACCTATTCTGACTTTAAAATAATTATTAACCTTTTTAAAACGGCGGCCATTGATATGCATGTGATTATTGAACTTGTGCATGTTTTATCGCTAAAAACTAAAATAATGAATAAATAATTAGTTCTCTCACAAAGTACATTCCAAAATGGTGATTGTAAATTCCGGTTTCTGCAAAGAATGAAATATACAGAGCCTTTAAAACTAATCATAAATAAAATATACATAGTCTTTTGTTAAAACATGCTCTGTTCCTTTGTGACTACTCATCTCCGATAGATGGCATTACTGTCGCAAATGTACTTAACTAAACCAACAACGACCGGTACGGAAGCAACTATGAATTAATTTACGGGTGGTTAATCTCAAGTAACTGTAACACTAATTACAAAGATTATGATGGGCAAATTTGCTTGCAGTAAATCACTATGCTGATGATGGACGAAGAGGAATTCGTTTAATTTCCTTAACTACTGTTAAATGGAAGAAGTCTGTTTTAAATGAAAAAGCAAAGGTTTTTCTTACGTTATGGACAGCTAGATATTGTAGTGAATGCAGTGGGGAAAAAAGATTCTTAACTAATTAATAATAATAATGTTATTTGATTTACGTCCCACTAACTAATTTTACGGTCTTCGGAGACGCCGATGTACTGGAATTTAGTCCCGCTGGAGTTCTTTTACGTGCCAGTAAATCTACCGACACGAGGTTGTCGTATTTGAGCACCTTCAAATAACACCGGACTGAGCCAGGATCGAACCTGCGAAGTTGGAGTTAGAAGGCCAGCGCCTTAACTGTCTGAGCCACTCAGCCCGGCAATCCATGTACTTAAAGTTGCTGTATTCCTCCAGAAAATAGGACATGTGATTTTTGAGAGATGTAGTGTTAGCAGAATTCGTAAATCTGTGAAGATCAAACGTACTAAGAATCCATAATGTGCAGAGGAAGGAATTGCTGGAACTTAACAGTACGATGTATATGAATCCGATATATGGATTATAGAATATCTTGCATATAAGAGGCGCAGTTGAGAGATGGCTACATTCTCGAAGATTTAAGTACCAAAGTTGTACATAATAAGGTGTAATGTGTAAATCATGTCTCACGTACAAAATTTAACGAACGCAGATATCCTTTCAATTTAATATTCATGTTTCTGATAAATCATTTTGCGCAAGTAACACATAGCTAATGATTTAGAATACTAAAGCTTCCATAAGTAGAAGGAAGAGATTTTACCGGGCTGAGTAGCTCAGGCGGCAGGGTGCTGGCCTGTTTGTATGTAGTCGTAATATTCAAAGAAGATGCGTTCTGACCGTTCTTAGAGGAAGGTCCATTTACTGGTTGCCTTGGTGAGGAAAAGAGAGTAAAGAGGTATGGTTGCCATGGAAATAAGCCTGCTCCCCGGTTCGTGTTGCTTGGAGTTGCTAAACCTCTCGCTTCTGAGCTACGTACTGCAGAGCACATTGGTCTGAACGAACGAACGAACGAACGAACGAACGAACAAGTGAGGCGGAAGCGAATGGAAGGCGAAAGGAATGCAGAAATGTGTCAGCATCGTGCAATGGCACGTGCAATGCTCCTCCATACAGCCCTATCTGTCAAAACGCTTCTTTTCATATTACGGGTATAGTATAATATTCGATAAACCGTTTTCCAGTGATAGTAAAAAACGGCCGAATAGATTCCAGTGGTTGACCCCTCATTTTCAAGCGTGCAATCAGAATTAATTTTATTACGCTGCAAGATGAATACTGCACGTAATTTAAAATCATTGTCTCAAACATGGACACCCGTGAAAATGCCTCAAATGAAGCGTGAGTCAAAAATATGGTAAAATGTTCTTATGGTGCAAAAGAACCGCGCTTGCATGGTGACCACTTCCAAACAATTCCCTCTGAGCAAATTCCTATAAAATTCCTCGCAGATTCAGATAAAATGATCAGATGCACATTGAAAGAAATCTTAAAAGTTCACACTGATATGCCGGACTCCATACTATACAGTCCTAGGAAATTCAAGGAATTCCGTTCGTGTTGGGATGCCGTTCTTCAACGTATTAATGCCGCCAGAGATCCTTACATACTAAATAAAAGAGAACCAAAAAGAGAAAGCCTCAACTGTTTAAAAACTCTTCACCCCCTGTGGGTGCGGGACACAGATGAAGAATACATCCTCGGTATCCCCTGCCTATCGTAAGAGGCGACTAAAAGGAGCGACTAAGGGATGATCAGATTAGAACTATGATACTACTTGTCATTAGTACCACCACACAGGGAACACCATGGGTAGCTTTTACATGCGCGTAGTACCACTATGTTGGGTGCACAATAGGTTTGTGATTAGTGGCGAGAGAGTGCCCTCAGGTTGCATTTTAGAGTACCTGTGATTCGTACCACTATATGAGCGACACCTTGGGTGAGCGACACCATGGTTCTGGCTTGCCTATGATTAGTACCCACTATGTGAGGAACACGAGATAGTGCGAGTCCCTGTGGTCAGTCCACTTATGTGAAGAACACCATATGTTTGCGTTGCCTGTAAATAGCGCTGCAGTGTGCGAAACACCATAGGTCTGTGTTACATGTGGCATTACATTACCTGTGAGTAGTACCATAAAGTGTGGAATACCGCGAGTCAACGCTACTTTTGATTAGTGCCGCAACATGACAAATACCATAGTTCTACTTTCCTAGCGATAAGTACCATTATGAGGGGCCGATGACTTGGATTTTGGACCCGTTTCGACTACAAGCATCATCGATTCAGTGTTGTGCTTTAGAAGCAGTCCCTTGGTCAGTAATACTATTGTTTAACGCTAGTTTCTGGGAATGTGGGGCATTGTGGGTCGGATCCATCCATTCATTCTTCGTCCTCACGTTTTGAAATCTAGTCAGTGGAGGATTTTGGACTTTTAATTTGTCATTACATTTCGTTAAATTAGAGGCCGGTGACCTTGATGTCAGGCCCCTTTAAACAACAAGCATCATCATCATCATCATCATCATCATCATCATCATCATCATAAAAACTCTTCGTCTAACACCAGATGACAGCGTATTTAATAAAACGGATTTTTTTTTAGATCCCCGGTAAATAAGAACCAAGTTGATAGAAGTTGAATTTGGTAAGTGGTGCGATCTCGCACAGAAAGGGAAGGAGTTATCCTCTTTCGTCAACATCCTCCAACCAATCAGTGGATTAGTCATTTCCAAGGATTATATTGTGGCGAACAGCGTATTGCCTTGGAAATGACAGGTAACGTAGCGGCTGTACGAGCTATTCCAGGCAGCACCATGGACATTAACCGTTGTCGGCGTTGCCACAACGAGGTAGAAACTCTTACTCACGTCGCACGAAGCAGCTCTACGAAATACTAGGCACCATAAAATACGATCTGTCATTGCTCACGCGTTAAGCGACTCAGGCTTTACAGACTTCGATGAGGTTCACGGTCACTCTATTGCAGGCAGCACCCGTCGAATTGACATGATAGCCCTCAAAGACCACCGAAAGGACTTTATAATAGATCCGAAGATCAAAATAGAGACAACCGAAACATAACCCAATGAGGTACATGAGGAAAAGAAAACAACATATGAACCAACCATCCCGTTCTATCAACAGCAATACCAGTTGGTTGATATGGCAGTCATAGTATTAATGGTTGGTGCTAGAGGAACCATTCCTCTCTTTCTCGTCAAGTTCTGCAAACCGTTTAACCTCAATCAGGTATTAATAAAATAAATTGCAGTGACTGCCTTGAAATATTCCGTCCAAATCCTGAAGAACCATATCTCCCGAACTTTTTTATACATAACAATGACTTCCTTTCAATATTCATATTGCCTTTCCCTATAATTTGTCCTGAGGGGAATGTCCTGTTGGAGAAAGTCAAAATAAATAAAAATAATAACTTTGATAAATCATACAGTACTACATTTACCTGGCGTGTTGGCCGTGCGATTAGGGGCGCGCAGCTGTGAGCTTGCATCCGGGAGATAGTGGGTTCGAGCCCCACTATCGGTAGCCCTGAGGAAGGTTTTCCGTGGTTTTCCATTTTCACACCAGGCAAATGCTGGGGTCTATCTGTGCCGGTGCGACGTAAAACAAGATTGTAGAGTCGAAACTCGACCTGAGGGCTTCACGTCAGTAGGAACGTGAGAACAGCACAAGACTATGAACACACAACACACACAATTGGCGGGTTAACACAGCTATTATATACATCTTTAATTCTTGAAAAAGTGTTAAACCCGAATGGAATTTGCTCTATTGTTAAACATTTAATCGGATGTAGGTCCTCGCGCTTATTTTGTACACTCTGGTAAGTGGCGATGGCACTACCTGACTAAATAATGTTGAACCAGCACCGATGGTAAACTCGTTAATAAGTCGTGCAAACTCCAATAAGAGCGGTGCTCGTATGAAGTTTAATGGACGTACTGGCTGCCAGAAGAGAAGATGTTAGCATGACTCTTTGTCAGTTTCTTTTTGTGAAACACATTGTTTATGCTCGATATACTGGACTTTCCGCATATGTTAACCTCACTCTGAATGAGGCAGGGAATGAGGAAGCTAGTGGTGAATATTCTCCTTAAAAAAACTCAAAATATGCTTTTAACAAAATCATTTATATTTCCTGTTTGTCCTCCTCCTTGGTTGAACAAATCTGTGACCTTCGGTTCGGAGGGTCCTGAGTTTGATTCCTGGTCCGGCTAGTGATTTTATTCGCATTGAGCACAAATGAACATACAAGCTCAAGACATCTCTCCGCATAGGGTTAATGTAGAGAAGATCTTTCGAAGAGTAGTAGTATAAGGTTTAGATGATATCTTTCGAGGATTGGCTAGTTTTGGAAACTATGCTGTTTTCCTGGTTCTTAGCTAATGTACCCATGATTGCAAATTTAATTTGAAAGGCGATGAGGAAGAAGCTTAATGTGTAACATGCTGTTCTACGCCTTATTGCCAGCCTATTTACATTGGCAATGTTAAGAATGCCACCCGAAATACGACCCATTTTGCATGGCTGATGAAGATGAACCATAATAATATTGTTACGAATAAAACTCCACCTGTTTCATTACCTAATAAATGCACATACACATATTCAAACGCACACAATTCTAGCTAGTTATGAATGGCCACACTTATTAATTACAAGTCTATTCACGGTACAGTAGGAGGTCCAGCCCTGTGCTATATCTGAGGACGCTAAACCCTTACTTTCACTTTCCCCATGTCCAGCCACCTCATACAGCAGCTGGATCTAAACATAGGACTACGGGCCACTCGACACACGATGACTGTTCGTTGGTTCGATTCCACAGATAGACCAGTAATTCACAGTCACATGCAGTGAACAAGTAAACAGCTCAACAGTATTAAACAGCAGGACGATACTCACAACAGCGAACATTAACACAGGTCCATTTACCTTGCACTTACGATAGCGGGTTTCCTCGCTGATTCACGGCGATCCTCACTCCACAGAAATACTCAAGCACACAGTATTCTCAGGTAGTGCACGTCTTCCGTTCCGTCGTCCCCAGCCCGTCTAGCCACTGGTCTCTCCGACACCACAACGACAGTTCCTCGTTCAGACCTCGATGGGACATTGGTGACAGCCAACACCTCTTCGCCCTCAGCCCAGCCACCGAACCCCAACTCACATTGACTCCACCACGCAGTCCAACTCTGACGGACTGTCCGTGGCTAGCCTCCCTTTTTATAGCTCGAGTGATTTGAACCAGAATTATCGCGAGGTGACTAGAGGCAGGACATTCCCGTTAAATCTCGAAGAAACTCACAGGTAAGCCGGCCGACGAGAACAGTGCACGGAAAGGCCGTTCCCGCCCTACAAGTCGTGTGACTAACTAGTCCCTTTCTGAAAGTACTGAAAGGGGCTACCACGGGGCTGGCACTTAACAATAAAAAATAATATTCTCGTTTTTACGTCCCATCAGCTACTTTGCCGGTTTTCGGAGACGCCGGGTGCCGGACATTCTTCCCGCAGAAGTTCTTTTTCATGAAACATAATTGCCCCTGTTACAAAGCCAAGTATTTGAACTTCACACAAAATTGTTCAGGAAAAAATGGCTGTGTTGATATTGATAACGAAATAATGTCATCTAAAATCCGATTTGTGGAAGAAAACATATTTTCCGGAAAATTAGCTTTAAGCGAATTAAAATGTTTCAGATTCTGTCGTATAAAATGTACCTAATAAATGTAGGTACTTGTCTAAGGATCTTATGATATGTACTCGTCAGATATTAAAAATTCCTTATCTTTTTCCTTATTTCTACACAGTACACGTCATTTTAGTAGAGTAAGTCACGACAGTTTTTTCCAGGAGAGCTGCCGGAGGATTTGAATCTGGCGGCTGTTTTGCCGGAGGTGAAAGCACCTTTTCTGGCGTCCACTCATCTTCAAGTGCTCCAATAATTGAGGATGTAAAATTTAGTCTTGTTATTATCTTTGTATCGGACTTTTCTTTATATAAATATATATCACAGTCAGCATGAAGTAGTCTGTTCTTCACAAACATGCCCGACACACTTTGTATACACCTCGTTCAAGCACCGACAACTCTGTGTATACACTAAGTTCAAGCACGAATAACTCCGTAATAACAACACGAGTTGAC
This sequence comes from Anabrus simplex, assembly GCF_040414725.1. Taxonomy (NCBI): domain Eukaryota; kingdom Metazoa; phylum Arthropoda; class Insecta; order Orthoptera; family Tettigoniidae; genus Anabrus; species Anabrus simplex. Next base: position 92,514,928 of record NC_090271.1, read on the forward strand.
AAGTCCTACCTAGTCAATAACGGAAATCGCGCGCCTTTCTCGTCAAAGAACCAGCTTTGACTACCATCCGTGAAACAGTACTCGGTAATCTGTGTTTACTTCTGTACCTGGAACAAGTCCGGCCCCACGGTGTAGGGGACAACGCGTCTGCCTGTCACCCGGCGGCCGCGAGTTCGATTCCCGTCCAGGTCAGGGGTTTTTAATTGTAAATGATTAACATCCCTGGCCTGGGGACTGGGTATTTGTGTTGTCCTTAAATGTTCCTTTCCGCACATTCAACACTTTACACTTCCGCAATTTCCAAGTATACGCAGATTCATAACATATGGTGCAAAGTAGGGGCAAAAGATCTTTCTAGGTCGACGCCCCGAATAAATAGCATTTAAAAAAAAGTACCTGCAACAAGAGCGTGATCGCGCTCCTTGTCACTCTAAAGGTTTATTGCGTGTATTTAAGTTTTTAGTAACAATATCAAAATTGACATATTTCTAAATATTTCCCGAATTTATGGCAATCTTCCGAAATTTTCCAGTCGTGTCCTTAAAAAATCCAAAAAAAAAACAACTACCAAACGATTGAATCTAGCAAAGCTGTGTTACGAACTCTCGTTTTAACTCCCTGCTATGTAGGCCATACGTTGCGAGCTTGCATTCGGAAGATAACGGGTTCGAACCTCACCGTTGGCAACCCTGAAGACCGTTTTCCGTGGTTTCATATTTTCACACCAGGCACATACTGGGGCTGTACTTTAATTAAGGCCACGGCCGCTTCCTTCCCACACCTGATCTTTTCCTATTCTATCGTCGCTATAAGACCTATCTCTTCCTGTGCTACGTAAAGCCAAATCTGAAATAAATAAAAGCACGTTTTGACGTGTTGTACCTGCTCTCCCGGCAATAGCTCATATTGTTTGTGAATCGCCGAACGATTTTTGCCCAGTGTTGCAGGCATGTGCAGCCCAGGGCTAGCCGCTGCTAGTAAATTCGGTAAAGAGGTGCATAATGCCACAAGAGGTCTCCTGGATAAATTACGTTCTCAGGATATTGTAATATAAATCAATTGTATCGCTTTAGTTTTTAAAAGAACAGCACTTTAAAAACTCTGCTATTATAACACAAACACAATTCATAAACGACAATTGAAAATAATGTTATTGCTTACATTGACTGCCTCAACTGCTATGCTGAACAGGGGCCCTGTGAGGGGATGGGAATACAAGAAAGAGGAAAGGAAGCGGCCGTGGCCTTAAGTTAGGTATCATCCCGGCATTTGCCTGGAGGAGAAATGGGAAACCATGAAAAACCACTTCGAGTATGGCTGAGGTGGGAATCGAACCCACCTATACTCAGTCGACCGCCCGAGGCTGAGTGAAACCCGTTCTAGCCCTCGTACCACTTTTCAAATTTTGTGGCAGAGCCGGGAATCGAACCCGGGCCTCCGGGGGTGGCAGCTAGTCACGCCAACCACTACACCACAGAGGCGAATTGCTTACTTACTACAACTCCTAAATACTCTCATTACCATGTGAAGAGATTTGTAACCTTTCTTAACTACTTTGTGTTAATATGATTACCCCAATGAAGATAATTCCTTATATTAAGACCTAGGTACTTTCATTGTTCCCATAATTAAAACCGAGAGGAATTTTTCTTTTTGTACAACTTGACTTTTCATCCCATTTACATTCATACCATTGTCTGCTGTCCATCTCCACTTCATTGTTCAAGTCCCCCTGCAGTCGCTTACAATCCTGCAACTCAAATAATACTCCATAGTCCATACAATATAACATTATCCGCAAATATCCTTATTTGTGACTCCAGATCTCTACTCATATCACTTAAATATATAAAAGAAAACAGAGGTCCAATAATACAGCCCTGCGGGGCCCCCTCCTCTTAATCATCACAGGATCAGATAACGCTTCACCTACTCTAATTTTCTGAGTTCTATTTTCTAGAAATGTAGACACCCATTCAGCCACTCTTTTGTCTAGGCCCCCTCGCAGTTTGTACGTATAATTCTGAAACATCCGATATATAACCCGAGATAGAAACTAAGTGTGACGTGTACAGACAAAAATATAATTTTTTCCATAGAAATAATGACTTATCATTATATAAATGAAAGCGTTGATGTTACGGTACGGAGGTAATTATATGGCACACGTAAAGTCGAGATGATGTTCAATTATGGACTCCGCTGTAGGTAATGATCTTGCACAAGCTTATTAAGCTCAGTACATTGTTACGGTAAGCACCGCTGTAGCAAGTAGCGCCGCCTTTGATGTGGTGTCCGCACGTGGGTTGTGCGAACTAGCTCACTTCGTTAGCCAACAATTAAAATTACGTGAGGAGTTCAAGGTAATAACGCAAATTAGTGAAGGAGGTCAGTAATTTTCTTTTAAGATAACTTCTGTTGCGTTAGTCGCATGACTGGAGGATGGGAGGCCTGGCCACTCATACCTTTTTGTACGGAATAGTAGTACTATTCTTGGTATAGTTGAAATCACATTTGTTTTTGCTAGTGGCTTTACATCGCACCGACACAGAGAGGTCTTACGCCGACGATGGGCTAGGAAAGGCTTGGGAGTGGGAAGGAAGCGGCCGTGGGCTTCATTAAGGCACAACCCTTTGCCTGGTGTGAAAATGGGGGAAACCACGGCAAACCATCTTCAGGGCTACCAACAGTGGGATTCGAATCCACTATCTCCTGGATGCAAGCTCACAGCCGCGTGCCCATAACCACACGGACAACTCGCCCGGTTGAAATCATATAAAGATCATTGAGTTCAGTGTGGTGGTCTTCGTTTGAGACGGCTCTGGGTTCGATTTTTGGCCAAATCGGAGATTTAACTATGTTTCATTCCTGTGGCTCCGCAACTACAGTCTAAACCGGTTATAACAACTCTGAAGGGACCGCCAATTAACGATCGTTATAGGCGATAGTCGCACAAACCGGTCAATTTTTTCTTTCCAAAATATGTCATCTCTGTGAGTTTTAGGCTGCACACTTACATGGTTAATTAACAGAATAAGTTAAACTTCAAAAAGCGTAAAACAAGCACAGTATTTGCAATACAGTATTTGTGGAGTAGAACTGACAAGAATTTTTCTCCTAATGTTTACACAGTACGTGCAGTAATAATATGCCAGCAAGTATAAAATAAAAAGAGAGGAAAGAAGTAAGAACAATGGAAATTGATCAGTAATGTCGCACATAGTCTTAGATAATAAATGAGATGTTCTCTTTGTCCTTCCAAATATTGTAGGAATCGTCCAGTGTGATACACCCATTTCCTACCGGTCGAGTTGGCCGCGCGGTTAGGAGCGCTCAGCTGTGAGCTCGCATCCGGGAGATAGTGGGTTCGAACCCCACTGTCGGCAGCCCTGAAAATGGTTTTCCGTGGTTGCCCATTTTCACAAGCAAATGCTGGGGCTGTACCTTATGTAACCCTATAATGCCCGGCGTGACAAATTTGTCACACGACTTTCAGATGCTATCAGAAACTATAATACAACACTTTTATTCTTCCCGGACCACAGTTGAAGAAAATATCCACCAGAGTGTGTTCACGACCTGAGTGACAAATGTGCTACACTGGGCATTAAGAATAAAAGAGATATATTATAGCTTCTGATAGCATCTGAAAGTCGTGTGACAAATTTGTCACGCCGGGCATTATAGGGTTTTAAGGACACTGCCGCTTCCTTCCCATTCCTAGGCCTTTCCTGTCCCATCGGCGCCATAAGACATATCTGTGTCGGTGCGACGTAAAGAAACTATAAAAAAACCCACCCAATTCCTTGGTGACGATGACTTTTATTTCTCCATTTTTTTTATCGCCGTAGTATATGCGACTTTTCTTCAATATTAAACAATGGCCCTCTCATCTTCACATCACCTGCTAAGATTGGTTTGGAAATGAACATTGGTAAAACGAAAATACTAAGCCCAGACAGTCAACCACGTAAAATGAGAAACCATGAGATGAGTACATCTACTTTGGACTTGGAAAAGACAACCAGCATGCAGAAATTCCTCGCAGAATAGGTATGAGTTGGATTGCGTTCCGAAAACTAAGATTCATCCTGACCAACAAGGATGTTTCAATTAACCTGAATCATCATCATCATCATCATCATCATCATCATCATCATCATAAGTTGTTCTGCCATTCGGCAGGTCCATTCATGGCTGTGACCTCCATATCTCTCGATCTTGTGCCCTTTTCTTTACTTCTGCAAAATCTTCCTTTCTTTTTCTAATGCTGTCTAATAAATAATATCGTCTCCTTCGTCTTCCTCGTTTTCCTTTTATCGTCCCTTCAGTTGCTACTCGTAGTAACCTGAAGACCATTGTTTATAATACTGTAGATGCGTGCTACCAGTTAACCTACTACTTAGTCTAGAAACAATGAAGCTAAGGCAAGAGCTCGTAAGCTTCAGCGAACACAACGCGCCATGGAGCGACAGATGTTAGGGATCAGTCTTAGAGATAAGATCCGCTCAGAGGACATCAGGAGAAGAACGAATGTAGCAGACATCGTGGAGAGAGTACCAAGACTGAAATGGCAACGGGTAGGAGAGACAGCTCGACAAGGCTAAAACAAGTGGACCTCTAGGATTGTTCACTGGAGACTATGGTAACGCAAGGGAGGCATGGCTCGATGACATAAAACTGTTGGCTGGAATACGCTGGTGCAAGTGGCTCAGACCGAAGACAATGGAAGCATATGGAAGAGGCCTACATCCAGCATTGGACTGAAATAGGCTAGAAAAGATGATGATTTAACAGACTGACTGATCTGAAATCTAGAATCTACTGAAAAGTGAATATTGAATTTTCACGACCGCATTGTAATCGAAACAGACTTTCAACGTATTAGGTCGTGTTACGTACATATAGTACGTGTTGAAGAGATGTTAAGTACAGAACAAAAATGGCCAGCCGGACACGAGTGGGATCCGAACCCACAACCTCCCGGGACCTAATACGTTGAAAGTCTGTTTCGACTACTGAAAAGTGTTTGAAAATAAACTTTACATTGTTGTCAGCAATCCCCAATCGCATAACAAAAAAACATCAACATTGGACGTTATAGCCGATAAATTTCTCCAAAAATGTGATAAAAATACGCCGTTGTATACGATATGTCGTACTAAGCGATATTTTAAATACAGTGTTTATATAGGATGTAGCCAGGACCGTTAGATTTTGCAGTTATATACAATACTTCGTTTAAAGCGAAGTCACAATAAACGGCTTCGACTGTAGGTGTTTGTGTTTGTCTAAATACACTACCCTTCATCTGCATTGAACACGCAACACTACCAACCACCCTAGAAACACACTATACTGAACACATCACTCTACAGAAGGTTTGGATCAGGACGACCATCCAGCCGTAATACTAGGCGAACTCCACAGTACGTCCTGACCTCAGGAAGTAAGTAAAAGTGCCAGAAAGAAGCATACGGTGTATAGAATAACTAAATAAGACTAATCATTGCAGCCAACTTGAAGCGTTGCTTGTGGAAAACTCTAGACTAAACAGTATCGGAATGTAAGTAGCAATAAGAGATTTGCATACCTCAGTATATTATTCATGAAAGTTAAGATGTGATCGTACAGCAAATTGGTTAAAAACTACAGTATTTGTAGGAAGTTTAGGGACATAGTCTAAATTTCGCCGAATCCGCATTTGTCCCTAAGGTTACAGCATTTCAATCAATGTTTTACATGTTGTTATTAGACATCTTAATTACGGGTTTTCAGTTAAAATGTCATTGCTTTAGTTCTCATATTTTCGGACGGGAAATGTTTCTCCATTTTCTAAGCAGGTCTAAAAAAATCCCTTTTCCCGAATATTTTTTTCTTTCTTCAGAGCTGTCAGTCGTACAGCTATGAAGTTTTTACTGCAGCATTGTCATAAAAATAATAATACACCCGGGGGGGGGGGGGCAGACATTTCTACTCATTTCGTCGCCTGTTAAACTTTCCTCCCAATAAATTCGGTGGTAAAACTGAGCAGATTTGTTACGCGATTCAGTGGTTGTGTTGCGATGATGTGATGATGCTTGTTGTTTAAAGGGATCTGACTCTAGGTCGTCGGCCGCTAATGGTACGAAATGAGACGAAGTGTTATGACAATTTAAGAATCCATAATCCTCCACTGACCAGAATTCGAAAACGTGAGGACAAAGAATGAATGGATGGATATGAAGTTAAAACAATCAGTGGATCCGGCCCGCAATGCCCCACATTCCCAGAAACTAGCGTTAAACAATAGTATTACTGACCAAGGGACTGCTTCTAAGGCACAGTGCTAAGTCGATGATGCTTGTAGTCGAAACGGGTCCAAAATCGAGGTCATCGGCCCCTTATAATAGTATCTAATGCTAGGAAATTAGAACCTGCTATTTGTCATGTTGCGGTACTGATCAAAAGTAGCGTAGACTCGCGGTATTCCACACTTTATGGTATTACTAACACAGACCTTTGGTGTTTGGTGTTTCGCACACTGCGGCGCTATTTACAGGCAACGCAAACCTATGGCGTTCCTTACATAAGTGGACTAACCACAGGGACCTGCACTATCCCGTGGTATTCCTCACATAGTGGGTACTAAGCATAGGCAAGGCAGAACCATGGTGTCGCTCATCCCATGGTGTTGCTCATATATGGGTACGAATCACAGGTACTGTAAAATGCATCCTGAGCCACACACTGTCGCTACCAATCAGAAACCTATTTTGTACCTAACACAGTTGTACTACGCGCAAGTAAAAACGACCCATGGTGTTCCCTGCGTGATGGTACTAATTACAAGTAGTCTCATGTTCTAATTTGATCATCCCTTGATCGCCCCTTTTAGTCGCTTCTTACGAAAAACAGGGGATACCGTGGGTGTATTCTTCGTCTGCGTCACCCACCCACAGTGGGTGAGTGTCTTGCCTCATCACCAGATGTAATAAATCATTCAAATAAAGGCCGCAGACGAAATCACATCTATATTTTGAGGTATTTTCTGTCCTATTTTCTTGATATGTTCATTTTTATTATATCAATATTATTTGCTATCATTTGTGCTCCATGTGCATGTACAGGATTTCTCTTCTGTTATATAAAAGTGTAAATATACTCCATACTCGCAGATTATTTAGTTGGGAAAGATTATGATACATCCTTTTTCCACCGTATCACGTCAAATTCATATCATATTCTTTAAGTTATAACCGTAAAATATTGTTTTTAATAGATGAACTCATTTGTACACTTGCATATGCAATTGAATCAAGTAGTGAATACCATGAAATAAACTACGAAAATAATCTTTCTCTCTCCTGAAAAATTACTGATTTGTTGGTCACAGCCTTATTCCGGGGAGATCTTTAATTATTAATAAATATACGCATTGTCATGGCATAACATTCAGAGAAAGACGACAGTGATGCTGTGCACCAGTTTGAAGGTCGATTTATACTTTAGCAGATATTGTACTTTTAAACTCTCTAATGATAAAGCTAAAAAGAAGAATGGGCAAGTAATACACACCAGGGACATTAGAGCAGGCAAAAGGACAATTTTGTGATTTGTTGGGGAATCTGAAATGGCACTTTTCAGGTTATAGCATTGAAAATGTTTTTCATATCAAAGATACACTTGTATTGAAATATTAATCTATAACAGAAGGTTGAAATTTGAAAGTAGTATTTAATACTACTATTTAATACCTTAAGAGTTAAAAGTCCTCATTTAAAGCATGGCTGGCCCTAGAACTTCTGGACGGTCCCTTGTACTAATCTTAATTTACCTCAGAAGCGGTATATTCAGAACCCATTCCCAAGACCACTGTTCGTTTCGCTGTTGACGTGAGGGCCATTATCTTGATATTTACAACCCTACTACTGCAGAGAACGTTATTTCACAAGCTCTATATTTTATATGTTCCATTACTAGGTGCGTCTTATTCAATTTGGTTCCACGACAAGGAAATTGCCAATAGATAGACAACATTGCTCGTGACTGTCGGTATTCTCTATGTATTAAATAATTATTTTACTCACAATAAACCTCATGATGATTCCGTATTGACTTAACAAGTACTCCTAAGAGAAAACTTACATTGTTCCACCTTTCAGTACATTTTTAAAAACAACTCTACGTTTTTGATGCATAAAGGAAATACATTTATTTCACCATAATATGTTTCGATTCTTTTGAACCATCATCAGTTGGCTGATAGTTAAATTGACAAGACATACTAAAAATGATACATAAAATGAAAAAAGTACATAAAATGTAGCGTGGCGATATAAAAATCCACTTACGTGCCTTAAGTATTAAATGCACATTCCATTATAAAATATTGTTTTTGTGACGCGACTATTATAATCCCCTTGCTGTGGTTCTTGTTTTTAATACACACTATGGTGTTACTTGAATAAAAGTGGAGTTCTCTTGTTACATTCTCATTATATTAAAAAGGATTGTTGACGTTCTGTTGTTGAAGTGGACCGATGCGCAATTTAGGTAGTGGAACTCCACTTGTTATTACTGATATTTAACATAGGGCGGAGCTTATATGGAACAACAGAGCATCAAGAATCCTTTTTAATATATTAAGACTTTAACAAGATGACTCCGCTTTTACTGTAATAATAACACAGTGTTAAAAACAAAAACCACAACAAAAGGATTGTAATCGTCTCGTCACAGAAACAATATTTTATAATAATGTTTACGATCAGTGTGCTATTCTATGGGTAACTTTTAGCGCCAACAACGAGAAAAACTTGACTGTCGCTGCTCGATTACAATGTGTTTCCATGGCAACGATCCCAGTGATGCCACATTTTAACGATGCTATCGGCACGCAGCTTTGTTTGCTCTCAGTGGCTTTTGTGATATCATTCGGAGTGGTACTGTGTTAGTTTTATTGCTTTACGTGTTTATTTTCCGAATATTATTTTTAGCTTATTGTTAGTTTGTTTTTGTTAATCACTGGTAGTTTACAGTTTTCATAGTTTTATTTTTTAAGTGTGCCGTTAACAATCGGTGTAAAAAATATAAATTCCAATGTGGGTAATGTTTTATTCTGTATTATAACTTCCTTGTGACTGGTGGTTGTATATAAGATAAAATATGTCCTGACTGTAATATATTATATGTTATGCTTTTGTTGATGAAATAATCATCAAATGATGATTTTGTTACTAATTATGAGATCTCTTATTTATCGGCAATGACGTATTAAATGTTAAGAGTAATAGCACGAGCTTTGGAATGGGTCAAAGCATAATGAATTCCATTAGGCCTGCATGTTCTATAAAACACGCATCCTGTATTAAAGTACTAGCTGTAGTACCCGGCGTTGTCCGGATAGTTTCTGAATATTTACCTTTAAGATTTGAATTACCAGTTAGTTATTTGTGATGTGAATTTTTATAGAATTCCTTTTTGACTTGCAGATTGATATGTTACGACCTATTATGTAGTTTTAGAATTATTTAGATGTGTTTGATTTCAAGTTTTAGATTATTTAATTTTCGAGTAAAACTGCGTTCTTATGGAAGCTCGAATCGACTGGGATGTATTTGATCCTGTCAAGAATTAATAAGTGATAAATAACTATATGTATTTAGCCGTCGCACTATAGATACGATGTACAGGATTTCAACTGTCAATGAGACTGTCCCCCTCTCGCCCTCCACCCCTAAGAGATAAAAAGTCTGGATTGTCACCATTCATTTCAGTGATCCAGAGAACTGTAGATTCTGCACTGTATTCGATTATTTTTATATATCACGCCACCCCTCACCCACACCCCAAAGGGGGCTGAACATGAACTTTAAAAAATTCGGAGTGTCACTATTCATTTCAGCGACCACGAAAACTATGAATTCGATAATATTCTGCATTATATTATACCACCCACCTCGCCCGCTGCCCATAAGGGTGCTAGGGGTGTCTTACCCCCACGCTGATTGTCTCCTGATACTAATTGATAAGTGTACCAAGTTTGGTGAATTTGCTCCAGTAGTTTAGGAGGAGATGTGTATTTTACACACCCACACGCACACACATTCACCCATTTTTATATATAGGAAGAAGATAAGATTTATATATATAGTTTTTCGATTATTTTTATATCTCATCCCCTTCCCCCCACTTGGACTTGCAAATAATCCGGAGTATTACTATTCATATCAGAGACCCTGAAATCTACGGATTCAAAACTGTTTTTAATTATTTCTATATCTCACCCCCTTCGCTCCCCACCTTAAAGGGGACTGAACTTGGACTTTAAAAAATTCTGGAGTATTACTTTTCAACTCAGCGACCCCGGAAACTATGAATTCGACACTATTCTCGATTATTTTTGTAACTACCCCCCTGACCCCCCTCCCTTAAGGGCGCTAGGGATGGCTTACCCCCACAGTGCTCGTCTCCCGATAGTAAGTAATACGTGTACCAAGTTTGGTTGAAATTGCTCCAGTGGATTAGGAGGAGATGTGTCATTTGCACATACACATACTTCCATTTTTATATATAGTAAGATTATATATTTCAGACTGAGGTAACTATGCCAATACAGCACACATCGTACTTACTGCCTTCGGCGCTCAAAATGTCATGCTCCAACTCTCATGGGCGTAAGTATTGTGAAGATCTATTGTGATAGGTAATAAGGAATTGGAAATAGTGCTTTACACAGCAGCAATTTCGTTTGTCGCTTGTCCCTTTCCTGTCCAGTAAGGGTACCACATTTGTGTCAAGCCTTCGAATGAGCAAAACATCGCCCGTTCCTTGATGGACATTTTGACGGTGCGCCCGCCAATATGAGAACGAAATATTCAATCTAACAAGTCCTTCTGAACTGGGGATGAGTATAAAATCTTCCTATTAGTGAAGTAGTACGATTTTTTGTTTCTGAGCGCGACGCAGTTATTTGCATCAAGTTCTGCAAAGGTTTATTACAATCGGTCTGGTTTGGACCAGCCCAAGCAGTTCCCTTTCGAGCACAAGCCATGAAGGCCCATAGAGGGGAGAAAGGTTCGATTTCTCAGCATTATTGGGATAGAACAGTTGGCACACCAACGTGCTGTACAATACGCGCATTCTAGGGGGAGCAGTAGAGGCGCGTGAGCTGAACCACAGGTGAACCTCTTTTGCAAGCGGGGATTCTGTGGCACCCTTGCCTGCCCTTCTTCCAACTAATTTCTTTGGAAGTAAAGATCTGTCTAAAGTAATTTGAATGTTGCGTGAAATTATGCATTATTCATCGTGAAGGTAAAAGTAATAATAATAGTAATAATATCTTTGGGGGGGGGGGGAAATCCGTTCGTATCGCCATTTAGAACGCCTGGAAGGTATGCATAGCCACTTAACGGCATACACGGACAAGTTGCCGTCTCTCCTAGCCATTGTAGTACAAGGACACGTCCTGCGTTGTCGCTGTTGTGGAGCGGGTTGTGACTTCCCCAGGCTGAATATTTCTGCTGTATGGATTACAATGAGAACGGATTGTGTTTCCACCAGATAATTGCGTAGGACTACTACTAGCCTGGTGGAGCCCTTGGAAGGCAGGCCCTCCGAAGAGCTGCTTATTATTGTGCTGGAGGATAGTGTTGTACGTGAGGTGCAGGAATGTTGTGGACTGCACGAATGCCCACTTCCCGAACCAAGGGAATTGACCATGTAATATCAAAATTCCCGACTTGGCCGTAAATCGATCCCGGGGCCCTCTGAACGGAAGACAGACCAATATGCTGACCATTCAGTCAAGGAGCTGGACCGTATAAAAGTCAAGTCACTACTTTCATCACTTTGTAGAATAATTCCCACGTCCGCGTTTTCCTTAGACTAATAGCCTGTCGTGTCCACCCCAGTTCGAGCTCAGGACTCATTCTTCCGAGGATCGAACCCGTGACCGGGAACGTAGGAGGAATGGTGTCGCTGAGACATACCTTGATATTATGGGGAAATTATGAGTTAATATTCATATTTATGTAATGGCAGTGAGGCCAAAGTATTATAATAAGTGGGAGAAAGATTTAAGGTAAAATTAAGAACCACATAGGTCTTAAGAATTGAAGACGCACAAAATGTAGAAGCAACAAGTTGTGCAATTAGAAGAATGGCTTGGTCGAAGTAGGGTGAGTCATGAAGCAGGAAGCTGCACCCTGCTAAGGTGCGTAGTATGTCTCCAGAAAAGGTGAAAAGTAAGTGAACGGTAAGAGGCGTTTTCGTTTTAGGGTGTCTGTGGACAGTTACCATAGGCAGAGAAATTCGATGGCCTTCTAGAAGAAGGGCGTAACGTAGAGAGGGTATAAAACAGGGATACACACCCTAGTCAAGGTTTTCTGGAACGATTCTATTAGGAGTGCGAGCGGAAGCTCTGTCTGTCAGGTTTCCGATAATAATAATAATAATAATAATAATAATAATAATAATAATAATAATGTCCGAGTCTGGACTTAGAGTACTCACTACTGCATTTCGACCACGCCAAGTCTTCTATGTTACCGATATTCGTGGTTAAGAAGCAGCTTGTAAATACTGTATATAATTATATATATTCATCAGTCTACAATTAAAGAAGGTTTTGGGAAGCAGTGAACTTCGTCTCTTCACACGTAGCAAATCACCCAGGCCCATTGAAGTAAACATCCCTACTGCTCGGGGAAACAATCTGATTATTCATCACTACTCGTCGTGGCAAAACCTGTGTCACGACAAGCCAACTGTCAGTGTCAGTGTCGGCAGCCGTGAATAGGGTTTTCTGCAGTTTCCTATTTTCACACCAGGCAAATGTTGTGACTGTACCTTAAGCCCACGGCCACTTCCTTTCCACTCCTAGCCTTTTCCAATCCCATTGTCGCCATAAGAGCTATCTGTGTCGGCGCCGCATAGAGCAACTTGTAAAAAAAAAAAATCTTTTAAAGCAGGACTTCAATTAAATATACAATTGTCCTTTTTATAACTTCACTGCACAATAGATCAATTTCTCCTACGTGCGACAAGGACCGAGAGGAAATAGCCGATCTTAATCACATCATTCTCAGTTGCAGTAAATATCAACATGCGAAAAGTGTGTTTAATAGAAAACTGGCCGTCATTCATGCCCCTTATCCTACAAGTATGATATGCTTATTGAGAAGATGTGATAACATCATTATTTTATCTCGCACTTGTCCGATTTTTTACATACGACTGATATTAAGATTTAAACGAGACATTTACCACCGAAGGTTCTTCTTGCTTGTGCTGCTAAGTGACTAAAATAAGTCGGTTTTTTTTCATCTGTTGCGTGCATTTTACATACTCTCTGAAGAGCTGGACAAATGCATCAGACGGATTCCTGCAACCAGCTATAATAATTATCAGAGATTTGTAGGGCTTGTGAAATCTGTAGCCAAAAAGCACATCCCAAGAGGTTACAGGAAAGAATACGTTCCTGGATGGAGTGAACAGAGAGATGCCCTATACAGAGATTTTCTTGAAACAGGTGCCCATACGACTGGTGAGGAGCTATTACGAAGTCTGAATGAAAATCGTAGACAGAAATGGACAGAAACAGTAAGTTGGATTTCTCTCGTTCCAGCCTACTGAGAAAACGTGGAGGAAGCTCAACAGGAGTTAGAGAGAAGTCAACTATCTCACCAAACAAAATAGCCTCCCATATTGTTTTAACTGCAAGGGTTACTAAATATTAAAAAACATACATAAACGGTGAAAAAGAACCTAAGAATGCGTAAACGTACCTCTCCAACCTCTTCCAAGTACTCTGAAACCTTCACAATTGATGTGGTTGATACAGCATTAAAGGACATGAAAGTTGGTAAGGCACCAGGTTTTAATGGAATACATCAATTTATCGTAAATATGGGACGCAATGCGAGAAGGTGGTTGACGAGCTTCTTTACCCACATACTTCAGACAGGTTTCTTACTAAGGAGTTTAAGAAGACTAAAAATCCTTGTCATATTGAAACCTGGCAAACCAAAAGATAATACCACAAAACTGCAAACCAATCGCTCTCCTCAGTTGCTGCTATAAACTCGTTGAAAGACCACTATACAGTAGAATTAGCATTGTAATTAATCAACAAATTCCTATTAACCAAGCTGGGTTTAGGTAGAATCGTAGCTGTTGTGACCAAGTCCTTGCACTCACAACATGCATTGAAGCAGGCTTTCAGCAACAGTTGAAAACCTCTGCTGTTTTTTTAAAAAAATCTTTCTGCTGCGTATGACACGGTTTGAAGAGAAGGGCTGCTGTGTAAACTTCTTCAGGTATTACCATGCAAAACCACGGTACAATTAATTGGAAACATGCTTAATAATAGACTCGTTCAGGTTGTTCTATGGAATAGCACTAGCAAGCTGAGAAGATTGAATAATGATCTCCCTAAAGACAATAATGACAAAAAACCATCGCCAGTTATCACGATTAGACAATATCTCCATGTTTTTAATGCTCGACGTTGATATGAACTAAGCAACACAAGTCTAAATCAGAGCCTCTCAGGGTGCATGGGCCCGGTGCATGCATTGTGCACGGTGCAAAAGACGACTTAGCTTGGTTGACCAGAGTGCAGACCCCCACTCCTCGATTTGGAGCAATAGCGCTGTCTTTCTTTTTCCCCACGCCTGTCTCGCTCGCACCCCCTGTCTCCCTCTTCCTCACTTGCTCCGTAGCGCTCCAAATCCGAGCCGAGTTTAGCCGAGCTTAGCCGAGTAGCCCAGAGACGAAGCGTTGGCCCGAGCCGAGCGGGACCGATGCACTGTGCACAGGAACTCTGCGCCGTCTGCACGCGTGAGATTTTGGGCGTTTGAGAGGCCCTGGTCTGAATTCATGAATTCTATTAGCATAGTCGGTACGGTAACACTGTGTAAGTCATAAATGATCGGAACTTGTATTCTTTGTAACTTCTGTTACGGTACTTAATACTTTCCGATGGGACCAATAACGTAGGTATTTATAAAAGTAAATTTTAGGCACCTTCCACTAAACTATCATTTCATCCAGCGTGAATAAAAATTATTTATAACCTAGATTGTATCACCTTATTCCCAGACTTTACATACCGTTTTTCATTAAATTGAGACTGATGATGATGCTTGTTGTTTTAAGGGGCCTAACATCGAAAGGTCATCGGCCCCTATTTCATTAAATTCTGTTCTATTTCCTAGTGTAACAAAACCCGAAATTCACGAATATCTCTGTTACAGACGCTACGGTAAAAAATGTATAACGCGCAAGTGATCGGGAATTTAATTCTATAAAACTTAAGTTATGTAGCATGCATCGATAGGACCATTAATAACATAAATATTTGAGATTTAAATTTCAGGCCTTCCCCTAAACTACCATTTTACTCAGCGTGAATAAAATTAGTTATAATCTATATCAGGGCCTGTCAGGGTGCCCGTTCACGGTGCAAAAGACGACTTCGCTTGGTTGACCAGAGTGCAGACCCCCACTCCTCGATTTGGTGCAATAGCGCTGTCTCTCTTTCCCCACGCCTGTCTCGCTCGCTCCCCCTGTCTCCCTCTTCCTCACTTGCTCCGAAGCGCTCCAAATCCAAGCCGAGCTTAGCCGAGTAGCTCAGAGACGAAGCGTTGGTCCGATCCGAGCCGAGTGGGACTGATGCACTGTACAAGGAAATCTGCGCCGCACTTTGCACGCGTGAGGTTTTGGGCGTTTGAGAAGCCCTGGTCTAGATTGTAGTACCTCATCCCCTGACCTTACATGCCGATTTTCATTAAATTCTCTTGAGCCATTTTCTCGTGATGACAGACAGACATGTTGGAAAATTAAAAAGTGCATTTCCTTGTCACTGTGGACACGGCCGATACAGAAATATCATTATTTTTAAATTGTGAGCAATGTATAGATAAAACCCTTATTTTATATATATGTAGATATAAGAAATTACGTCGTTCCTGGTCATGACCGTGAGCTAGGAATTAGCAGAGTAGCTTCCGGTCGAGTTGGTCCGGATTTGACGGTCGGCCCAGCCTCGAATTTCAGAGTATGCGAAAAAACAAAAACAAACAAAAAATCCAGTCTCTGAAACACAGTTGAGTTTTGAAATACCAAGCGAGTTGGCCGTGTGGTTAGGGTCGCGGAGCTGTGAGCTCTCACATAAATATATATAATTTCGTGTGGCTATTTCTAGCCGAGTGCAGCCCTTGTAATGCAGACCCTCTGATGAGGGTGGGCGGCATCTGCCATTTGTAGGTAACTGCGTGTTATTGTGGTGGAGGGCAGTGTTGTGTGTGGTGTGTGAGTTGCAGGGATGTTGGGGATATCACAAACACCCAGCCCCCGGGCCATTGGAATTAACCAATGAAGGTTAAAATCCCCGACCCGGCCGGGAATCGAACCCGGGACCCTCTGAACCGAAGGCCAGTACGCTGACCATTCAGCCAACGAGTAGGACCTCACATAAATGAAAACGAGGGACAGAAACGGAACTAATGTTGACGCTGATCGGGTGACTATGCTTCACAGCACCATCCGTCCCATTGATCCAACAACTGTACCAAGTGAATTTTCTCAATTAAGTTTCCAGATCCAGACTGATGTTATTATTGTTACGGAGTTATCCGTGGAAGACAGAGGTGAAAGAAGGTGCGGGCTGGAATGGGTCTAACTACAAGTCCGAAAGATGAATTTAAAATTTAAATAAAGGTTATATTTTCAATAGACAACAAGAGTTAACAAAAGTTTACATAGAATTTGAAAACTTAACAAGTCAGTCAGGTACAAGACCAGATAATCAAGGATTTAGAGACAAATTAATGATCTGGGCTTCAAGCCCCACCTTTTACAATCTCTGAGCTCTCAGCACACAACCACAAAATACCAAAGGGCAGAAAACCCCTAATTACATGGAGCTCTTGCTCCCGCTTAGTAATGTCAAGCTTCCTAGAGGCACCTTCCAACATACCAGAAAAAGCTGACCTGCTCTCAATTTTACAAGCCTGTCAAAGGCCACAACAAACTTTACTCCTAACTGCCCTCAAGGCACACTAACAGTGAAACAGGGGTATCTTGTACCCAACCTACAGGGCCTTCGCTTGAAGAAAAGGAAAAAAAAAACAACGGTTAAGTTACTGGCCCAAAGTACAGAGAGGACTGGAGGCGTGAACTTGCACCCCTAAATACACATTTTAAAACCTAAGTGGCGCTAGGCCGATCACACAGGGGCTAATCCCAATCTATGGAGGTGACTAGTATACAAGATAAATTTAACACGTTAACAAGGAAGAGAAAAACGGTTATGAAAACATAGTCACTTCAAATTCAAAATGAAGAGGAGCTCGAGAGGGTAAAGCACTCTCTATCCCCGCTTTACAGTTAAAGAGATTGTAGTTTTTACATAGAGTGAAAAAGGGATTTACATTTGAAAGAGATGGGTTACATATTAGAGGTTTCGACCCCTCCCCGAGGGTTAAATTGCTGAGCTAGCAAGAAATACAGATGTTAAAAGGCCATTACCTTGTTGAAGAACTGCTGCCTGAAGAACGAGGCGCTTCCCGCCCCCTGCTACATATTCACACACTGAGAAAGATGTTATAAGAGTGGCCCGGAGACAAGAAAATCAGCAGTTTTTATACCCTCGTGGAAAATTCGAGACCTTTCAGGAATGAGTAGACACACCCACTCAATTTTTATTGGTTGACAGCAAAAGCTTGTACACAAGGCAATGAAGAAACACCTTATTGGTGGGAAATTAATTACAGAAATTTAGGATTGGTTAAATTCAAAACAGGCGGAAAGAAAACTTAATATTGCCAACCCACCAATGACAGAACAAAATTTAGTAAAGACAAAACTTATGAATACAAAATTTCTTCAAGAGAGTTCATTCCATTGCACCAGAGTGTATTACCATAGTTTTTGGTAGAAACATCTGTTAGAGAATGTCCACACTTCTTGATCACTGAAAAACAAAAGCAAATCAAAAACACACAGTGACATCTTTTGATAAACAGCCGAGTTAGTTCAGTTGTTAAAGTTCCGGGTTTCTCCAGTAGAGAAGTTTCAATTGGCGCAAGATTTGAACTTGCGTCGTAGAGGTGTACCACTCGGTACAATTATTATTATTATTATTATTATTATTATTATTATTATTATTATTATTATTATTATTTTGCTATTTGATTTACGTTGTACCTACACAGACGAGTCTTAAAGCGACGATGGGACAGGAACAGCTTAAGATTGGGAAGGAAGCGGCCGTGGCCTTAATTAAGGTACAGCCCCAGCATTTGCGTGGTGTGAAAATGGGAAACCACGGAAAACCATCTTCAGGGCTGCCGACAGTGGGATTCGAACCCACTATCTCTCGGATGCGAGCTCACAGCTGCGCGCCCCTAACCTCACGGCTAACTCGTCCGGTGATGTAATTATGAGCCAAGTATTAAAATGTTTCATAATTTCTACGCATACATAAAGTATTTTTTATGTAAATGAAGTTATATTTAATTTAAATTTAAAGGAAAGTAAACATTAGTCCTAAATTATAAGAATACAATCAAACATGGTAACAATACAAAATTCGGTGTTTTGTTCGCTGAATTCAGTATTATGTTTCGTGGCTAGGGGGTTGCGATATGCTAAGGGGGCCTCAGGCTTGAAAAGTTTGGGAAACCCTGCCTCTAAGGTATCGGTACGTGAATGAACGACAGTCGAAACTCGAAATCTCGAACCTCCATAACTCGAATTTTCAGTATCTCGAAGTAACTCAAATTTCCCGGCCTTCACCCTATTCTTCACGTGTATTTATTTCTCTATTATTCGAAATTCGGTTACACGAATTACTTGATTTCTCGATTTCCTTGAATCCCTCCCCTGAAGCAAAAATTAATCTGTAACTCGAATTTTGTGCAACATTAACTGTGCAATTCGGCATTTGTGGTTTGTGAGGAACAGTTAACAAGTAAAGAAAGGGTTGCAATGATGCCTGGGAGCTAATATGACGGGAACTGAAAAACAATGGAAAATCGGCGAAGCCTCGCTGTTTCTGGGGTGTGAATTAGTTACCGACCACGTTCGAAAGCAACCCCGGAAGTCGCGGATGACAAGCTCCATTTACGAATCTTGGCTGCGTGGTGTTGACGAGAAATTTCAACGTGAAAGGAGGAATGGTAAACGGTAACAAACAGAAGAGACTAACGGACTTTTTCCAAAGGTGTTAACCGAGGTATATTTCTTGTTTCACTACTGTATGCTGTCTTCTAAACAATTACTATAATACGGGTTATAATTGATGCCGTAAAATTGTTCGTATATTTTAAATACTGTTAAAAATAATGCATTCAGTATAAGCCCGTGGATACATATGATTCATTTATGTGCTATACCTGCTCAAAAACGGCATTCTCTTACGTATTTATCCGGCGCTACGGCCCTGTGTGAGCCTTGGCCTCTTCTACGATAGTCCGCCATCTACTTCGATCCTGAGCGGCTGCTCTCCATGGCCGGATGTTCATTGTCCTCAGGTCGACTTCAACTTCATCGCTCCATCTATTACGGGGCCTTCCTTGTCGCCGTCTTTTATCGAGTCGGGATTTAACTACTTTTCTTGGCGTTCGATCTTCCTCCATTCTTTTCATATGGCCAAGCCATCGCAATCTCTGTACCTTAATAAATCTAACTATATCCTCCTGGTCTAATATGTTTTGTATTTCAGTATTCGTCCTTATCCTCCAACCATTCTGGTCTTGAATTGGGCTATATATTCGTCTAATAATCTTTCTTTCAAATATTCTTAATTTATTCGCATCCATCAATTAAAAGGTTCCAGGCTTCTGAGCCATATGTCACTACAGGTCTAATAAGGGTCTTTTGAATTTTGTAGGTTTAGACAATAGACGAGATTTAAATAATGTAAGATTTGCATAATAGGCCCTGTTTCCAGCTATTATTCTACGATGTATCTCCTCACTTATTCTATTATTGTTTTTCAACATGGTTCCCAAATACTCAAAACTTCGTACATTCTCAACATTATGCCCATTTATTGTCAGATTATCTTGACTTCTTTTGTCCTCTATAACATTCACATGCATACACTTAGATTTACTCTCATTCACTTCCAATCCCAAACGGCATTTTCTATATCCCGAAATTTCAATAACTGCATATAAAATTTAGCTCCCGAGGTGATTCGACATATCGAGATTCTACTGTATTACCGCAATATTACTATCCACCAAATGATTCCATTATGTACTCAGCACCACCCTTCTAAGAAAGTTTCAAATTACACTTCCACTTCAAAATTCCACGATTAAGTCAGTACCTATTCAGCTGGTGGTTTATCTTCGTTATCTTCATACAGTCACCAGTTAGTCATTTCCCGTACGTCTTGATAAGAAGTGACACCTGCTGTACTCTCCAGCTGCATTTACCTTCGAATGGCACGCGGGTACGCTACGTGTTCCAGTCCAGGAGTTCTTGTCTCCAATAATGTTCAGGTTGGCAACGGTATTGAACCCTTGAACTTACCGTTCCATCGGTAGTCGTCGCCACAACTGTTTCAATAGAGCAATATCGAACTGTTGGATCTTGGGGTCGTAGCGGATTTATTTCTGTCACTACATTGACCAAACGACGGGGTTCAGAAGAGAGCCTAACTACTTTAAACGAGGAGCAAAAATGTGCTTACTCAAGTTTTATTCAATTAAATCACGACAAAAATATTTATGAAAATCAGCCATAAAAATCATTTAATAATTTATAATGTTTTTGCTAGTTGCTTTACGTCGCACCGACACAGATAGGTCTTATGGCGACGATAGGACAGGAAAGGGCTAGGAGTGGGAAGGAAGCGGCCTTGGCCTTAATTAAGGTACAGCCCCAGCATTTGCCTGGTGTGAAAATGGGAAACCACGGAAAACCATTTTCAGGGCTGCCGACAGTGGGATTCGAACCTACTATCTCCCGAATACTGGATACTGGCCGCACTTAAGCGACTGTAGCTATCGAGCTCGTTTTATAATGTTTTAACGCAGTCACAATACATAAACTGAGCGTTATCTTCTTATTATTGTTTAACATTATGTTTCAAAGAATGAAAATGTGTTATAAAATTCGTGGACAGCAAAACTAGAAACGAGAATAAAACCTGAAAATCGGGCACCATTAATCCAGCCGATAACTGAGAGTTAATCCACACGATCCGTGGAAAATCCGACCTTCAACAAGTAGAATTCCAGATTTACATTTAATTAAGGTTATCCACCAGTCTGGTATCCTATCGGATATTGGAAAATCCCCCGAATGGACCCTCAATCGAACCAAATCGACTATCAGTTGTTTTGGATAGGTTGCGAAATATTACTAGAAAGCATGGTGTTCATTACAAGTTAACTGCAATGGTCACAATCAAAAATAAAATTCTACCATGTAATGTCATAATAATAATAATCCCGATGCTGAAACATGCATCACCCAAACAAATGTTCAGGACGACGTAACGGAAGATCCCCTCGGATCAAGTTGTTGCTTCCTTCTGCTGTTGTGTGTTGAAGCGGGAAGTGTGTTGATAATATGACGAATTAGGGAATTTTGAACCCCCTTTATTCTTCTCAACTCTGTTTCCTGGGGCCGAATGCGTCCCGTTTCGAACCCTCCAGCCAGCCTTTTTATTTACAATTTGCTTATGTCGTCTCACCGATACAGATAGGTCTTGCGGCGACGATGGGATGGAAAAGGGCTGGAATTGGAAAGGACGTGGCTGTGGCCTTAATTAAGGTACAGCCCCAGCATTCACCTGGTGTGAAAATAGAAAACCACGGAAAACCATCTTCAGGGCTGCCGACAGTGGGGTTCGAACTCATTATATCGCCCGGTCCAGCCATCTTAAGAGCCAGTATTCGATTCCTAGCCAGTCGGAGAAAATAATCTCTTTCTTCTTGAACTTTTCCGCAGTTATTTTTGGTGGGCACTTCGGGTTTATTTGACTCATTTTTACGGCCGGATGCCACTCGTGATGCCAACTCTATCTGGTGGGATATATTAATTATCGCGCGTTTCTTATTTTACAAGTTGTTTTACGTATCGCCGACACAGATCTTGTGGCGACGATGGGATAGGAATGGCCTAGGAGTGGGAAGGAAGCGGCTGTGTCCTTAATGAAGGTACAGCCTCAGCATTTGCCTGGTGTGAAAATTGCAAACCCGCGCGTTTCTGTAATAGTTGGTAGTGTAGTGTGTTGTATCTAGATGTACATTAAGGCAAATACAAGCACCCAGTCTGAGAGCCAGAGGAATGAACCATGCGCTGTTGAAAGTCCCTGCCCAGCCGGAAATCGAACCCGGAGTCCTTTGAACCGAAGGCAGCTACGCAGACCATTCAGCTAAGGATCGGATGAGACTATACCACGGTGACGGGCTTGAATGAAACCCTCTCGGCGTTGTCTGACCTTAAGATTTCCTGGCAACTTCAGTAACTAACTCCACTCGGACTCCCTAGAGTGACATAATTTACGGAGTTCCTATTCGCTTCACCTGTGTAGCACAAAACGCGCCTTATTTCACGAAAATAGTTTACAGGTAGGAAGCCTACACCCGGTGCGCTGTCACATCGCTTAGATAAAACGTCAGTTTTTCGCAGCAAAACGTTGGACTTTCTCCAACCAATAATGATAGCCATCTTGACTTCCCACTAACAGCTGCTGTTTCCTCGATAAGAAACATCCCTTGATTTAATTCTTGCTTATATAGTTTCATAGAAACAAGAAATGTGTAGTTTACTGTATAAGTATTCGTTGCATAGCGTTCCGCGAATAATGTTGCTTATAATATAGTAAATATAATGGTGTCAGCCCGAAGGATTGTTGGATCCCAACTGTTCCACCATCAGGCGGTAACGGTAAAAAGAGGAGTAAGGCCCTTTACTATTAATTTTATCAGCGAACCAGAAGGTGCTATTACATCTCAGACTGTGAAATTCCACTGAAATGTTTAAGCCAATTGACTGCAGATTAGTTATTGAATTTCTGGTGCAGAAGGATCAGCCGGTGAATCACAGTTGCCCAGGCAACGCCCACCTGTACAAATACGTACATTATTCGGGAATTCTCCTTCAGTCCCCCCAAGACTCATCACATGTTGTCTTGAGAGTTACATCGCTTGAAACATGTTTACTGCCTAACAGATACCCATCGAGAGGCTGCAGCCAGACATGAAAGGTCTAAGGAATCAAACTCAATATCAACATCAATACTATGTGGGTATTTATAAGCAAATCCATGCATTAAACCAATTTTCCTTCATTCGACAGAAAGCCTTACTGAACCACCTACAGAATTGCTGTTGAGGTCTTGAAAATCCAGAATAAATTATCTTGGAGGGCGGATGGTACCGCCAAAGGAGTGACTTCGCGGTTTGGTCACGTATCTGTCACCTTGCATTTGGAGCATAGTGGATTCCAACCCCTCTCTTAGCAGCCCTGAAGATTGTTTTCAGTTTTCACACCAGATCACGGTTGCTTCCTTTCCTATCCCATCGTTCCCATAAGATCTATCTGTGTCCGTGCAACGTAAAGTAAATTTTCAAAAAATAAATTGATAGTGCGTTGGATAGTATTTGAGCACTTCCAGATTTCACCGGACTGAGCGATGATCGAACCTATCACCTTGGGCTGAGAAAGCCAGTAATCTATCATCTGAACTACTCCCACTGCTAGTTTTTGGAAGACATTTACTCTGAAACCTAAGAAGAATGACTTACTTGACATTGAGCACAAAAATTAAATAACTGGAGGTTCAACCTATTCAATACTCAAAAGAAAGAAACGTAGCAATCACATTTCTATTTAAATGGGACCGGTTTCGACCTTAGTCTAGGTCATCATCAGCCATAAAAAACATGTAAAATGTTTAAGAATGTTGGAGGTCAGTTTTTCACTGTTAGGCACAAAGACACGACATCACATTCTGTTCTGCACAAAGTCACAACATTAACAATCAACTTGCGAAGATCAAAAAGGCTTGAATTCGCAGACGAACAGATCTGTAGATGAAAGCCGCCAGCTCCCGGTGACTACGTGGCACACTCAAGGTCACGCGCTGCGGCCAAACACCAAAGCAGAGTGGAGAACGTTTCGAAGGTCCAGAACCTGTCACGGCTGCGGGAAGCCAAGTACGTATATAAAAATGTACGATGCCAATTAGTATAACCGAACGAGCACCCGTACTCCAGCTAAGATCTTGGTAAACAGTTGATTTGAAAAAACAATTGTAGAGAGAAGAAAAAAATGTAGTAAAAAGCGCAATATCGGAAAACAAATGAAAACTTATATGCACAGTGCGCTATTTAAAAAAAAAAAAATTTTAGGTTATGATTGAAGTAGTCGAAGTTGGCGCAAGACAAAAATTTTTGAAAGAGGAGAATAAATTAAACGAGGAAGAGTGATAGTGAAATAAGAGAAAGAATAAAAGAAATTGAAGTTAGATGGTAATGAGGAAAGATAAGATAGGGAAATGAAGGAGGGGTAGTTTAAGGTGGGTTAGGAGGGTGGGTTATTGGAGGTAGAAAATGTGGGTGGGAACTATGTAAGACATGGAAAATAGAATTGGGGTTTTGGAATTTGGAATTTTTGAGAAGAAGAATTAGGAAGTCAAAAAGGATATTGGGTTTTTCAGAAATGTCGTTTAAATTGAAATTAGGGTTGAAGTACTGGTCAAGGTGGATAAAGCAATTTTCAGTAATGTTTAAGAGGGGGCCTTTGTTAATGATTTTAAGTATGTTTATGTCATTGTCAATACTGGTGAAATTATGTTTGGAGTCTTGTATGTGCTGTCCTATGGCAGAGAATCTGTTGTATTTAATGGCGTTGACATGTTCAGAGTACCTGATATTGAAGTTGCGGCCAGTTTGTCCGACGTAGGAGGAACTGCAGTTGTTACATTTAAATCTGTATACACCAGATTTAGAAAAGGCATTAGACTTATTTAGAGATTTAGAGTTGTGTAAGATATCAAGACTTCTATTGTTAGTTCTAAAAGAAATTTTCATATTATGTTTTTTAAAGATATTAGTTATTTTATAAGCATCCTGAGTAAAAGTGAAGGTGGAAAAAGCAGTTGGTTTTATTGTGTCTTTAGATAAAGTGGTTTTTGGACGGTGTTTGAATTTGTTGATGATGCGGTTAATGAAGGAGTTGTTAAAGCCATTAAATTTAGCAATGTTGCGGATGGTGTTTAATTCATTATTTAAATCTTTTTTGGACATAGGGGTGTTGAAGGCACGAAAAATTAAGCCGTGACAGGTTCTGGACCTTCGAAACGTTCTCCACTCTGCTTTGGTGTTTGGCCGCAGCGCGTGACCTTGAGTGTGCCACGTAGTCACCGGGAGCTGGCGGCTTTCATCTACAGATCTGTTCGTCTGCGAATTCAAGCCTTTTTGATCTTCGCAAGTTGATTGTTAATGTTGTGACTTTGTGCAGAACAGAATGTGATGTCGTGTCTTTGTGCCTAACAGTGAAAAACTGACCTCCAACATTCTTAAACATTTTACATGTTTTTTATGGCTGATGATGACCTAGACTAAGGTCGAAACCGGTCCCATTTAAATAGAAATGTGATTGCTACGTTTCTTTCTTTTGAGTATTGAATAGGTTGAACCTCCAGTTATTTAATTTTTAACATCAATAATTTCAATACGGAACAATGAAATTTTTATCTTTAAATTGAGCACAAGGTCTGTTCACAGAGGATAGTTGACAAGTTTTCAAATTTTACTGAAGAAGAAACCATTTGACTGCAAGTTTAATCCGCCCATTGGCTTTTTGGCTCCTCTAATCTACTTTCAGGTATTTACTCGTCACACAAGGCCTTCAATTAATTTGTTGTGCTCACGCAGAGGTAGTACGGCTTCTATAATACAGAGCAGAGGAGCCCTTAAACAAGGTTATACCCTCTGGTATCAGTGTTCTTCAGTTATCAAGAAGATATGATTAACGGTGTTTGCGAAAACGTCCATGTCTAACATAATATAATAAATATAGAGTAAATCTCAGATTATTTGTATGCATAACTGCTGGTGTCAGTACATGCTTGCTGCGTATCATGAGAGGTGGGAATGTTACTAATCTTTCGTGGGCTTTTCACAGCTCTCTTTTTCTTTTTGGCGTCATTCTTTATTGTACGTAGCTCCTGCTCTGCCTTCCTAAACCTTACTTCTCTATTCGTTGGGAGAAGTGTTTCATGTTTACCACCGGTTCTATACCCTAATATTCTTAGGACTGCCATTTTGTTCTTCGTTGCCGGGCGAAGTGGTCAGACGCTTGAGGAGCTGGCCTTCTGACCCCAATTGGCAGGTTCGATTCTGGCTCAGTTTGGTGCTATTTGAAGGTGTGTAGGTATATTTACTGGCACGTAAAAGAACTCCTGCGGGACTAAATTCCGGCAACCCGCGTCTCCAAAAACCGTAAAAAGTAGTTACTCTTACGTGAAGCAAAATAACATTCATGCTCTTCATTCCCCTCATTAAACCACATTTTCAGGATTGTTGACGCCATTAGCACAAAATATCACATTATTTTCACAGCGAGAAACAGTTCTTTCTCTTCTGGACCACACTTTTCGCTTCAGAAACATTATTTCGGCCGTAGAAATTGCCCCAGTCAACACGTGAGAGGCAGATTTTACTAGCGGCCTCACCAGGGTGTGATAAAAGCGACACATAAAAACGAATTATTATTTTAAATATTAACAATGTTTCAAAATCTTTCTTCAGCTCTTCCTGAATTTGCTGGACCTATCCTGGCTTTTTTCTTTCCTCTCCGAGGGTTTAAAGGCTGGATGCTCCTCCTGACTCTACAGATATTTTTCCGGTGAAAATTCCACCCCACCCAACTTTGTCACTTCACTTATCACTTCCCCCTCTTCACTACGCCCCCTTAATAACCGGCGTTTAAAAGAGAAATGTCTGCTATAATTATTTGATCTGGCTGTTGCTCAGACTTTGCGTTAGGTGGCCATATAATGATAAACTGGAGAGGTGAAACAAGGTATGTAACACATCAAACCCCAGATATCTGCGTATTGTATGCTCAGAAGATCGCACAATTAAAAATGAACATTTAATTTGAATCCATGCAATGTAAAATACTGCAGCAAAAATGGATTTGCTTAAAAACAGCAACAGTTCTTTACTTTATATTTGTTAAAAGGGACAGAATGTTTTATTTCAAATGTTAGTCAACCAGGAGTCCCTCAGGTGTCGTTCTTAGGTCCATTGTTTGTTAATGTCTGTGAATTTTTATAAAATGAAGCACTTTACACGGCTGATGATAGGTCTTTAAAATCATCCTTGCGCTAGATCATGTTCGTATTGGCATGATCTTTGTTGCACGACCGAAACAGGCTGTCATGATGTGCGTTCTGCGAGTTAAGCAGCCCACTCATATTCCTATAGAAGTGAAATTATCACAGATTTAACGACCATATACAATTGTTATGGCCCGCGTTTTCGTACACATTTGCCGGCCAGAATGGCTCGGAGGGTAGAAGCACTGGCCATCTAAGTTCAAGTTGGTGGGTTCGATCCCGATTCACTCCGGTGATATTGTAAAGTGCTCAAATACGCCAGCCTTGTGTCCGGTAGATTTATCGAGACGCAATAGAAGTCCCGCGGGTCAAAATTCCGGCACCTCAGCGTGTTCTAAGTGTAACAGTAGTAATATAACGAAAAACCTGTCAAAGAGTTAGGACTTCACTTTCGTCTTCGCTTACGGTACCATGTCTTACATGACTCTGTTTCCATTCATTGTTGACTTTCTGGACTTGGCATACCTATCCGTCAACTATCGGCCTTCATGCTGCATGCACTTGACCTTCAACATATGAAAATAATATGTTTATTTTCATTCCATAAACGTTAATGAAGTCATTTATATGTCACACAGTTAACCAACGGCTCATTAGTATGTTGGCGGTTAAACCTTCCTCACAATATTTCCATTAATTAAAGATTTATTTTTAAAAGTATTCCTAAGTAATTTTTTATTAGACAATTTATTTTATGAGTGGATTTGCTGTTCTGGAGTTATCACCATGCTTGGCTATTCTGTTCAGATTTGTAAACAGTATGAGTTTTCTTATGACACTAGATTTATTAGCGTGGCTCTCGCTGTTTGCTCCAGTCGCTAGGTTCAAGTCTACTTGTACATTTTGTGTCGAATTATAGGGGAGTGTGGTCATTGCTCTGATAAGTTAATATACATTCCTTGGCTATATTAGCAGAACCAGATAAGGGAGTTCTATTAATTGTCTATCGGGGACTAATTTTCATTCTCCCTTTGTCTCCGATTGTTTTTGTTTGTTCTTTTTTATTATCTTTACTTTCTGTCTTGCGACCATGCTGCCACCATACACATATACATGAATAAAACAATGAATGGGGTACATAAGAGAAGCATATGATAAACCAATAAAACAGTCACGACGGAAAGAGAAAACACTTCGAAACATATTAAACAAACATTCAGCACTTTCTGATGGACCCAGAAACGTTCTGGTATATTAGACTTCATGGAGTACAAGCGAAGGTAAAGACTTCTCAAGAGGCAGCTCGCGTCCGCAGGTCATATCTGGCCCGTAGTGAGATTTCTGCCGGTCCGCCTTGTCAGAACTGGGAGAAAAATCTGTTTGAATAATTCATAGGAAATGATAAATATTACCAATATGTTCCTGTTTTTCAGTTTATTCTCTTTCGGGCACGTAGTTCCTGACATAACGTTTTAGAATAGAATGAATGATTGATATCGTATGGCCACCAGAGAGGCCTGGTGCAAGTCTTTCCAGTAGACGGCCATGGGTGACATGCACGCATACATTGTGTGTCTGATGTAGGGAGAGGGTGAAACCCGGTCTAGGCGCATAGCCTTTTCCTGTCTAATAGCACTAGACCTTCTTCACAATATTTCCATTAATTAAAGATTTTTAATTATTCCTAAGTCATTTTTATTAGCTAATTTATTTTATGAGTGGATTCGCTCAAGTCCTTATGTCTCTCATGTACGGACGAATCACCATCAACAGTTTCATAAGCCGTCACTCCATATGCACACTGCGGAGATGTTTGGAATTGAATCCAGGTTTTTTTTTTTTTTTTTTTTTTTGCTACCTGCTTTACGTCGCACCGACACAGATAGGTCTTATGGCGACGATGGGACACGGAAGAGCTAGGAGTGGGAAGGAAGCGGCCGTGGCCTTAATTAAGGTACAGCCCCAGCATTTGCCTGGTGTGAAAATAGGAAACCACGGAAAACCATTTTCAGGGCTGCCGACAGTGGGATTCGAACCTACTATCTCCCGAATACTGGATACTGGCCGCACTTAAGCGACTGCAGCTATCGAGCTCGGTAATCCAGGTTTTTGACACGCAATCTAGTGATACGAAATTGTGTACCACCACCTCGTCTACCTTTCCCCCCAACATTCTGATGGGGACTTTTTTTCCACCAGCGGGACTGGAATCGGCTAGTCACGGTGTCAGACCATAGAGACTCGATGCTAAAATGCTAGTTGCTTTACGTCGCACCGACACAGATAGGTCTTATGGCGACGATGGGACAGGGAAGGGCTAGGAGTGGGAAGGAAGCGGCCGTGGCCTTAATTAAGGTACAGCCCCAGCATTTGCCTGGTGTGAAAATGGGAAACCACGTAAAACCATCTTCAGGGCTGCTGACAGTGGGGTTCGAACCTACTATCTTCCGAATACTGGATACTGGCCGCACTTAAGCGACTGCAGCTATCGAGCTCGGTCCAAGTAAAATGAACAGATTTCGAGTTAACACGGAAATAGCAATGGAATTTTTTTAAAGTTGCTTTACGTCGCACCGACATATGTATGTCTTATGGCGACAATGGGATAGGAAAGGGTTAGCAGTGGGAAGGAAGCGGCCGTGGCCTTAATTCAGGTACAGCCCCAGCATTTGCCTGGTGTGAAAATGGGAAACCACGGAAAACCATCTTCAGGGCTGCCGACAGTGGGGTTCGAACCCACTATCTCCCGAATACTGGATACTGGCCGCTCTTAAGCAATGGAATTAGACTATGTTTGGATCAACATCGATCTGCGAAAGCACATTCAACTTATTAACTGCCTTAAATTGCAAGAACAGAAGTACTGTAGTTTGAGGGATGACGCCGCTTTTGAAAATATGTTGGGTATTTTTCTCACGAGTTATGAGTCTTACTTACTTTACAAAACTTACGAAGAACAGGATCGGCTACCTTTTACACTCAGGCTGGTTAGCACGCAATAGTACTCGTAATTTAAAATAATGTATTTCCAGGTTTGTGGAACATGTTATTATTTGTTAAAAATATTAATTAAACTGAGGTTCCTTTAAATAATACTGTATTTGTTCTATTTTATTTCTACATTTCTTTCAATTTCAACCCCCGTGTCTGTCTGTTAGGTCATCAGCCCAGAGGCTGGTTGGATCCTCAAATA
This sequence comes from Anabrus simplex, assembly GCF_040414725.1. NCBI lineage: Eukaryota > Metazoa > Arthropoda > Insecta > Orthoptera > Tettigoniidae > Anabrus > Anabrus simplex. The sequence continues at coordinate 92,545,419 of NC_090271.1, forward strand.
GCACCACCAAAGGTTATGCGGTTATAAGGAAACCCCAAAAACCAATGGCAGCACCAAAATGAGGCGTACTAGGCAAGATGAGGAGTGAGGTAGTTTTCCATTGCTTTCCTCACTGGGTCAGAAAGTATTATTGCAGCACGACTGACCCTATGAGGAGCACCTTTCATAACACTCAGATGCAATAGTACTCGTAATACCCCAGCAACTTCCATATTGTCACAGCCATGGATGTTGACTGGGACTTCGGTGGAAGCTACACTTTACTCTGGCCTGTGCCAAGAGATGGATGCAAAAGTACTGTATCCATCCAGAAATGACAGCAGGTAAAACCCCCGTATAATTGTAAAGTTAATGTAATCGACCCTTAGAAAATAAGAAATGGTGTCACATTTTTCCTAGGTGGGGAAAATCAAATGATCACAAATATGTCTTGCAAGAAATAAAACTGAAACTGATAAGGATTAATTTATTTGCGTCTAACGACTCGTTTCGAGAGACATCAGTTTGGAATTTCGAGTCGACAAGTGTAGGACTCAGTTCATCGAAAGGGGGGAATTGACTCAAGGTCTACGGAACTACCAGGAGTGAAATAGCCCTTTTCCTAGATTGTGATGAAATGAGGCCTCGTTGATGAAAGAACCTTCCGTATGTCTCTCTCATGACCATCCATCAATACTTCACGTCATAGCCTGCCCGGTTGCTTGGTAACATCGCGTCACATAATTATTCTGTATCGCTAGTCTCAGATGACCCCCATAAGACACATATATGTCAAAATAGTAATTGAGCAAATTTGGCCTAAGTTATCGTGATGGGCTGTAATAGTATTTCAGTGTATTAGTCTGCTTCATGTCGGGTATTTTCCTGCACGTCAAGGAACTGAGTGACAAAATTCTGGACCCTCGACGTCTCTGAAAAATGTAAAATAATAAGTAAAATAATAATAGGTCTGTTAATAATAATAATAATAATAATAATAATAATAATAATAATAATAATAATAATAATAATAATATAATTTCGTGTGGCAATTTCTAGCCGAGTGCAGCCGTTTTAAGGCAGACCCTCCGATGAGGTTGGGTGGCATCTGCCATGTGTAGGTAACCGCGTGTTGTTGTGGTGTGTGAGTTGCAGGTATGTTGGGGCAGTACAAACTCCCAGCCCCCGAGCCATTGGAATTAACCAATGAAGGTTAAAAATCCCCGACCCGACCGGGAATGGAACTCGGGACCCTCTGAACCGAAGGCCAGTACGCCGACCATTCAGCCAACGAGTCGGACATAATAATAATAATAATAATAATAATAATAATAATAATAATAATAATAATAATAATAATAATAATAATAATAATAATAATAATAATAATAATAATAATAATAATAATAATAATAATAAGAAGAAGAAGAAGAAGAAGAAGAAAATGTGAAAGATTAGTAAATAAACATATCTGTCACCGTAGCAATGGAAATCATTAGGATATCTGTACTCAAGTGGCCACCGGTTATCAGCTGATAGACCAGAGGTGCTCAGCGGGGCGCCCGTTGAGGCTAGCCCAGTGCGGCCGGGCTGACGTGACGTAAATGCGGGCAGCTGATGTAACACGCATACGTCACAGTGAAGCGATTGTGATTACGAAGCTCTCCTCCACTACTCGGCGAAATGCTGATTGGGGTGCAGTATTTAAAAGAAAGCGCTATAATCGAAAAAAATCCGACCTTTTCAAGATATTCCGGATTATTTTATACTGCACTCGATATAAACAGTTTCAGTTTCTTATATTTATTCATTCAAGGAAAAGTGCCACATTATAATTTTTTGTTACAATCTACAAATGTACGGGGTTTAAGCGTCCAAGCTACGATTTACAATTCCTTGGATGGACATTTTAGTATTTCCATTTTTTTAATAAGTAAAATTCCTGTTATTCAATAAGCAAAAAGTAATATAATAACACAATTCAACAAGGTTACTGCTTGATCTTGAACAGTGTTGTGTTGTGTCACTTTCTCTGTTCACTAAATTTCTGGAAATATTATTTAAAAGTTAACAAGTGTCCGATGATAACAGGTATCCTCTAAATGGCGAGAGAGAGAGAGAGAGAGAGAGAGAGAGAGAGAGAGAGTACATAGATATTTATTACCCAAGATTAAAATAGAACAACAATGTAAATACATCTGCCGGATAGCTATACAGTATGCCTTCAAGTAAATAACTTAACTGATGTTATTCGCGGTGAGCATGATTGGACTGTTGGATAGTTTAGCAGATAATTATATCTGCCAGATAGCTATACAGTATGCCTTCAAGTAAACAACTTAACTGATGTTATTCGCGGTAAGCATGATTGGACTGTTGGATAGTTTAGCAGATAATTATATCTGCCAGATAGCTATACAGTATGCCTTCAAGTAAACAACTTAACTGATGTTATTCGCGGTAAGCATGATTGGACTGTTGGAGAGTTTAGCAGATAATTTAATCCCAAACAACCACAGGCCACAGCTTATCCACCCTAACTCCGCATTACATTAGATATGTTTCTAAAGCACATCTTAAAATTTAGTAGTGAAAATTGCAATTCATTACGTACATTATAAAAATATTTGAGGTTGTAGTCCTAACCGGTCAAAATACAGAAACTGCAATGCACGTAGGCTAAATAATTTATTCCTTACAGTGTAAATTGAATTTTACGTGGATTTCTCCCCTTTCTTTCATTATGTTCTATCTTCATTTCAAACTCGGGTAGCCTGTCGCCGCAGAAATTGAGTGTGACTGGGAGAACTTCGCGGCCAGTGACGTAATAGCCACAGCGTCACTGTGAGCACCTCTCTGATAGGCTGTCGTGCTTCAGGAAGCTTATTGTTACTGCCACGGGTGTAATGGGAACATATTGAAAAGCACTACCTCCTTCGAACCCACCATCTCTCCAGTCGGCAATTCAAATGGCAGGTCTTCATCTTAAGACCACGGCCGCTAACTTCACAATCCTAGCCCTTCCCCATCTCAGCTTGGTGAAACCTGTGTGGTGTGTACTGTACGCTGTTGCGACAGGTATGCAGCATGTTCATGTGGTTGAGGCTGTCATATCCCTTGAGAGTTACCTACCACTTCATATCCATCAATACAACATGCCACTTCAGATGATCTGCATTAAGTAAATTTGATTGCTTTTAATTTTAGAAAGAAGGAAGTTTCCTTGAACAAAGAATGTCAGATGTTCTGTCAGTCTGTCGAGTGATATCCTGTTTCGTATCCAGATGGGGTGCTTGTTGCGTATGTAAATTCTGTTAACAAGTGTCGAGTTCATGCTGACCTCTCGCCTGTGTGACGTCAGCTCGGCTAATTAAGACACAAGACTGACCCTTGAGGAAGGAAGTGAACTCGTGGCGGCGCACCACGAAACACTCGACCTCACAGAGGTATCGGAAATACGAGCAATCCAGCAGACGAGTGGCCATTCTGATTGCCATCAGCGTCCACGTCAGCGGCGAACATGCAAACAGGGACACAATACATAGGCGACTGTTTTAAAATTTATTTGGCTTTAGGTCAGTGTAAGACCAAACAACCATCTGGATATTACAACATGCTGGTTTGAACTTTACAATTTATTACAATTCAATGACACAGTTTGAAATATATAAAAGACATATATGTTGCACATCTTCACATTATAATCACATAAATATCCATATAAAATCAGTCAAATTTGTAGGCAAATTTACATAGTTCCTAATAATAGCATGCACTTTTTTTGTCTTTAGTCGCCAGTAGGGTACTAACACAGGTTGGAAACTGTTGCTTAGCGTGAATCAGAGAGGAAATTAACAGAATTTGCTGTTGGTGGTAATGTGAACATGCCAAAAAGAGATGATTTAGGTCCTGAATCGACTGGCCATCATATGAGCAGTATGGTGTGTCCACTACGTTGATGCGATAAAGGTGACTTCTAAAACTTCCGTGATTGAATCGCATTCGAGTGATTGTTGAGATGAATCGTCGTTGAATGTTCCATTTTGCGAACCAAGGATGTCGCGGGGGATTCTGTTCGACCATTGAGTAATATTTAGGCCTGCCTTTATGGCTCTTTGTTTCCTGCCACTTCTTTGTCCGCTGACTATAGGCTCTTTTGCGTCTAATCACAGTTTAATCTGGCTCCATGGCTAAAGGGTTAGTGGGCTGGCCTTTGGTCACAGGGGTCCCGTGTTCGATTCCCGGCAGGGTCAGGAATTTTAACCATCATTGGTTAATTTCTCTGGCATAGGGGCTGGGTGTATGTGTTGTCTTCATCATCATTTCATCCTGATCACGACGCGCAGGTTGCCTACGGGAGTCAAATCGAAAGACCTGCACCTGGTGAGCCGAACATGTCCTCGGACACTCCCGGCACTAAAAAGCCATACAGCATTTCATTTTACTGTTTAATACATGAAGTTCCTAGTAGTAGTCATGACCTGTCCACTGGCACATGTTTCCTTCGATAAGGCAACTACGTATTCATTATGTGGTATCCCGATGTGGGCAGGGATCCATACGAAGTTTACTCTGAAACTGCATCTTTGGAGTTCAATGTACTCTACATAGGCTCACCTTTCGTATGCCCCAGTATCTTATCATCTGTTTTCCTTAAGTGCGAAAAAGTGAATATATTTTACGGTTCTCTACCAAAGACATGCTTGATTCACCCGAAAGGATGTGGTTTCAGTTCCCTTTCAGGATGCCGAAAAAATTAGAAACGAGATGTATAATTCTGGGGAGGCACATGGCTTTGAGGATTACTTATGAGGGGAACACCACATTTCCCAGAAACTTCACTAAGTGAAAGAGGGCTCGAAATAAGCAAACACTTGTTTCGGCTTATCCGTAGACACTTGACTTTTTCAAAGAAAATGACTGTAGAAGTTTCTGACGTGCTTTTTAGCGCGTAACAAGTTCAGCCGACGCGGCTTCACACTTCTGCACTCCATGCTCAAATCTCGATATATATATGTATATAGATATATATAGCGTATGACATATATGTGGTATTTGTTTCATTTATCTACTTGTGTCCTTTGGCGATTACTACAAGAATGTTTCTTATCAAGTTAGTGGATGCAAGATCGTTATGTTAATTGTAAAATTACAGCTGAGTTTCACAATAAGTGTTATGTATTTCGTCTGTTTATACCGCTTTCGCCGAGCTGAGTGGCTCAGACGGTTAAGGCGCTGGCCTTCTAACCCCAACTTGGCAGGTTCGATCCTGGCTCAGTCCGGTGGTATCTGAAGGTGCTCAAATACGACAGCCCCGTGTCGGTAGATTTACTGGCACGTAAAAGAACTCTTGCGGGACTAAATTCCGCCACCTCGGCGTCTCCGAAGATCTTAAAAGTAGTTAGTGGGACGTAAAGCAAATAACATTATTATTATTATTATTATTATTATTATTATTATTATTATTATTATTATTATTATTATTATTATTATTATTATTATTATTATTATTATACCGCTTTTCCCCATACCTGTGGGGTCGCGGGTGTGAACTGTGTTGCACATGTGGATTTGGCCCTGTTTTACGGCCGAATGCCCTTCCTGACGCCAACCCTATATTAAGAGATGTAATCACTGTTGCGTGTTTGCGTGGGGGTTGGTAGTGTGGTGTGTTATGTGAATATGAAGAGGAGAGTGTTGGGACATACACGAACACTCAGTCCCCGAGCCAGAAGAATTAATCGGAAGCGATTAAAATTCCCGACCCGGCCGGGAATCGAATCCGGGACTCTCTGAACCGAAGGGCAATACGCTGACCATTCAGCCGACGAGTCGGACACATTATTATATACAGTGAAACCTCGGAATGCGAGTAACTTGGTCTACGAGTGTTTTGCAAGACGAGCAAACATGTTAAATAAATTGTAACTTGATAAGCGAGTGAGGTTCCGCAATACGAGCGTCACGTGTGTGTGTCTACGTTTTCCCCTCCCCTGTTCGTTTGTTGAATGGAGGAAAGAGGCCTTTGGTCCCATGGTGAAGAAATACATTTCATAACAAACAGCAGTGATTCCGTTAGTGAAATTCGTGCTACACAGTAACTCTTCTCATGTCATCTCTCGTCTCCCTCACACCAGCAATGATTCTGTTGTAAGGAAAAGTGCACTTTAATTTATTTTACGTTATATTTTGTTTTAGAAATGGTATGCGAATAAATATTTTTGTGTTGTGGACGAATCATCCGCGTTCCAATTGTTTCTTATGGGAAAACTTGCTTTGATATACGAGCGCTTTGGATTACAAGCATGTTGCCGGAACGAATTATGCTCGCAATCCAAGGTTCCACTATATAGCTATATATAGTAGCCTATTTTTCAGGAATTAACAATGTTTTGTAAGTTCAGGGAGATACGCTGCATTCCCTTGAATAATACCTATCGTTGAAACATTCGAAACATTGAAATTTCGCACACCACGCGCGAAGGCAGGTTTGCCACAGTTACATTTCTGGATGGAAATGTCACTCGGAAAGGAAACGTTAACATTACTGAACATTTCTTCACGTGTTGGCAATAAGTTTGCGACAAACCACGCATAACGGATCAATTTTCCAAAAACTGGCGCTTGCGAAACATTATGAATCAATGCATTATTGCATCGCGTCTATCCATTTACTGTGCAATGAGTCTATAACAATTGATGTTTTAGAATTCATTTACCAGACAGAACATTAATAGACGAAAAAGGACAACGAAATTTCAAAATGCATAGAACAAAATCCTTCGTGTAGTAATCGTCATTGGACAAAAGTAAAGAAATGAAACAAAAAAAAACCCCATAGGTATTTAAACACGGGTCGCCAAAGTGTGAGGTCGCGGCAAAAGCCACGGCGTCACCGCGTCGGTTGATGCTGCTACGCGCTGATATGCATGTAAAGTACGTCGGAAACTTTGACCATCATTTTCTCGGAGACTGTAGAGCAGGGCCTCTCAGAGTGCATGCACTGTGCACGGTGCAAAAGACGACCTCGCTTGGTTGACCAGAGTGCAGACCCCCCACTCCTCGATTTGGAGCAATAGCGCTGTCTCTCTCTTTCCCCACGCCTGTCTCGCTGGCTCCACCTGTCTCCCTCCTCCTCATTTGCTCCGTAGCGCTCCAAATCCGAGCCGAGTTGAGCCGAGCTTAGCCGAGTAGCCCAGAGACGAAGCGTTGGTCCGAGCCGAATCGGACCGATGCACTGTGCACAGGAACTCTGCGCCTCAATTTGCACGCGTGGGATTTTGGGCGTTTGAGAGGCCCTGCTGTCGAGTGTCTACAGATAAGCCGAAATATTGGCTCGTTTATTTCGAGCCCTCTTTTCACCGAGCGGAGTTTCTGGCTAATTTAGATTATTACACATAGGGGGTTCCCCTCGTTAGCCTGCCCCAAAAATAAGTTCCAGGCTAATTGCTGGAGGGAAGGACGGTGAAACCTAGAGCTAACCACGATATCCCGATTAGTGTCTGGATGAAATTTGGAATTTTAAATTGTCATTAGATTTCGTCTGATCTCGTGCGAATAGGCCCCGATGACCTCGATCTTAGGCCTCTAAACAACAGTCATCATCATTGTGCGGCATGAGGATAAACAAAATAAGGCCAAGATAATGACTTTGATGGATGTAGAAAACTTAAATCGAGTAAAGGAATTCAAGTATCTTTGAAATCTGATGAGATCTAACGGAAATGTGCCAGTGAAATAAAAGCCCGGATTGCACGGGCGAATGGAGCTTTCTCAATAAAGAAGTCTCTACTAACATCTCGCGAAGAGTTTTGTATGGAGTGTTGTAAGCTATGGGTGAAAAACATGGGCCCTGCGAAAAGCGGAAGTGCTGAAACTCAAGGCCTTTGAGATGTGGTGCTGGCGTCAACTCCTAAGAATACCTTGGAGTGAGAGAGTCACAAACGAGGATGTTCTCAGAAAAGCAAATGGGGCACGCACCCTGGCTGAAACCTTAAATAATAGTTTCGTTTGCCACTGCATTCGTGATTCTGACTGGTGCACGACCCTGTTTGAAGGGAAAAGGGAAGGTAGAAGATGTAGAGCGAAATTTATAATCAACATTAAAGGCAAGCACAACTATTGCCACTTAAAGCTGTTGGCCAAAGAACGGAAACGCTTGGATGACATGCATGTTAAGTACCAAATGGGTTTAAAGAAAAGTAGTATACATTTAAATCTTATAGCAGTTGCGTAGTATTATTTGAAATGATTCGATGTACTGTATATAAGTTGATTGTCTCTTTAAATACAAAATATATTGTGAGTAGAATTTTGTAAATAATATAAATTTATCACGGATGAGCTGTGTGTTTAATAGAAAAATTGTTAGTGTAAATTGTATAATACTGTATTTAAGAAAATTGTCTTCTTTTTTTAAATTTAAAAATTGGTGCTTGATAATGTATTTCTGTGTATCATTTGCCACCGAGCTAGACACCTCATTTGCAACTAAAGTGATTTTGATTTGATTTGATGTTACCCATCAGTCTTAGGGTTGAGGAGAATAAGAATAAGAGGTGAGCTGGTATCTGATTTGAGGCCTGTAACGGTGAGAGGCTTCTCCGGAGACACCATTATCATCGCAAAGGACAAACCCAGCCGAAGATCTTACTAAAATTGTGCTTCAAAACTTGAAGAATTTGGCCTCACTCCCCAGCCCCAAATACTAGAATTTCATCCTGTAACCTTCAGTTTTTTTTCTTTTGGATTTACGTCGCACCGACACAGATAGGTCTTATGGCGACGATGAAAGAGGAAGGGGCTAGGATTGGGAAGGAAGCGGCCGTGGCCTTAATTAAGGTACAGCCCCAGCATTTGCCTGATGTGAAAATGGGAAACCACGGAAAACCATTTTCAGTGCTGCTGACAGTGGGGTTCGAACCTACTATCTCCCGAATACTGGATACTGGCCGCACTTAAGCGACTGCAGCTATCGAGCTCGGTCCTTCAGCATTTAGAAAAGACATCTGTCATTTCATTATACCTTTTCTCACACACACTGTATCCATCAATAAAATGAACTTTTACAATGTAAGAATAGCCTGCTGTATTCGTTTATTTACAATTTTTACTAAAGTGACGTGTAGTTGTCTCTCTGCCGTATTTCCTGGAACTTAATTGGTCCTGCCAGTCGCGGATAAGATTTATGTTTGGAAATAGTCTGTTACGTAAAATGCTTTGATCAAGCTTCATGGTAATCCTCGTTTTTTTTTACAACTTGTGTGTATGCTCGCTCAATTTGGCGAGCTGCCTGCCCATGTTTCGAAATGACATGTAGTAGGTGGACCAAACATAGGCGAGCAGCCAATAGTGTCATAGATTCTATTCATAGGGTTTTGAAATGGCATTGAATAGTTCCGTGATATGACGTAATTTGTCGACATAACGACTAATTTGTATGTCGTCATATGGCTGGATAATTACACACCACCGCCGTGCTCTGGAGGTAGTCCTGATACGGGATAGGGATGGGGTGCATGGCGGCCGTGGTTGGAATCCAAGCCAATGAAAGTGAGATTTTGGAAATGAAGAGTGATGTCGTAATGCATGTGCGGGCAAACCTGAAGCACTTGACAAGCACCAGGCGAGCCGAATATCTCCCCGGCCACTTCCGGCACTAAAAGCCATCCAAAGAAAAACACGATTTTTTTCTGGGCGATTTTCGACAAAATAGAAGTGTTACGAAAATGCTTCGAACTTTGCGCTACGAAAGACTTGGGAGCAAGCACACGAGCTGCTCGACTTAGAGGTATGTCCCGACCTGTCATCAGAGAGATGGCATGGAATGATTTTAGCAGACGAGTAAGTTCGAGTGGAGCGTTTAAAGGTAGGAAAACCGGGCGAGTTGGCCGTGCGCGTAGAGGCGCGCGGCTGTGAGCTTGCATCCGGGAGATAGTAGGTTCGAATCCCACTATCGGCAGCCCTGAAGATGGTTTTCCATGGTTTCCCATTTTCACACCAGGCAAATGCTGGGGCTGTACCTTAATTAAGGCCACGGCTGCTTCTTTCCAACTCCTAGGCCTTTCCTATCCCATCGTCGCCATAAGACCTATATGTGTCGGTGCGACGTAAAGCCCCTAGCAAAAAAAAAAAAAAAAGCTAGGAAAAGTCGATAAAATTGGAATTCAAGAGGACAAATTGGTGCAAATATTAATTTATAGGAAGAGGAATTTAGGGATTGGAATAGTTCATAAAAGGAAAAGTTCGATACATTTCCAAATAATTTGCAATCATTTAAGAAAATGGTAGGTAGGCCTATACAATTGACAGGGAATCTGCCCTGAGTGACGGCCCTGCAGGTGATTTTGATTGATTGATTGATTGATAAAATAAACTTTAAAAATGCACTTTCTAACTATCCTCTTTCTAACTTACAAATTAAAAGATACTGTGACGGTCGTAAGCTCGTCAAGGGGGCAGTGAAGTTCTTGATGCTCTCTTCGGCGACATTCTTATGTGAGTAAGAATTTTCAAGAATTGTGCTAATCAAAAGCAAATATCGTAACAGATTGTGTAGAGGCTGACCTCAGGCGAATACTGAGACAACTTCAGCTTCATATAGACTGGTTTCAGTACGCAAGCTCATACTCTTGTCATACTCTTCCTTGCATCTGTTGTACTCGCGTTGCTGGTTCCTATAATAATTGGAGCAGGAGAGGTGGTACTTCAGAATAAATGGCTGGGAAACATGAGGGGTTGTCAAACTGTTGATTGGCAGAAAAAATTCTACCACTTGCTGTACTTACAAAAACTATATTTCTGTATTTTTCTTTGTTACTTCAAAATTCACAGCCACTTTATTATTAGGCCCTCATTTTCTTCAAGTCACCCACTCAGAAATGAGTCAGAAAAGAAATCATTCTGCTTTCCTTTGGATTTTTTCCAGTTCTCGCATCAAGTAATCCTGGCGTGAGTCCCGAGAACGGGAACCGTATTCTAATTGGTGTCTTACCAGAGACTTTCTTTTTTACAATGTGCTTTACGTCGCGCCGACACAGATAGGTATTATGGCGACAGTGGGAGAGGGAAGACCCAGGAATGGCAAGAAAGCGGCCATGGCCTAAATTTAGGTACAGCCCCAGCATTTGCCTGGTGTGAAAACGGGAAACCATGGAAAAAACATCTTCAGGGCTGCCGACAGTGGGGTTCGAACCCACTATCTCCCGGATTCAAGCTCACAGCTGCGCCCGGTTTACCAGAAACTTCTACGCCCTCTCCTTTACATTCTTACTACAACCCCTAAATACCATCATAATCGTATAGAGATCTGTATGCTATGAAGGAATTAAGAAGTGGAACATTGTCGTCGTTTCCAGTCTTGCACGACTTACTTATGTGAGAGTGCGTTTTCCTCCTTGTGTATATAAAAAATGAATAGAGGAATATATTTTGATTCGGACTTACGGCAAAAAGTAACAAACATTGGACCGAACATAAGGAAGCTGTGCTCTGAAGTTAGTATGTTTAACTTTAATATTTAATAAACTCGTGCACTAAAAAAAAAAAAAAAAAAAAAAAAAATTACCGTAATTTTCCTGCACCCCTTCATTTAGAATTAATTTATCCCAGAAGTTGTACTTCCCTCCCCCCCCCCTACCCGAATAATTGAATTATGTACACATTATTATTGCGTTATTAGAATGTTATTTATCATTTTAATGCCAATAAAAGAATATAATCTAATTTTAGTAATTAATTTTATAATCACTAGTTATTAATATTAGGCGATAAAATAATGAGATTTTACATTTTAAGCATTGAAAATCCCCTTAATATTACTTGGCAAAAATATGAATGTTGGTTTATTGGTACGCCCGTCCAAAAGTCTGGGAGGTGGTGATTATTGTTTTAAGAGGAAGTACAACTGGGCAACCATCCTCTATATAACACTAATCAGAGAGAAAAAATGGAAGGGGCCCGACACTTCAAAAAATGAAGGTATCGGCCAAAGTAAGACAAGGGCCACGAAGGGCGTGAAAATGAAAGACTCCCTAGCCCTCGCAAACCTAATAGCGTCGGGGTCGGAAAAGAGCAAGAGTTCACCAAGAGAGATCGGATAGGATAGATTAAAGTGAGGAGCCTGGCACAAGTAAGTGGAAGCAATACCAGGATTCACCTGAGGGCCTCGTGGTCGCCAACTCACACTCCAAAGTTCAGAGCCCCTGAGGCCCCTTTTAGTCGCCTCTTACGACAGGCAGGGGATACCGTGGGTGTTATTCTACCGCCCCCACCCACAGGGGGACAAAAGTCTGGGAACCCGTAGTCTAGGTTGTATTTAGTTTACACCGAAACCGGGCGAGTAGGCCGTGCGGTCAGGGGAGCGCAGCTGTGAGCTTGCCTCCCGGAGATGGTTGGTTGGAACTCCACTGTCGGCAGCCGTGAAGATGGTTTTCCGTGGTTTCCCCATTTTCACACCAAGCAAATGCTGCGACTGCAGCATAATTAAGGCCACAGTCGCTTCCTTCCCACTCTTAGGCCTTTCCTACCGCATCGTCGCCGTAAGACGTATCTGTCGGTGCGACATAAAGCAAATAAAAATAGCTTACACCGAAAGGCTTGCGTTATTGTCCTTTTTTTCCAATGGTAGCGAATTCGATCCCGATGGAGGTCGGTGGCATTTGAAGGTGTTTAAATGCGACAATTCCATGACGTTTGTTTCTGGTCCGTTAACGGGGGCTGTGTGTACAATTTTTTGGCTCAAAAATATATTCTTCCATTATTTTTTCTCTATCAAATACACATTCCTTTTAACCTAGGAAAAATGGTGATCTCCTCACCGCACGTGCGTGATAAGTAGGGCCCAAATTTGTATGTAATATCAAAAGTGCGAAATAAGTAGTATCAGAGAAATATGTCATTAAATATATAATATTCACAAAGGATAGACACTGATGACTAGAGCCCGGATTTTTATGCATTAATAGGTTAGAATGAAAACTTACTGAAGCGAGTAGCAAGTATAGTCTACCTTCGCAACGACTGTGCTATAGGGTTTGCATAAATATTAGGGATATGACTGATCAGAACCCCTATAATGTTACTCTTGACCGACACTACCTACTAACCAAATTAGTTTTGCAATCTAACCTGTTACTGCATAAAAATCCGGGCTTTACTGATGAGTAATTGAATTAGAGACAGCTGCCGTTTTGACGAAATGGCGCTGCATTCGGTCCTGCGAATGCAATACAGTTCAACCTCGATATCTCGAATCACCTCGGGAGCTAAATTTCATTTCGAGTTATCGAAATTTCGAGATATGGTGAATATCGTTTTTGAGCATAACGGAATCATATGTACCTACGGGCATATACTGAATACATTATTTTTAACAGTATTTATTAATACGTCCGCCTCTGTAGTGTAGTGGTTAGTGTGATTAGCTGCCACCCCCGGAGGCCCGGGTTCGATTCCCGGCTCTGCCACGGAATTTGAAAAGTGGTACGGGGGATGGAACGGGATCCACTCAGCCTCGGGAGGTCAACTGAGTAGAGGTAGGTTCGATTCCCACCTCAGCCATCCTGGAAGTGGTTTTCCGTGGTTTCCCACTTCTCCTCCAGACAAATGCCGGGATGGTACCTAACTTAAGGCCATGGCCGCTTCCTTCCCTGTTCCTTGTCTATCCCTTCCAATCTTCCCATCCCCCGCAAGGCCTCTGTTCAGCATAGCAGGTGAGGGCGCCTGGGCGAGGTACTGGTCATCCTCCCCAGTTGTCTTTCTTCCCCGACCCGATGTCCGAAACTCCAGGACACTGCTCTTGAGGCAGTAGAGGTGGGATCCCTAGCTGAGTCCGAGGGAAAAACCGACCCTGGAGAGTAAACAGATTAAGAAGAAGATTTATAAATATACAAACTCTATTCTATGGCATCACTTTAATTATAACCCTTATTACAGTAACTTTTTAGAAGACTGGGTACAGTATATACAGTAGTGAAACAAGAAAGGTACCTCGCTTAACACCTTTGAAAAAAATCCGTTAGTCTCTTCTCTTTTTTAATGTTAACCTTTCCTCCCTTCACATTGAAACTTCTCGTCAACACCACGCAGCCAAGATTCGTAAATGGAGCTTGTCATCCGCGACTTCCGGGGTTTCTTTCGTACGTGACCGGTAATTAATTCACACCCCAGAAACAGCGAGGCCTCGCCCATTATCCGATCATTACAAGTTTTAGTTTTCCGGTTTCCGTCATATTAGCTCCCAGCATGAGAGTCTCCGTGGCTCAGGCGGCAGCGCGGCGGCCTCTCACCGCTGGGTTCCGTGGTTCAAATCTCGGTCACTCCATGTGAGATTTGTGCTTGACAAAGCGGAGGCGGGACAGGTTTTTCTCCGGGTACTCCGGTTTTCCCTGTCCTATTTCATTTCAGCTACACTTTCCAATATATTTAATTTAATTTTTCGTGAAGGGTTGTGACAGGCTTCGGCCGCCGACACAATTCCTATTCTCCATTCCATTCCTGACCCGGTGGATTTTCATTTTCATCACTGTAAATCTTTCTTTACTTGTTAACTGTTCCTAACAAACCAAAAATGCCGTATTGCACAGTTAATGTTGCACAAAATTGTAGTTACAGTGTATTTCTTTTATTTATTTATTTATTTATTTATTTATTTATTTATTTATTTATTTATTTATTTATTTATTTATTTATTTATTTATTTATTTATTTATTTATTTATTTATTTATTTATTTTGCTTGCTTCAAGGGAGGAAATATTTGTTCGAGAAATCGAGAAATTCGTGTAACCGAATTTCGAGTAATAGAAAAATAAATTCACGTAAATAATAGGACAAACAGCCGGGAAATTTAAGTTACTTCGAGATACTGAACATTCGATTAATGGAGGTTCGAGATATCGAGGTTCGACTGTAATTACATAAGAATCTGGGCCCTGGTGATAATATACAGAGACTGACATGGGCTGAGGAACATCGCCATTGAACTCTATAGGCATGGTAAAAGATCACCTGGACATATGAGTCGAGGTACCGGTTGGTACACGCAGGGCACGAGTGTGTCGCTAGTGATGGGAAAATCGAATACAAAACTATCGCTTATTAGATTATTTCATTGTATCCGACTATTCGATTATGTTTTCCATTCGGTTATTTGATTACTTTTCTCATTTGATTATTCATTTGAAATTCCATTCTAATGATTGGAGCAACTGGATAGTGAATGCTTTCGAAATGATCGAATGGAAAGTAATCCTAATGTTGTCATCAACTCATTAATCTGATCACAGGGAAATTAAAATTACCTAACTCCATTCCCTTACAGGAAGTGTGTGGGGTAAGACGAATGGTTCCTGATAAGCCTTCCGAAAATAATACGAACTCCATACGTATGAATGAGTCATGCATTCAGATGCCATTACTTAAAATGCACTGATTAATATATGTATTGACTACTTGGCTCACCAAATTTATCAAGTCATAAATTAAAATTCGTTAGAAGTTTCTCTAAAATATGGCGGAAGTCGCTGTCTTTGAAATTCTGTCGCTATATGTCTTTTCACGAGAGTTTAATCCTGATGTAAACAAGGTATGTCCACGCCACCGCCAAAGAAAGAGTTGTGATTCGCTGAGCGTGTAGTACCGAACTCCTCCCCGTCAACGTCTCGTGTTCGGACGTACAGGGCTGCGCATCGCATACGACAACAGTGCGAAGATCTGAACTTCTGAATAAACGACTAAACCTGGATTCTGCTCACTTAGTTTATTGAACACATTCACGAGGGGGGGTTCCTCTTTTGTGCTTCACTACACGGGATGCTCCTATGTCTTGCTCCATTTCTCTCACTATAGACACTGGCTGCCCTGCTGCTGCAAGATGCAACACCTTATCTCCACTCTGTACAGCTTGGGACTTTCCCCTACTACGAGAACACCAGTGTTGCCAACCAAAAAATATTTTCTCCGCTAAATTTTAGTTGAATATCCGCTAAATTCCGCTAAATTTCGGACTGAAGAAAAAATAGCATAAATACCAGCTATTTTGGTTAAAGAGATTAACTCAAAACTCACTAGTTTCAGAACAGCAGTTCATCTTCTTCCCCCCGCACTATATGCTGTGAAGCAGATGTGCTGGGTTGAAGTCCTATGGTTTCATCTGAAGCTACATGGTTCCATTCTTTTTCAAAGTGCAGTATATGCTGGCAGTTCACAGCAGAAAAGCACATTCGGAAATTTTCAAATCTATTTCGAAAGTTATTTTCACTTTCATTACTGATTTCATTGTTTTTGGTAAGTGCGGAAAGAAATAATGTAAAATAATTGCGCATTTATATTGTGCTGCACTGTCGGTATTTGGGATCAGTGGGAAGCTCAACCAAGTAGTCTTTAAAAGTTTAATTATTTAACCACTCTTTACGAAATATCTGACTACTTTTTAACCTATTCTTTCGACATATTGACGTACCAAAAAGAGCCTGATGTCAAAAGAAACACGTCATCAAACACGACACTACCCAGCTCATCAAGAGTACAGTAACGATTGTAACAAATTCTGACAGGCTGTGGGCCAGAGCTGGTCTAGAAAACTAGTCGTAGTATGCAGCATAAGTTCAATACAACGCAAATAAGTAGACTGTTATGCCGTAGTAAGTTCTATATTATTTTTTCTCCTGGTGATGAAATGTGATATTGTTACCGCTGAAAATAGCTAAAAGAAGTTTGAAAATCCGTCAAAAAAACCCGCTGTCCGCTAAATGGAAAATTTATCCGCTGTTTTAATTTAAAATCCGCCAAATTTGGCGGAAAATTCGCTGAGTTGGCAACACTGGAGAAGACTTCCTGTATTACATCACACCTTGTGCCTTCATTTCTCGTTATTAATCACTATTTTATTAAAACAAAACCATATATAAACCGGTATATATGACAACCATATTTTAATTGATTACGTACTCTTCAAAACTCTCTAAATGTAATAAACTAAACTAAACCGAAATAAAATTAATGTAACTTATACTTTTCTTCGAGCTCACATACAGTCGAGTGAGTGCGACGATTGCTTCTCCAATCAACTACGTCCATGTCCACGTGCATAGGCAAGGTGCTCCGCCTATATGTTTACATCAGGATTAAACTCTCGTGAAAAGCGGTTTAAATGACTTCAAAAGGACTCTAGGTCGCTAAATAAGGATATTAATGCCCTATCAGCATTTGGAGATTCATTAGGAAAAAAAGCGTATTTCGTAAGAGTTCATCTATTCGCTTGTTTCAATCGATTTTTCATCCGACACACCTAAACTGAAAAATTTATTCATGACGCATCCGATTATTCTGCGCGATACAACTGAATGTTATTTGAAACACGTCCATTATTTTTGTTCGATTATTTAAGTAATCGGATGGAGATTATTCGATTATTAACGATTCCTGATGCTGTAGAAAGTTCTTCAACATGCGAGCAGCGTTCTTCATTCTGCAGACTTTCTCAATGTTCATCAGTGTAAGCTTATTGACATGGTCTGTTTCATTTGAACAACCCAAGTATTCGATTATTCCACCACTATGTCGCCAAGCCCATGAGACAACGGATCTCTCTTGCTAGTAGGCTACAATATTAAGGCTAGTGATGCTGGTATCCTGGCGTGGACACTGTTCTCGTGAGATGAAATGTGGCTCCTAGTACATCTGCCAGCGTCCCTCTTTGGCGAGCTATACAGGAACCTGCTGTCAGGCAATTTCCGCCCATTTGTTCACCATCTGCACCCTGCAGGAGACACTTACAGCAAAATTATTCACTCGCTTTATCGCACCCAAAGTATGGACAATTGGTTCGGTTAACACTCGATGAGCACAAGGATGCTTGCCTACCTCTCAAAGTCAACCGACCCCAGTCCTATTGAACTCATCTGGGATTTATTATTATAATTAATAATATGCAGCCGTATCAGCACACTTATTTTTTTTTTTCAAAACTCTTAAGAGCCATCATCTTTGTTGAAATTATTTTAAAACCATTTCATTTTACATGAGTGTGTTGTCGCATTGAGTTTTAAAACAGTTAAAATGGAGCTCTGATAGTTCAGAATCACTAGATGCCAATAAATAGTCCCAATCATCATCCTTACGCAGACTCCCGATACATTCCAGGTACCATCGCGCAATCGCCTCGCCGTCGATCTGCCGAGAGACGCAACGCGAAAAAGAAATATAATGCAGAAAGCCCAGAGAAGTACTTTGGTCGATCTGTTTATTGATGCATAGCTTTTTTTGTCTACGCAGTAAGCTCTGAGGTAGTTTATAAGTCAGTTTCCAGAGAGTAGCACAAATCAGGCAGCGCTCGTTGAGAAGAATAGAAGCACTGTTTCAAAGCTAACCATTCAGTGCGTAGGTTCCCATTCATTCATAACATTGCCAAGATCTCTGGAGAGATAAAACTCTTTGCCACACAAGCTTCCCAAACTTTTACGAAAATAAACCAAGCTAATGAATGCTATGCAGAAAGATCGGCTCGCGAATTCTCCCCTTGCGACAAGATTGCCTTCATTTGGAGACCCCTAAAAGCATAATAATTGAGACAGAAGAAAACGTATGTATACATATTATAGTAGTTACATGTTCATCCTCTAAGGAATACAACAGCATTGCGATTTGCGATATCTTTATACCTCTAACAGGTGACCGTACCATTCACCGAGGCCGTCCGCTTGTGGTATTGCGTGGATCCGTACAGAACTTAAGAGTTGATATCTATAGCAATCAAATACAGGTTAAAGAAACATCATTGATCAAAATAAAGACACATATATATATATATATATATATATATATATATATATATATATATATATTTCGTGTTTTTAATATAAGGGGCCGATTGCAGAAACTGTATTTAGACAATGTTTACGGTTAAACAATGCCTAAGTATGGCTGCCGCATTGCAGAGGCGTTATTTATCACTTAGACACTGTCTAAAACCGATGCTCAACCCGTCATGTTTAAGCACTGCCGAGAGCACTGTTTAACCTCAAATGAGAGGAGTGAATCACAATCAAGATGTTATGTACCATGAAATATGTAATTTGTATTTTCATGTTGAGGCGATTCCGGGAAGAAATGCTAGTCCGACGGCCTCTTTGCTAAATCACAGCAATTCGTTTGACATATACGGGGAGATAGATCTGAAAATAATGTTTCGCTTTTCGAGAGACTTGTTTCTTGAGACTCACAAAGGGACAGTCCGGTAATTGTCAACTTGAATACAATTCTTGGAAACCATTCTATATTTTATTATGTACATGGGGTAATTTCCATGGAATTATAGGTCACTTCTACTATTTACATAGTCTATATATCAGAGTTGCGTGTCCCGATCGTCAGAGGGCTGTCGCATTCATCAACTGGGAGGGATTCACTTATATTTACTGCCAAGTAAACACACATAATAGTGAAAACTAAAAAGTAGGTTGTATGTTTTTTTTATATATAATCGTGTAAGTTTTCGGCAACTATCAGATAGGAAAAGGCAAGTGGTAGTGATGGTGGTGATTATTGTTTAAAGAGGACTGGGGAAGAAGAGCCTTGGCCATAATAACAGCCCTAGTATTTGCCTGGTGTAAAAAAGGGAAACTACGGAAAAAAATCTTCAGGGCTGCCGATGAATCGTTTCGAACCTACGATCTCCAGAATGCAAGCTACAACATACCCGGTTACACATTACTATTGCTTCATCTTCCCTTCGTCGAAGCTACCGTATTTATGAGTAGATTACACTCACTGTAACAACGCTATAATCAAAGCTACACTTTCCCGTACGGTGGCGTGTCGATTTAGTGTCGATAATAATATGAGATTTAATTTCCACCGAAAGCGATACTCTTTATCTGTGGGTTAGTCATGCTCTTGCTTAGCCATATTTCAGTAATTTGTAGGAAGACAAACAGCTGACTGGCGTTCGGTGTGCGCACCGATGAATTTCATTGGTTGCAACAAGCAAAGAGTTACATGAAAGATATTTCTGTCTCCATTTTCAAACCAATATTGAAATTTTAAGCGATGTCTAGTTAAACATCGACTGAACATTGTTTATGCATGGAAGATCGTGCTCGATTTAGACGTTGTTTAGGTAGAGTAGTCCAAGGCTTAAAACTAGTCATCGTTTCTGCAATCGGCCCAAGGTGTCGTGGCTATGCTTATCTCACAGTTCTCGGTTGTTATACTTTTGTGTGTGGATAACGGTGATCATTGCGATTAAAAAGTTCATCACCTTTGTCGGTCCCTCTATTTCGCCCACGCGGGCCGTGGAGATGTAGCGGAAGTTATATTTCCATACAAGTAATAAGCTCGTTCCGCCTCGTACGAACCACCTCCTGGAAAGTAAACGAATGTGGGCGAACAGACAATCCACAAAGAGGGAACCATTTGTCCCCCTTAACAGAGATATTTAAAGTTCCTCTCAGATTCCGCGTTCCCGATGACAGGATGTTGGCCAGCAGGAAAGTGACCACTTACTGCTGGATGTGTTTTTCTCTATTACCTTCATTCGTGACATTAATGGGACCAATAAATAATTCAGTTTGCATGAAGAAATGTGAAAAAAAACGTTCTTGCGTTTGAGGATTGTTCAAATTGCACCCTGTCCTTGGAAGAGGAAAACTTAATAATACATAAATAAATAAATAAATAAATAAATAAATAAATAAATAAACCAGTGAAAAAATTAGTAAATGAAATTAGGCTGTAAGTTCGAATTAAATACGTAGTTGTTTGAAAGTACTCAAGTACGTCAGCCCCGTGTCAGATTTATTGGCACGATAAAGAACTCCTGCGTGACAAAATTCTGGCACCTCGGCATCTCTGAACACCGTAAAAGGAGGTAAAATCATTAACATTATTAAATGGAAAATCATTTCAAACGCTAAAAGCCATTAACTAAAATAAAAATGATGGGATAAGATCATTTCGAAAATTCCAAGGTTTCATGTTTAGCCTCGTCAAGTTATAATACCTTAATGCCTCTACGCTAAACAAACTCCCACACAAAATGAGATAATATATTCCTTTTCCTTGTGAACTTCTGTATTATTTCAGCCCCAAGCGAAAAATCTGTAATTTCCTTACGACTAACATTCTGTGAAGTAATTGTAGATTAATTGTAATTTTACTGATTACTTAAGAAAACAGCAGTCCGCCTCTGTGGTGTAGTGGTTGGTGTGACTAGCTGCCACCCCCGGAGGCCCGGGTTCGATTCCCGGCTCTGCCACGAGATTTGAAAAGTGGTACGAGGGCTGGAACAGGATCCACTCAGCCTCGGGAGGAGTAGAGAGAGCTTCGATTTCCACCCCACCCATCCCTGAAATGGTTTTCCGTGGTTTCCCACTTCCCTTCCAGGAAAATGCCGAGATGGTACCTAACTTAAGGCCACGGTCACTTCTTTCTCTCTTCCTTGTGTATCCTTTGCAATCTTCCCATCCACCCCGCCCACAGGGCCCCTGTTCAACATAACAGGCGAGGCCGCTTGGGCGAGGTACTGGTCCTCCAGCCCAGTTCTTTCCCCCAACCCAATGCCTCACGCTCCAGGACACTGCCCTTGAGACGGTAGTTAGGATCCCTCGCTGAGTCCGAGGGAAAATCCAACCCTGGAGGGTAAACAGGTTAAGAAAGAAAGACTTAAACAAAGTAATTTATAATCGTAATTGAGTAAAATATTTCTCAGGTAACTCTGAGCCAAATTATTTTTTCTCATACTCTTCCCATCTTTGATAATAATTAACAATAAGTAAAGCTGTCACGCACCATCTTTGGATGTGTTGTCAAAGTATCTCCCTGACTGACTCGCCAATGTTGGAGGAGAGGAGAGATCGATACGCGCTGGAGTTAAGCCTTTTTGGACGAGAAGCCCGCTTACCACTCACTCATCCAGTTAACGTGAGCCCCGCTAGTGACCTCTGGTGCAGGGGTTTCCCTTTATTTTTTAACGAACATGTTACTCGATGATGTGAGTAACATTCATTTTTAATTGTGGTGGATATTTTTGTTATAATGCCGTGTAGTAGACTGAAGTCGGTCTAATAATAGTTTACTATAATATGAGCAGAACACTTTACTGTCAGCATAGTGTTCCTACAGAACCCAGGCTAGATTCGTTCTAAATGTTCTGGTGCAATCCAGCCCCATTATAACTCTTTCCTCCGTCAGCTTTCATGGTCAAGATTGACTAAACGACATTGACAGCACTCTCTTTCCCTTCTTCACTCAGCCCAACAAACGAACAAATAAACCAGGCTTTCTCAGAAAAGACTTTTAATAACTTCGCCCTGTAATATGACTGTAACCATGTTGCTTGCAGTTTGTAATTTAATAGTTATTACACTTGTCTCACAGGTAGGAATATTAATAATATACCGACCAAGTGGCCGTGCGGTAAGGAGCGCGCAGCTGTGAGCTCGCATCTGGGAGATAATGGGTTCGAACCCCACTGTCGGCAGCCCTGAAGATGGTTTTCCGTGATTTCCCATTTTCATACCAGACAAATGCTGGGGATGTACCTTAATTAAAGCCACGGCCGCTTCCTTCCCGTTCCTAGGCCTTTCCTGTCCCATCGTCGCCTTAAGACCTATCTGTGTCGGTGCGACGTAAAGCAACCAGCAAGTAATAATAATAATAATAATAATAATAATAATAATAATAATAATAATAATAATAATTGTTCCGGGGATTCTGTAGAACGTAGGGGTGAAAGGTGCGGGCAGGGATGGGTAGATAGAGAAAAGATTAAATATTCATTTAAAACTTTAAAATTGGTAATTGTATTTCTTCCTTCGATCTTTTGTTGCTTTTCAAATTGTATACACTACACTTTGCTAAGCAAACAACAATTGATCAAGTACAAAGTCTAGCTTGTGTGCTTCATGAGAAACAATATTAGAAAAATCAACAACAATTTAACAACATAAGCTTGAAGCTCCCTAGTTACAAATTTAACAAGAGCACCATTGCTCTCTTCAACATATTTCCAAGGAATCTGACAATGAGCTCCATATTTTACACCAGTAGGACGAGCGTCTTTGCTGTACACAGTTACTTCCTAGGAGACTTTCCTCCAAGATTACAAGTTCTAGGCCGGGGATGGCAAACGTTTTTCGACTAGCGTGTCACTTAAGGTTTTGTTTACCGCATTTTACTGTCTAGTGTGTGATCGGTTATTTTCCTTTAAAATCATCATGAAACCCCCTCATTTGACATTATTTAGGTATTAGATTGCATTACATTCGACTGAGTGCTTCATGACTTTATTTTGCAACCATCACTGAAGATTACTGTACACTTCCAAAACAGGTCAACTTTAAGAATAAGATACCTTTTTTAACCTAACAAAATTTGTAAAAAAGTGTATATATCCATACTTCTTTATTAAAAAACCCAAACCAAACCCCACGGCACTTAAAACCCTTGAAAGGGCCTTGGCCTGCCCAGCGACCGCTGCTCAGCCCGAAGGCCTGCAGATAACGAGGGGTCGTGTACTCAGAACGACGCATCCTCTCGGCCGTTATAATGGCATTTCGAGACCGGGGCTGCCATCTCACCGTCAGATAGCTCCTCAATTCCAATCACGTAAGCTGAGTGGACCTCGAACCAGCCCTCAGGTCGAGAGAAAAAATCCCTGACCTGGACGGGAATCGAACCCGGGGCCTCTGGGCGAGAGGCAGGCACGCTACCCCTAAACCGGCCTTCTTTATTAAAGCTATGTTGCTATGTTGATAGATTTTCGACCTGTTTATTACATGTTATGTTAAATGCATTGAAATAATTTAGTATGTTGTGTGTGTGGCTTGCCACAGAGGTCGTGTTCGCATGACACCTAGTGGCACGCGAGTCATAGGTTCGCCATCCCTGTTCTTGGCCTATTAAGGCCCCTGCCTACATTTAACAAAAACCGAACAGTAGACACTGCCTTGATCGCTCAACAGTCTGATTTACATATTCACAAAAATGAAAAATAGAAGTTGACTTTTACAGCGGTAACAAGTACCCATTCTACGTGGCCTTCTTTAAAAACAAACGGTTAAAGTTACTGGCCGAAAATCAAAATGTTAGGAGGCGAACAATTGCATTCCTTGAAATTCACATGAAAAACCCTATGTGGGCTTACGGAGGTGACTAGATGGAGAGAAAGTTCACAAAATTAAGAAGTAGATTTTAAAGATTGCAAAATCATAGTCACCTCAAATCAAGTTGAAAGGGAATACAAGATGGTCCTCACTCTTTATTACTTGGTTAGGTTAAGTTCTTTAGACTAGTTTGAGAATTTACATTGAGAAATAGAAGTTACATTGCGAAATAAATTTGAAACCTTCCCCTCGAGCTAGCTTTCAAAGACTATTACATGGTTAAACAGAGTCTGCCATTACCTTGATCTGGTGGACCTCCCGAAGATGGACGAGAAAGCCTTTCCCCCTGCCTCCGTTAAGAACACACTCTAAACCTCTTGACTGCAGCGATCACAAAGATCACATGACCCGAACGGTCCCAGCTTATATAGCGGAGAGGAAGGTTCCATATTTCTCTAGACCAAGGCTCTAATACACCCACAATTCCTATTGGTTAATAAATATTTTAAAAAATGATTGGTAGTTAAATGAATGTACAAAATTTCCTACTGGCTACAGTTTTAAGTCGGCGGGAAGAGATAGACGTGCTAGTAACTTTAGAACACCGAAACAATTTACAAATAATCCAGTTTTACCAACTAATGAGTACAAAATTTATCTTGAATTTTAATTGGTCCGTCCTCTCATCAGATGGAACACCTAAGTTGACAGTAGATACCAAATAGTGTGACGACCAAGTTGTAGGTGACCTTGTCAAAGGCGCTTATTTTAAATCCACGGGGCGGGTTTACCTCCGGTACAACAACGACAACAACAATAATAATAATAATAATAATAATAATAATAATAAAAATAATTATTATTATAAATAATAATAAATAATAATAATAATAATGTCCTGTCGGGCTGACACTTGGGCGTCTCCGAAAACAGTAAAAATTAGTTAGTGGGACGTGAAACCAATAATATTGTTTACTGTTCGTTTAATTGCTAAATAGTTTAAGTTCCATCGATAATGGGTTCGAACCCCACCGTCGGCAGCCATGAAGATGGTTTCCCGTATAGTTTTCCCATTTTCACATCGGGCAAATGCTGGAGCTGTACCTTAAGGCCACGACCACTTCCTCCCCAATCGTAACCCTGTCCCATAACCGCGTCGCCGAAAAACTTCGATGTTTTAGTGCTTTAAAATGAATAAAATAACATTTAAACACCCTTGACTGTCAGTCGACTGAGCCATGTACTTCGACAGTGAGAGAATAAACGGAAGGGTTCTCTTACGAAATATCAGGGATACTACGAGGAAATCAACTCCAGCATTTTAAGAAAAATAAAAGGAGGAAGGACTGGTTCAAATAGAGTAAGAAGGAAAATCTTGTTCTGTGTGACTGTTTCTTTGTAACCTGTTCTTTGGAACTTCTACGTCGCTGATGGTGAAATATTGGAGATGCACTTCGCAAGACCAGGTTATTAATTAATTACTCTGAAAGTATCTAGTTGGGACAATTTCTCGCAGAATTTCACTTCTATAGAACTCGGATATTAGGAAACACAGTGACACGAAACGAAAATTAGATTTTAACTACAGTATGGACCAGAACTATTACTACCTACATTATTTCCGGCACTCAAGCACCTTAGAGATTATGGCCGTCCTCACAATTTGCCTCCAGGTCTTTCAGTTTTGTTCTGATTGTGTCCAGCTGTCGTGGACTCCTGAGTTATTGAAGATCCGTTTTCACTCCATTCAGCCATTCTTTCCTGGGTCTGCCCATCTCGGTTGTCATTCTCCTTGCATTCATTTTTTGCACCATGTTAGACTGATTCATGAGTTGGTACACTTCCTGGTTCTTTCTTCGCCTCCAACCATTTTCATCCTGCAGCTGGTCCTAAGATCTTTCTCGTGGTTTTTCGCACAAAGATGGGCAGTTTTCCTTCATCGCCTTCTGATTTTTCACAGTGGTTCTGTCCGTCTGGTACTTCAGGTGCTTTGAGCTTAGTTTTTGTTTACAATACTCCGGACGACACGATTTTCTCGAGGCCATAGTATGTCTTAGATGCATTGACAATACGTTAGTTTATCTCCATTTTCATCTAATTGCTGCTGTTCAACCAGGCCCTTAGGTATTTGAAGTTGTCTTCTTTGGCAAGGTTCTAGTCCTCCATTTGCAGCAATGCGAAACAAGCAATACTGAAAATCGACATGGAGTTTCACATTGGAGATACCGTCCGTAGAAACTACGGGCGCGCTATTGCATTGCTGCTGACGGAGCTCGGAGAATCTACGGGCACGTTTTCACTGTAGCTAAAAATAGTAGTTGCCGTTTCAGCGAGCTGTGACTTCACTAGGGTACTGTTGAATGCTTCTGCAAGCATAAAATGTACTAGTTATAAGCATAAGTCGAGAGCTCTTCTTTCAAGGCATTGATATGTTAGAGATAGATAAGGAATGGTTGAGCCCTGCCTTCGCAGGGCTCCACACGTAGGTCTGTGAAGACCCTTTGTGTCCTTTAAACGGGTTTGCCTAGTCCAGCCCTAGTGCTTCTATAAAGGATACCAGTGTCCGGATGTTGGCATTCCTGATGTCTTCCAGGCTCACAAAATGTGAGCCAAGATATCGATGTCTGGTGCTTGCAAGAGCCTCGCATTGACACAACACATGCGCGGAGGTCTCTTCCTCCTTACCGCATCTTCTACACATCGGGTCCTGACTGATTTTTATGATGTGTAGGTGTGTCTCTAAGAACCATTCGCGTTCTGGTTCTATTCAAATTTATGAGGACCTTTTTATAACTTTGGCTAGGCCCTTTGATAAGTTCACGTGCCTGCTTGCTATGGTTAACCTCTTCCAAATGTCTAGGTGAGATTGGTTCGTCCACTGGGATATTACCAGTTTCACACTTCGGAGTGACACTCCTAGGAAGGGGTCTGGTCCAGTGAAAGGACCTTTTGAGCCTTTTTTCGCTAGTTTGTCAGCTTCTTCATTTCCACTGATTCCTGTGTGCCCGGGGACCCATAATAGGGTAACTGAGCTAAGTCCACACAGTTGATCTAACATCCTTTGGCACTCCCATACCATTTTTGATGTTGTTCTAACTGCGCATAGTGCTTTTAACCCTCAAGCACACGCGCCAGATCTTAGGACGCAGACACATACGTAGGGGTGCTTTCCACACCGCATATCATTGTATTGTAAAATATGAATTACTTTATTAATTGGAGATTTTAAGATAGATTATGTAAGAATAACTCTTTCTGCAGGGATCCAGCCAGAAAGGTACAAGAGCAGGGAGAGCACAGAAAAGTTATTTGTACATTTCATTAGGAAATAAAATGACCTGTGGAAGATTCTACCCCATACGCGTGTGTTTGAGGGTTAACGCTGCCTGGCTACCACTGCAAATGGTGATGCATCTTGTATGTCCAGGCATGTTCCATATATATACAGCACAGGCCAGTATTGTATATACTTCGGCCTGGGAAACAGTAGCATAATCTACCCATGGGAAGGGAGAGCCTTGACTTAGGCCCCCAGATCCCGGCGCCTGTGCCCCTCTGTCCGCGAGCCATCTGTGTACCATGTACAGCCCCCAGACTTAAGACAGGCCTCAGCATCCGCGGCCCACTCCTCCCTTGTGGGTATCACACCTGTGAACTTATAATTCAGATTAAAACTAGGCTTCATCAGTTCCTCGATCATCATTGTCATAGGGCAGGTCTGGTGAAGCCTTGTAAGAATAGAAGCATGACCTCTATTTGGATTATTGAAGGACCATCCTCCGAGTGACCAGAGGCGGTAAGCACTCATTCCCGCTGTTTCCTAGGATGGCCTCTGTTGCACATAATGGTGTAGTATCCAGTGCCCCTGTTATTCCTAGGCACACAAGTCTTTGGACACTGTTTAACTTGGTGGTCCCAGTTTTACTCTCCGAACCTGGCCACCAGACTAAAGATGCGAAGGTGATCGTGGGCCGTACAATAGAAATATAGAGCCACTGGACCACCTTAGGTCCTAGGCCCCAAGTCTTTCCGACGGCCCTGCGACAAGCCCACATAATCTTGTGAGCCTTATCCACCTTATGGTCTATATGTTTCTTCCAACTCAGTCTTGCCTCAAGGATTACCCCTAGGTACTTAACTGAGGTTGTCTTAACTAATTTTTTCCCAAATAGGAAAGGCTCTGACAGTCCGTCTAGCCTCCTCCTCCTGGTAAATACCACGAGCTCCGTCTTGTCGGGATTAACCGACAAGTCCGTGTCGTGGCACCATCTTTCCACCCTACGTAGGGAGCCCTGTACGAGCTCTGAAACCGTAGGCATTGATAACACAGCCACGGTACTACATAACATGGGGCTGCGTCATCGTTGACTCTCAGCTGTGAAATGGGGGTGGGGGGAAGTACGTACGGTACATGCGGACAGAAAGAGTGTGTATTCGAGAGGCGGGCTTGTTTGTGTAAATCCTGTGAAGAGATTTTACGACGAATCCATAATTGTTGTCCTTATGGAAGACACGAGTTCTGAAAATGAGGATGAGGATAACAAGTACACACTAAGTCAGGGCCATCCAAACAGCGCTCCCAGAGCGCTAGCGCTCTGGCCGCGCTCCAAGCCAGTGCTCCGAGCGCTTTGGGGTAGGTAGTGGTGGGAGAAGCTTGGCTGGCTGAGCGAGCGGTCTGCCCGCCGCGCCGAAGAGAGCAGTCGATCTATCAGTCGTAGTCTAGTCTACAATGACTCTATACATATAGTGTAGTGTCACTGTAGTCTAGTCCAATGCGCTTTGTTAACAGCGTGTAACTAATTAACTAAATCAGTTTCGCAGTTGTGATGGCTGAACATCATTAAAAAAAAAAAAAAAAAAAAAAAGGAGTGGTGAAGCAGCAGCCTTCAAAGCAGAATGGGAAATTTCATTTTTCTGTACAGCTTATAAAGGGCATGCCAAATTTTTAGTGTGCCACCGAGATTTAATGTGTTTTTTAAAAGCACAATTTGGAACGGCACTACAGTGCCAACCACGGTGATTTGACAGACGCCAGTCGCCAATCGAAGTTGGAAGAATTGAAAGAAAATTTCAAGCAGCACTGTTCTGTAAATATTATTTTAATTTTTAAATGCTTGTTTACAAATGGGAATGAAGAAATGATTGAATTATCTGAAAAATACTAAAATTGTGACTTGCCGTATTTTTGTCTGACAGATGATTGATGAGAGCGAGGTTGGTGGACCCATTTTACGAACAAGCTACAAATGTTCGCCGCGAATTGCCAAAGCTGGGAAACCCTTCACGGTAGGGAATGTAATCAAGGAGTGCCTAATGGATGCGGCGGCATGTATTTGTCCTATGGAGCTAGTTGAGAAATTTGATAAAATCTCTCTTTCTCCACAAACTGTGGCTCGCAGAATAGACGACATGTCCGTTGATATGGAACAGCAATTAATGGAGAAGGCAGCAAATTTTGTATCATTTTCCATCGCCCTCGACGAATCAGCCGACATTGCGGACAAAGCTCAGCTCGTTATTTTCATTTGAGGGGTGGATGACGATCTTGGGGTTACCGAGGATTTCCTAGACTTGGTAGCTCTCAAAGACACCACTATCGGTTTCGATATTTTCCAAGCAGTGGAGGGTGTTTTTGAGTCAATGGGATTAAAATGGGAGCGGTTGACGAGTGTAACGACGGATGGAGCTCATGCTTTACGTGGTCTACGCACGGGGTTCCTCAGCTATGTAAAATTAAACATGGCTGAGAGCAGTAGTACCCTAATGGCGGCGATCCAGTGCTTGAAACACCAGGAGGCAATCTGTGCAAAAGTCACCAAGCTTAAAGACATAATGGGAACAGTTGTGCGAATGGTAAATTTTATTCGCTCCCATGAACTCGCGCACCGTCAATTCAAAGAGTACTGGGCGAGTTGGCCGTGCGGTTAGGGGCCCGCAGCTGTGAGCTCGCATTCGCGAGACAATGGGTTCGAACCCCACTGTCGGCAGCCCTGAAGATGTTTTTTTGTGGTTTCCCCTTTTCACACCAGGAAAATGCTGGGTTGTACCTTAATTATACCTTAATTAAGGCCACGGCCGCTTCCATCCCATTCCTGGGCCTTTCTTGTCCCATCGTCGCCATAAGACCTATCTCTGTCGGTGCGACGTAAAGCAAGTAACAAAAGAAAAAAATCAGAGTTCTTGGACAACATCGAAGCGGAGTATCCGGATATCCCGTACCATGCAGTAGTAAGATGTCTGAGCCACGCGAAGTGCTTCATCGAGCTTTTTGCTTGCGGAATGCAATAGATACCTTTTATGACATGAAAGGGTGGCCCGAAGTTCTTTTGCGTGATCCTAAGTGGTTGGCGGACGTGGCCTCTTTAAGCGACTTTACTGCTCATCTGAATACTTTGAACACTTCGCTTCAGAGCGACAAGAACATTATCTCCGATTTGGTGGAAAAAATCAAGCGTTCGAAAGAAAATTGATTTTGTGGGAAAACCAGTTGCGTGCAAGGAACACAGGACATTTTCCATTGCTTGAAACAGTGAAATACGGTGTCGACTTTGATGAGTATTTGCAGGTAATTCGCCAATTACAAGAAGAGTTTGAAAAGAGATTTTCAGAATACAGAACTCCAAGTGGTGTTAGATGTATTTGTTCGACCATTTTCTCTTAGTGCAGACAGTGCTCCACAGTTATTTCAATTAGAGTTGCTTAAACTGCAGTGCAATGTTCGTATTAAAGACCGCTTTGTAATGTCACTAAGTTTAGAAGAATTTTGAAGCGGCTTTCCGCAAGAAGAATACCCCCTTTTGTATAAACATGCATGTAAAGTTCTGTCAATGTTCGGCTCAACGTGCATTTTTGAGTGTTCCTTTCGGTTCTTAAGTTTACCAAAAGTAAACATCGTGCAACGATAAGCGATAGAAAGTTGCGCAGTTGTTTAAGAATAGTTGTGTCCAGAAATATTGTAGGCCTACTCAATTTGGAGATGATTATTTGCTCCAAAAGTAAAAGCTCGTGAAAACGACTGACCAAAAGTCACTCAGTGTCTGTACTATCTGTTCATATCGGTAAGACGTTGTTGAATTTTCCTCTCAGATATGTTCAAATTTCAGTTTTGAATAAATCACATTGCTGTATTCTTTACTTAGCACTTGATTTCGTTTCCTGCATATTCCTTGCATCGGAGTACCTTTCGATTTGTAGATGCGGTATATTTTTACGGCAAAATAGCCCTATCAATATGATGTCAACAAACCCACAAAAGCCGTCGGACGCAAGACTGTACGTACGTATCTGGTCAGCGCGGTCCGAACATCGTCTGTCTCAGGTCTCCTCGCTGCCACGCTGTAGTGGTGGTAGGGGAAGGAGCGCTAGTCTGACTGCCCAGTGCTCCCCGAGCGCGGGCGCGCTCTCGGAGCGCAATGGGTGGATGGCCCTGCACTAAGTAAACATGCTGGTTCTGGTGCTTCATGCAAGTAAATGTAGATAATGAGCTAATTTCAAATTGGTGTGAAGTGTAACGTAGTCTAGGTTCTGTAATACTGTTATATGCCGCTTCCTAAAAATGTGGGTGTTTCCCGTGTACCTCAGTAACTCGATACAACCCCGTCGTCAAACATCGAACAGTGGGAAAGCAAATTACTGGTAGTAAACGAGGATACCGGTGCCAATTGACCTATTATGTTAGAATCTGTATTACTGTATTTCAGTAGATGTGTCCACGATATTAGACAGTTAGGCCCCTTTAAACAACAAGCAAGCAAGATATTAGACAGATTTCGAAATATTAACCGAACGGGCCTCCATAGCTGCGTCCTATTTTTGTTTTCGTTTTTAAAACTTATTATCTTCATAAATTTATATTTGAAAATTGCTGCACTATTATGTTAATTAAAACTAATTTTTGTATAGAAGAAAGTGTGATTTTTCTAAATATTCAAAAATTTGTTATAATGGCTTACCCTAGCACTGAAAATCTTCAAAAACCATTGAAAATCCTGCGATTTCTGGAGGGTAGCACTTTCAAATATGGCCGTCTCCAATGTGTTTTAATGAACTTGTAACCGTCCAGGCTTCTCCAGCCCTACTAATATAATATAATATCATTTTACGCGATATCATTTGATATCAAGTTTATCCGCCATCGGCAATTATTTGTAATAACATATTTATTCAACGTCAATCATTTGTAATCAAGGCTTTTTGGAATCATATTGTATATATGATAACATCGTTTTAGTATTTAAATTACTATATTATGTAGGATAAGAATTCATTATGTTGTAAATACGGTCAATATGTTGAGACATAGTTGTTTTCATTTCATCTCATGTTTGTGTATACGGAGGGTTATTCTTGAAGCTTGGGATTTTGCGTTAGTCATGGGTTTATTTTATGACCAAGGCTAGTAAACAGCGACCCGTGCGCGAGGCTTGCAAAGCTGGTCAGCTATATCATCGCCACGCCTTCTGGACTTGTCGAGGAAAAGAAGGGGAGTTGATGCTTCGATCTATCGAATCAGATACTTCGTTGTATATGAGTTTTGAGATTGAGCTGTTACCAAGAGTGGGGGTGAGCCCGGATATATACTGTTTCTCTACACGAGAACGAGACGGGACAACCTTAAGATCTTAGAAACTTACGACCTTACAAGCTTACAACCTAACGAGATACTCCATCACTAGTAATTCTACTGTGAACATCTACTTTGAACGACGAGATTTGATTTTTGAAACAGTGTGTGGTCGCTCCGCGACACAGTTACTTTTATACAATGTGTTGTCACTGCGGTAATGTTATCGGATCTACGAGAAACGAAACAAGCTTATGGCTTGTGTGATATTCAGTAAATATTGTGGACGAAGAACTATGTTTAGTTCAAGTCTACAGAATTTTGGTACAAGTCTGTACCGTATAAATAGTATAGCTCAGTTGGATTGAGATTTCTACTAATATGGAAAAATTCATATCTCTGAATTTTCTCCTCTTACGATCAAAGCTGATCAGTTTTTACAAGTATAGGGCCAATGTCTAATTTAAAGACTAGGCATGTAGGGAGTGTTAGTCCAGATAGCCCGTACCATATCAGAGAAGGAAGGAAGGATGTCCATGCAGCAGTCTACATCGAGAAGAAGAGAACGAGTAACCACGGAAACCAGATGACGTCAACGAAAGCTGTAATTGGTGAGCTTCAATTAGATAAAGCAAGCAATAGTAAATTCAGTAAATTCTAAATCCCTTCACGCTTTAAGGAAACTTTTCCGATTCATCTCATTTTTTCTTTGTGTAATAAATTCATTTGTATTTAATATTGCGTTAATTTTCTTTCTTAAGCGATACTTAATGGTTAATTATTTAAAATCCTACCCCTGTGATTTAAGTATAAGTCTCTATGCTAGTAAATATAAATTTTGGTTTACAGTTTTATTTAAAACTGTAACCATGGCGCCCAAACATTACATAGAGAAATGGGGAACCATGGAATGTAAATTGTTTCTATTTGCGTGGCAATTTGCGGGCAAGCCACAAATAGTTTATTTAATATTCATGTGTCCCAAGATAATAACTTTCATCTCCCCAGGTGTTTTGACGAGGAGGAACAGTTACAAACTCAAGCATGAACAAACTTTGGTACAGCTAAATTACTAATTGCTTTAACGTCGCACCAATATTTACATAGGTTTTTGGCGACGCTAGGCGAGGGAAGAGCTTCGACTAAAAAGGAAACTGCCGTAGCCTTCGTTAAGCTGTAGACCCCTATTTGCCTCGAATGTAAAGGGGAAACCACGGAAAGCCATCTTCAGGGCTGCAGACTGTTGGATTCGAACATTATCTCCTGACTGTAAGCTACAAGGTCCGTACCGCGCAGCCAGGTGGCTTCAAATTACTGTGCGCAATAGCGTTGGCAGTGTCTTTTCACCAACTTGCTGCTTGGATAAATACTGTACTGTACTTTAAGGAAACGAGATATATTGCAAAAATAATCATTCCTGAATTTTATTGACAACATCGACAAGAAGAAATGATTATGATAATGTTCATGCATGCGATATGGATGATGCAAGTACGAACTTCCATTTGCGAGACAGTGGGTTCGAATCCGACCGTCGACAGCCCAGACCATTTTTTACGTCGCACTGTCTCGGAGAGGTCTTAAGCCCCCCATACACTATCCAACCCGGTACGTCAGTTCTTCCAACTTGGTCGGATGGCACACCGGGTTGGACAACGGTTCGATAGTGTGTGGTGGCGAGCGAACCGCACCGCACCGGGTTGGATAGTGTATGGCCTGCTTTAGACAGTCTGGACACCAGTACGATACGATATGTATGTTATGTCGTAAGCGATACGCTTACCTTAAAAGATAGACATCGCTCGTGCCTGTGAAACTATACAGAGTGGTTGTAAACAATATGACCCGAGTGTGTGAGCGTGAGAACGTTGGCCATACTGATATGTAATTTGAAAAAAAAATACGTCGATGTCTCTCGCCGTTGCCATTTTATCAGCTGTTGAAATTAGCCAATTAGGTAGATCGCTTCGCAGGCGACCGGCGATGTTGCCAAATCTGTACGTTGCTTGGTCGGGCTTGAGAGGCATGCCGAGAAATGAGCGTCTAACAATTAGGCTGCGTGCACACCGAGCGCGCTTCGCATAGTGTGTTAAGTGTTGCTCAACGCTAAGCGTCACGCTAAACATAACCAGTGCTTTGTTCCTAAGCCAGGTGTTGACACCGTCCGCGCTCTGCTGCGCTGAACCAAATACAGTAGAGACAATGCGCGACACTTCCGGATTTAGCCTTGTTAAAATGGGAGACAAGTCGCAAGTGGCGCTCCTAGTGGCTTGACCTGAAAATTCGCACTAAATTCAAATATCAGTGGAAATGTATATAAGAAAATGGATAAATAAATTACGTCTAGAAAGAAAGTGTTAGTAAGATATTAACTTCAAAGTTGCTAAAGCAATTCTGAATGAAGAATTTTTTAACAGGTTATTATTTAAAGACAGAAATTAGACATACAATCAAGATGTGAAATGGACTGCTGTGAAAGGGCTTGATCTTTCATATATGCATTACTTTTTTAGCTTTGGAATTCCTGCCTGAACGTTCACGGCTAGATTTTTCTTTTTTTCCCCATTTAAAATCATTGTATCATCATATTAAAACACCTGTCAACAAAAATATCGGCACATTCCTTACACACATGATTCAATGAA
Organism: Anabrus simplex; assembly: GCF_040414725.1. Classification (NCBI taxonomy): domain Eukaryota; kingdom Metazoa; phylum Arthropoda; class Insecta; order Orthoptera; family Tettigoniidae; genus Anabrus; species Anabrus simplex. The sequence continues at coordinate 92,580,709 of NC_090271.1, forward strand.
TTTACATTTAAGAGCTGGACAATTTTCCTTTTAACTTGAAGTGTACTAACAGAAAGAAAATCTATAAATTTAGCCTAAAAACACTCAGACTTTCCCTATAAGCAATACTTGCCATAATGCCATTACATTAGAGTAAAGCAAACTTGCATCATTATATTGTTTTAACAAAATATGTACATTTCTTAAATCACTCATATTTTCTTCACAGTACTTGACAACGCATTACTACATTCCAAATGGGGTAACTTGGAACACAACCAGCCACACTCATCTGCATATGTATTTTCCTGAACTAAATCAAACCCACAGATCACACCTACAACAACACATCGGTATTGAAGGTTAACTGCTGCACTATACAATAAAATATGCGTATTATATTTTAAGCCTGTTAAAATATGGGTCGAGCAGGTCAGAAGATTATGAAGTACTATAAAAATCTCTTTGTCACTGGAAGAATATATATGCAAACACAATATTACTTACATTTTCTTGTCACGAGGGAAACGGGAGAAAGACCGCGCATTCTTCTCTACTTCATAGTTACTGCAGCCAAACACAGCACATACCTTTCCCCTCATGTTGAGAGGAGATATAAAGGAATGGCACACGCTACTATTTAATTATGTCAACTCACTGAAAATACATAATGAGCACCAAAAACTTCACACACAAATACACGCGCTCTTATGACAGAATCAGTAGTTCTCAGGTCCATCCGCTAGAGAAAACTCTAATAGATGTCCCTCGATATCTCGCAGTGTCGCGTATTGTCTCTACTGTATTTGGCTGAACGCCTGCCTACCTTACAGCTAAGCGAAGCGCCAAACAACGCGCAGTGTTGGTTAATTGCTAAGTGTTACCTAGCTGGTTCTGAAGCTATGGAAGAAGAAATTATTCATGCAGTGTTTCAAAGAGAAGAAATATGGAACCCAAGACACAAAAACTATAAACATGTAACTGTTTTGCAAAATAAGTGGACTTAAGTATCTGCACAGTTTTATCGCATTCCTACAGTAAACATGTACAGTAATATTACTTCTACTGTTACACTTTACTGGGCTTAACATTGTGTCAGGATGAAATTGAGTATGGATTTTAGTGTCGGAAGTGTCGGAGGAGAAATTCGGCTTGCCAGGTGCAGGTCTTTTGAATTGACTCCTGTAGGTGACCTGCGTCGCGATGAGGATGAAATGCTTATGAATACACACATACACTCAGCCCCCGTGCCAGTGGAATTTATTTATTATGATTACAATTCCCCATTTTGCCCGGAATCGAACTCGCGACTCCTGTGACCAAAGGCCAGTACGGTAACCATTTGGCCATGTAGCCGGACACTTTGTGACAAAGTGCATAAAATTTCCTAGACTCTGTCACGGTTAATAATTTAGCCAATGGAGGCAGGCTAGTAGTGGGCTTGGAAGTAAATATTTCTGTTTATGAATTATATTTGTCACACATTTACTCCACTTTTGTTACGATGATAAATTGTGTATGCTAATTGTAACAATATTGCAAATTACTATTTATAATTATTATATAAAGATCGTGATTTAATTTCCACGTGTTTGCTGCCCGGTGCTCCTAGACAGTTGGGAACATTGAATTTCTCTCAATACTTCTCTGCTACTTGTCGCCACATTTCAGTTGCAGGGTTTGGAAGGTCAAAGGTATTTTTTGTCATTATTAAGCAATCATAAAATTTATCGCTATCTGTACAAACGATGGAATTCTCCGAAATAATTCGTTCTTCATTAAATTCATGAACCGATTTTCGATTCTTCTCTCTAATTTTCAATTTTAGGTAACTGTTATCCATGAGTAAACTGTTTCTATTGTACTTGGATAACGGCATTAGTTTGTGACCACCCTAAAACGCCTCGCGCCAAACTAAGCTGAGAGCACGGCGGGCGTAGAGATTTCGGTGTGAACAGCAAGTACGCCTTGCGCTATGCATAGCATTTCACGCTACGCGCGACACATTATGCGAAGCGCGCTCGGTGTGCACGCGGCCTTAAGGCTCTCGTCCACTGGAAGCGGAAACCTGCTGAAAGTTGCGATGACGAATTCGTACGAAAACGCACGAAAACGGCCGAACGATCCAAACCTCTGAATTCAAGCGAAACTGCGTCCATTGGAACCAGTGTTGTTCGTCAGTCAACGCATGAACACCTGGGAACTGCGAACTATCCAGATTGGTTTCGATTTTTCGGCCGAAGAGCTGCATTTTATCATCATTGCTGAAAAGCTGATACTTCTGGTACAAGATTGGAAGTATTTGTGGGACCAGCGAGAGTCTAATTACCACATGCGGGATATGGAAAAGTTGTTATGGATTTTTTTTTTTTTTTTACAAGTTGCTTTACGTCGCACCGACACAGACAGGTCTTACGGCGACGATGGGACATGAAGGAGCTAGGAGTAGGAAGAGGCCGTGACGTTAATTAAGCTAGTCCCAGCATTTGCCTGGTGTGAAAATGGGAAATCGTGGAAAACCATTTTGAGGGTGCCGACAGTTGGGTGCGATTAACACACCGTGGGTTTCAGCCGATGCCACCGTTGCGTGTTTGCTGTGAAGCGAGTCTATAGGCAGGGAGGTCCTTGTTCAAGTCCCTCCCCTGGAGAAGTTTATTTCTTCTGTTGGCGCTCTCAAGCCGGCCATAAGTCACGTGCAGATTTAGCAACACCGCCTCGCAAAGCCCATTTGAATTCGCCCGCGAAGCGATCTAATTGGCTAAATTGAGCAACTGATAAAATGACAATGGCGTGAGATATCTAATTATTCTTTTATAATTATTTATCAGTATAACCAACCCCGTTACGCCGTGCTTCCCGCCACCCTGTATTGAACCGAGCAAGTAGGCCGTGCCGTAAAGGGCGCGCACTCTCGGCAGCCCTGAAGATAGTTTTATGTGGTTTCCCATTTTCACACCAGGCAAATTCTGGGGCTGTACCTTAATTAAGGCCACTGCCTCTTCCTTTCCACTCCTAGCCTTTAGCAGATGTTAAGTCGACTGAAAAAAATAAACTGCATGTCAGTGGCTTATTTGTCAGGCTCCACGACTAAAATGTTGGCGCGCTGGGGTTCGATTCTCGACCGGGTCGGGGATTTTAACCTTAATTGGTTAATTCGTCTGCCCCGAGGGTTGGGTGTTTGTGATTTCTTCACCGTTAGAAATCATCTTAGGTAGGGCCGCATCTTCACAGACGTGGATGTCGCCTAATAGGCCGTCTACTAGAACAAAGACCTGCACCAGACCTCTCCGGATGCCATACGCTATTATTATTATTATTATTATTATTATTATTATTATTATTATTATTAAAGGCATATTTCTGTTTCTTTATTTGCAAATACTTTTGTCATTTCCTAGTAATGGTCTTACCGAGCTCGATAACTGCAGTCGCTTAAGTGCGGTCAGTATCCAGTAATCGGGAGATAGTGGGTTTGAACCCCACTGTCGGCAGCCCTGAAGATGGTTTTCGGTGGTTTCCCATTTTCACACCAGGCAAATGCTGGGGCTGTACCTTAATTAAGGCCACGGCCGCTTCCTTCCCATCCCTAGGCCTTTCCTATTCCATCGTTGCCATAAGACCATTCTGTGTCGGTGCGACGTAAAACAAATAGCAAAAAAAAAAAAAAAAAAAAGTAATGGTCTTGCTCATCATCATTCAGTGAACATTTTTAAAATTTTGTTTGAACTTAGTTCTGATTAGCGCAGCATATATCTGTGCAAGAGAAAATACCGGATTTCTGAGGAAAAAATGCCACGTTGTAGAAGAAATTTAAATCATCTGCAAACCACGTTTCGGTGGTGGCTTGATGAGTTCTCTAAACATGATATAAGCCTATCTACATTCCTGTTAATAATTAATATAAGCTTAAGATTGTAAAATAGGCGTAAATTGAATTTTGTTCGCATAAACTAAGAACCCATCGTTGTTCTTACCCGGTCTTAATGCTCTATTGAAATCCCTAGTTACAATGATGGGCTAATAGCAATACTAAAATTCTTGATATAAAGTCGAGGCTCTTTGAGTGTACGCTGATGGGTTTGTGAGGAAAATCACTTGATGTCGTCTTGTGTGGTATTGCGAGAAATGTAAACGACTATCAGATTTTCTGCTTTTAAATCCTCATTTCTGTTAAACAGACTGATATGAGAATTAGTAGGTTCCACTGTCGATTGAGTCGATGTAAACGGCTGAGGCTCAGATGGCGCGCCCAGCACAGGGTGGTTTCCGTCGTTGCCCGAGTTGGCGCGTGCGCTCTGTGTATGACTTGACCGGATTTTTCTTATTGTCTGATTCGTTCTTTATTTTTTGTTGCTTTTGGTGTTATTTTTTAAACCCCTACACTACAGGGACCACGTTTTCGCTGCAACAGACAATTTTGATGACTTCGAAATTTTTGGAAAAATATTGAAGTTTTTCCAACATTTTTCTAGCGAAATAATAATGTCCTGAGACCTTTAACTCCCTCACTTGGGTTTTTACGTTTACAACTTTAAAAGTTATAGCTCTTCAAATTTCGGGTAACGATTTACGTAGTCTTAAATTTTGATGACGTCACACTTACAATTATGAATTCAAACGAAAGGTTTTTATGATATAAAATTGCGCCGCTATTGCTGAACAAAATGCAGTTTGTTTCGTTGGGATTGGATGGAAACAAAGAGACTATAAGCATTTGAAGTTACCCCTGTTTTCGTAAAGGCCGCTAGAGTCGATGTGGTGGGGTGGAAAGTGCTATGGGGTGCACATTTTAAATTATATTAACATGCCAAAAGAAAGTCTGTTTGGACCCTGGTGGAAATTTTCGGACACCAAGTAATTCTGCACCGTTTCTGGTTAGACGAAGGGTCAGGGCAAAAAGCAGATAAGTCAAATTCCTTCATAACTCAAACTAAATTTTAATTTCAAAACGTTACTAGTTAAACAAATAAAAAGTTACAAATCATATGCTTTGAACAAACGAAGTTCGAAATGTAGCAAACTAAATTAAGCTTGGTCCGATGCCCAATAGGCCTATATCACCGTTAACTCGATTTTGACAAAAAGTTGACTTACCTGTTTCTTTCCGTGACCCTTGAGATATTCTCGTCTGGACTGAGGAAGAATCTGGCTATATTATTATTATTAATAATAATAATAATAATAATAATAATAATAATAATAATAATAATATTATTATTATTATTATTATTGGGTCGGAGGTCCCGGGTTCGATTCACAGCTGGGTCAGGGAATTTTACTTGGATCTGAGGGCTGACGCGAGATCCACTCGACCCACGTGATTACAATATTGAGGAGATCATTGACGGTAAGATAGCGGTCCCGGTGTAGAAACCCAAGAATAACGGCCGAGAGGATTGATAGCTGACCACTCGGCACCTCATGCGGTCGCTTGGTACGCCAGGGACCTATCAAGATTGTTGTACCATGGGGTTTATTTTTATCATCATCATCATCATCTCCATGATTGCCTAAGTCGCATTTTTGTCTTGTATAGGCTTTACGTACCAGTCCAAACAGCCAGCTAAAAATACACTGGAATACAAAATATAAACAGTACATTATATACTTAGAATACACATACACAATGAATCTTCCATAATATTGTACTTAGATTTCGTAATTTTAATAGTTCAGAAAACACACACACACACACACACACAGAGAGAGAGAGAGAGAGAGAGAGAGAGAGAGAGAGAGAACATTGAAACACTGCAACTGTAGTATGTTTAGTTATTTTTTTCCGATGTTGTAGCACATCAAACTTTATAGTCTTAAATCTTTGTCTTATAAGAATATGACGATTGCATTATACACCTCAGGTTGCTAGGATGATAAAATGCACTGTATGTTGAGTGGTAGTTGGAAGTTGATTGAAAGTAGTAATTACCGGGCGAGTTGGCCGTGCGCGTAGAGGCGCGCGGCTGTGAGCTTGCATCCGGAAGATAGTAGGTTCGAATCCCACTATCGGCAGCCCTGAAAATGGTTTTCCGTGGTTTCCCATTTTCACACCAGGCAAATGCTGGGGCTGTACCTTAATTCAGGCCACGGCCGCTTCCTTCCAACTCCTAAGCCTTTCCTATCCCATCGTCGCCATAAGACCTATCTGTGTCGGTGCGACGTAAAGCTCCTAGCAAAAAAAAAGTAGTAATTAATTTCTTCCACTGCGAATTATAAAGATCGCACGAGAAAATGATGTGGCTGAGGTCAGCGATTGTTTGACGGTCACAGGAACAGTAAGGCGAGTTTAGGATTCTCTATCCCGCAGAGATAGTTTGCAAAACTGCCATGATTGAACCTCATGCGAATAAGTGAAGTATCGGCGACAAGCATTCCTTTTGGAGAACCAAGGTGAGTGAGGAGGATATGGTTGTACTGCAGCGTATTGTTTTTCCCGTTGCCTTTTTTGTAATATTCCATTATTCTTCAGTCTGCGTTCGGGAACGCTGCATGATACGTGGCACATAGTCTCGAATTGGCACTGGTGACAGTTGACTATAGTTTCACATCGCCAGCCGAGACAGGAGGAACAGAATTTTATAACAGAAGAACGAGACAATACAATCCCGATTATTCCTGGAATTAGTGGTTAGAACTGGTTATTCCAACAGTGCTGCGATTCTGGAGCCAAGATCTAAGTGATTTATACTTGAAATGTATAAGATGGGCTCTGGGCGACAAGAGTGCTTAAACGTGGCCGTACTGGCTGCTGAGAAGTTAGTGTTTTCAAAATCTTGTTGTGTTGGTAACGACGTTCTTACAGTAGACATCACATACCCTCCGAGTTGTTCCTGTAACTAAGTTTAGCCCTACATAACTTTGATATAGTAAATTGATCGTAATGACGCGTCAAGTCGAATATTGGGCAAGTGCTACTGAAACGAGTCCCGATATTCCAAGAACATACCGGTTCTGTTCGGTGGGCGGTTGTCTGACGCGCCAAATAGCTCCAGTCTATTTGTAGTGGCATCACTTTTAGTTCTCTGAAATCATCAGGCATGCTCTGCATTCTTATTAATAATTTATGTATTATAAGACCTGCAACTACAGAAAAATCATATTTTAATACTTAAATGTCCTCTCGTTTGTTTTCTAGAACGGTGCTGACAAGTTTTGCCATGGATTCCACCAGTTTTTCTCAAATGTTCTTTAATCGTGAAACCACACATCGATAAGAGAACATACGTTCAATTTAGTTCAGCTATGCTGCTTCACCATTCTCTTCTTACAAGTGGTCCATAAATTTTCGATCTGGTTGTTATCGGGTGATTTGTTTGGCCAATGTTGAATGTTGTTACCAAAGATTTGGTTACCGTTTTGGATGCGTAACATGGTGCAAGATTTTATTGAAAGACGCCATCACCATCTGGAGAGAATTTTTTATAACCAAGGCACAACTGTTCTGCGAAGGACTTCTGAGTACCAGTCACTGTTAACAGATACTAAAGGTCCCTAGTCCGTTGTGGTGAACTTTCTCAGAATACTTTTTGTGGGTGTTTAGATGCTTGTTGAATATGGGTCGGTGATTTTTCCTATGATGGCTGATCTCGTAAATAGAATGTGCATCGAAATATCTGAAATAGGATAGGCCTAATACATCCTTCTTCCAGTGTTTCACAGTCCAGTCTTTATGGAGTTTAGCTCATATCAGTAACTTTTCACGCATTGCGTTCCTCAGATGCTGTTTATTTGCTGGTCTGCTGCACTTCTTCCAACCTCCTGGAGTCTGAGGCGAACCGTTATAACGTGAACATTTCGCCCCCACTACCAGTTAAATCTCGTCTGAGTCAGCAGCAAAAAGCCTGGAATTTATTTTACTTCTACTTCTCCTAATAAGTAAACTGTCTTATTTTGGTGTAGCTTTGCGCTTCCGACTACAGTTTCCTTCCTTCAGCGGTAGAGTGTCGGCCTCCGGATCCCAAGATAGCGGGTTCAAACCCGGCAGAAGTAGTCGGATTTTTGAAGGGCGGAAAAAAATCCATTCGACACTCCATGTCGTACGATGTCGGCATGTAAAAGATCTCTGGTGACACATTTGGTGTTTACCCGACAAAATTAATTAAATCTCAGCCATAGACGCCCAAGAGAGTTTCGGTTTACTCGGTCTGCCATCTAGTGGTGGCCTAGAGTAAAACGGAACGTCGAAATTGACGAGCAGACAGCCAGATGGCGTCAAATTGAAATGTCTGCACACGGTAGCTGAGGCCATACGATTATTATTATTATTATTATTAGCGATAAAAAGGACTCATTTCTCGGAATCTCTTCAAAACTGAACTTCCTGTAGCCAAGTAATATTTGTTTTTGTGTCATAGAGGTATTTTTAACATTTTTGCGTGGTGGTATTCATTACCAACTTGCGGTAAAATAACACGACATAATGATGAAAACGTTAACAACCTTACTCGAAGACATTCAACTAATGACTATTATAAGTCATATCTAATTATGTTCGATAATATTAAGCATTAACATACACCAACAATGCAGTTCGGTTGAATGTGGGAACAGTAATTAACAGGAATATACAATTCTGCCCACGTTAGTCATAAAGAGGCTTTCAAAACTCTTGCGTTCGGATTAATGTGCATGCTGCGGTAGACTGGACACAACTTTACAAGGTTGTTAAATGGATAGACGTTGACGGGAGAGGCAGAGGCCTTTAGGTTAATTTGTATAAACTGATGGAGGTTGAATTTGAAGTCTGTCGAAGTAAGAGAAACGCTAAAATAAGGGAAGGAATTCATAGGGCTGCGTACTGTACCCCTGCCTGTTTTAACATGTTCTCGCATGAGAAAAAGCAACCGGGGTCGAAATTAATGGAAAGCAGATCCACTGTAGAAGGTTCGTCGACGACATGGACATACTGGTACTGGCAGAAACAGGAAAACGAAAGAACAAAATGGTCAGCGTATAAGGAGAAACAATAGGCGAATAGAAACTCAAAATCTAATACAAAAATTCTGACTCCGCAAATAGAGCCAAGAATATCTTCGGCTGTAGATATGTTATGATTTGAAATATCGGTTGACCCTCTTTACGTCTCCAAACGCCTGTAATCTGTCTGGAAAGAGAATCTAAACAAATACCTCGACTGACATCTCAATTCACTTTGCAAATAGGTTATTTATTTATTTATTTATTTATTTATTTATTTATTTATTTATTTATTTATTTATTTATTTATTTATTTATTTATTTATTTATTTATTTATTTATTTATTAATTTATCCGTGAGTGTATTTTTGTATTGGAAATATTAGTCTTGTTGTGATTTTTCCTTTTCACGATTTCAGGTCAGTGAGCTGTGGTAGCCAGTGAATCAGTAACTTTTTTTTTCCTCCAGATTGTAGTTTGGAGTGGACAACTTTAGCCCCAGCACATTATCAACTTTTGCAGTCGGAAGCTGTTGTTTCATGTGTATACATATTTTTTTCCATTAGAGAAGTTATTCAGAAATTGACGCTAATGATATGAATATATATCCCACGGACGTTGACCTTTTCAATTCTTATGATGAACGTTGTATGTAACTTATGACGAACCTCGCATTTCACAGTGAACTATGTAGGCCTAACGTAATGTTTTTGTTCTCAGGTCACCGAGCCCACACCGTGTACGTGGGTGTCCACCTGCCGGGCACTAAACGGCACTCACACCACCGTCGTCATCACAGGCACCACAGTAAGGGCAACGGCAAGGATTCTGATGACGACAGGCCGAGTAAGTAAACCATCCACTAATCTCGTATTTCTGTAATCTACAAAAAAATATTTTCAGGTCACCAGCAAAGGTGTGAGATTCTGGAGGCATTTCTCACAACACAGCATTTGCAGTTTATCCACATAAAAGGTATATTTTGGAAGGTTAAAAAGAATGAATTATACCCCTTTTATAGCATAATGAGAACATGCAATAGAATATTATCAAATGGATTGTTTTTTAATATAAAGGCCAAATAGTACAAGAATTTTTGTAATGTTGTGTTTTTCGTAAAATATTTTAGAAGTATCAGATTTCCACCTAATCAAACTGTAAAAACTTATTACCTCGGACAAAAGCATTGACCCTGTCAAATTTTACCTTTTTTTAATTTTTGCCTGGTAACGATTTGCAATAGAGCTTCATGTTCCTTTTTTGAACCAGCAAATAGCTAACATTTGTAGTTTATTTTTCAACGGATAGCATTTAATTTGAAATAATGCTTTGTCAGACTGAATTGTTAGCTGCTCGCCTCTGTGTGCTTGAGATTGCAGAATTGAATCTCGGTACTTTAAGTTGGCATTTAGGATATATCTTTAGGTTGAATTTTACCAGAAAGGTTGTAGCAAATTTTATTTAAGAAAGATAGTTCAATCAATCAATCAATCAATCAATCAATCAATCACGACAGATCTGCATTTAGAGCTGTCGCCCAGAAGGAAGATTCCCCACCATTTATTTACCTAGTATTCTCTTAAATGATTTCATTTTACGCCACCCCTCCGCTGACAGCTTGGAGCATACTGGTTAGTCAAACAGCTCGTCTCCTTACTCCCAAGTCTTCCCAGCCCAAAGTCGGTAACATTTTCATAACTACTTGTTTGTCGGAAATCACCCAGAACAAATCGTGCTGCTTTCCTCCAGATCTTTTCCAATTGTCGAATCAAGTAATCCTCATGAGGGTCCCATGGGTTCTTACCAGAGACTTTATGCCCTTTCCTTTACATCCTCATAATCATATGAAGAGATCTGTAACGTTTATTTACAGTCCCGTTAAAGTCATTACAGCAATGAAAATATTTCCTTATATTAACGCCAAGGAACTTCGTGATCTCCATTAAGTAGGGGCCTACTTTAATTCCATCAACAGTTAGTGGGACGTAAAACAAATAACATTATTATTATCATTCCATCAACACACGAATTAATAGGTGAAACATAAACCCTGACTTTTCAACCCTTTTACTGTCATATCATTGTCCGCTGTCCATTTCACAAGTTTGTTGAGGCTTCTTTTTGAAGTCGCTTATTTATTACTCTATAGAGTATAACATCCATCTCAAAAAGCCTTATCTGTGGTTCAAGTTATAAAATCAGTGTCTACCTCGTAGCAGTACTTTCTCTTTTAGCTATACAGGACCTAGCTCGATAGCTGCAGTCGCTTAAGTGCGGCCAGTATCCAGTATTCGGGAGATAGTAGGTTCGAACCCCACTGCCGGCAGCCCTGAAAATGGTTTTCCGTGGTTTCCCAATTTCACACCAGGCAAATGCTGGGGCTGTACCTTAATTAAGGCCACGGCCGCTTCCTTCCTCCCACTCCTAGCCATTTCCTGTCCCATCGTCTCCATAAGACGTATCTGTGTCGGTACGACGTAAAGCAACTAGCAAAAAAAAAAAAAAAAAAAAAAAAAAGCTATACAGGCAGAGAAATGTATTCATCCCTTCTCTCCATCAAAAAGAGAACTTCACGTCAAGTATGGTTAGAGAAAGATCGCTAATATTTTGCTACCTCTTGATGTTCAAGTTTCTTTGGGGCCAGGGTACGTTCTAGTCTTTCCTTCCAGAAAATTAACGGAGACACCAGACGAAAGTGACGACGACAGAGGCAGAAATTGTCACGTGCCCTCAGGGCGGCCGATAGTTCCCCAGTCTGACTCGCTCATTCCCTCATTCCTTCCTGAAACTGCTGGATGGGCCTTATTATTATTATTATTATTATTATTATTATTATTATTATTATTATTATTATTGTTACCGAGTTTTTGCGGTAGTTAAGCATGAAAGAAGGTGCTGGGTGGTGAATAGGTCTCAAGCTACTAAAGAGAAATTAAATTTTAAAATTTAACAAGGTTATATTTTCTTTTCAAAATTAGGTAACAACAAATAGAACAGGTACTTAGTAGCCGAAATACAACTTGAAATGTACAATTACAGGGATTAAAGAATTTGGGCTTCGAGCCCTGAAAACACAATTCTTGAGCAACTAGCTCAACTTTACGATATACCAATTTCAACAAAAGGGGCAGAAGACCCCACTCAAACCCTGGAGCCCTTGCTCCAAATTACACAGCAAAGCCTCCTCGAGGCATACAACTCTCAGTTTTAGAAAAGAGCCACTCGCTCTTAAAGTTAAGCCTCTCCCAGGCCACACCAAACTCAACTTTCAAGTTGTCCTCAAAGGACATATACACAGGGGTAAAACACCCAACCTACTGAGGTCTATTAGGTGAGAAAAGATTAATACATGACCTCTAAAACACAACTTGAGAGGAGGCGAACTTGCACTCCTAATACACTTTGCTTTTAAAACCTAATCTGGCTCTGGGCCACTAACGCAAGGGCTAATCCCATACTACAGAGGTGACTTAGAGAAGAACACTTTACATTACATAAACGAAGAAAAGTTTGAGAAAATAAGTTCACCTCAAAACAAATGTGAGTGGGAGCTCGAGAGGGTTAGCACTCTCTATCCCAATATGTAGCTTTACAAGAGAATAGAAGAAAAGAGTAGTTACATTTTAGGAAAAGGTTACATGATGGAAAACGCTTCGAACCCGCCGCGAGAGTTAAACTGCCGACCTAGCAAGAAAAGAAGATATTAATAGGCCATTACCTGGTAGTAGATCGCTGCCGAGGAAAGAGGCGCTTCCCGCCTCCTGCTATGTACTTAATACACTGAAAGATGGAACAGAAGTGGCCCGGAGACCCCAAAATCAGCAGTTTATATCCTCTCGCGGAAGATTCTAGGCGTTAGGGGAAATAAAACACCCTCCCACAAAATCTTTATTGGTTCGGGAAAAGAAACCCCTACATAGAGGAAAAAGAAACACATTATTGGTGGAAAATTAATTAAAGAAATTCGGGATTGGCTAGATCCAAACAAAGGGGAAAAGGAGGGGTATACAGCCAACTTAAACAATAACAGAAAGAAATTTAACAAGAAACAAACTTTTGAAATAAAAATTTCTCCAACAAAATAGTTCTTTGATTTCGCACTAGGTTGCACTATTGTAATTCTTCAGTAGTGTCCTCTAGAAGAGAAAGTTCACACTTCTTACTTCAAGCGAAACAAAAACACATCAAAAGTGACACAGTTCAAAAACTCAAAATTTTCCACGTGGTGACATCTTCTGAGAAAGTAGAGAATTAATAGAATAGATAAAGTTCAACCTTCCTCCAGAAGAGGAGTTTCAACTGGCGCAACTTTTAAATAAACAGAGTAGAGGTGTACCGCCCGGTACAGACCTCCCCCCCCAAAAGTTCCTCCAAGGGGTAACACAGAAGAACATAAGGTTTGTTTCCAAAATAAGGTCCAAGTTTTGATGTTGATATTAAGATTAATTGCGGAAGCATTTATAAGATTTTAGTAATTTGGTTGGTTGCAATTTCAAAATTTTGTTGTTGCCGGTGCAGTAAAGTTTTTATGTTTGTAGAATTTGTATTTCTGAAGATAAACTTTTAATACTTAAAGGTGAAGAAAAATTTTGCAATGTCCACCAAATATTGTTGTTAAATTCCCAAATGTAATTATTGCTTATGGTGACTGTCCATGTAGTTGATGTAGATTGAGTCGGATGGCCAGGCCGGCCGTTGCAGCTTGCGTCCAACGGAGGCCGCTCGGACCCCTCAAGTACCCTGAGATACCGCTCGCCCGCACTATGAGGGGAGCAGAGGTGTTGAAGTACGCCGCGCCCGCGGTGAACAGATACAGGCTGCGGGCATGTAGCAGGTCGTGCGCCGCACATCAGCCTTGGCCGGGAGGTGAGCTCCGGCTCGCCGTGCACATGTCGTCCTCGCTGGAGAGGAGGGGGCCCATCCCCCTCCCCAGTCGCTGCACGGCGCTGCGCGGCTGCGGGGGCGCTGAAACATTAAAGCTAGGCGGCAGAATTGTGTTGGACAATTATTTTCTTTGAGGGTACAGGCTTGTAGAGAGAGTGAGGGGCCAGCGGCGTGCAGATATTCATGGTATTCATTAAGCCACTGTGTAGAGTGGAGCAGGAGACGGGAGCGTGGTAATGGCCGTGGCAAGAACAGGATGGCAGTTTAACGGGTCGGGGCAGGTTTTACATAAGGCTTACATCTAAAACCAAAATATTACAGAAGGGGCAGAATGCCTTAAAAGTGAAACTCAAAAAAAATATAACCTTCATATCCTTTCAAAATAATATGGAGCAAATTAACACAGAAATTACACCGGTTTCACCTGGGACAGGTGAACTCTAAATATCCTCTCGGTGGCTGGATTACTTAGCAATAAGGTAACCGGCGTAAGAAAATCGAGAATGATACAAGGCCCATGAAATCTGGGGGCAAGCTTGCCCGCGGGAACAAAATTTTTGACCATAACCTGGTCACCTACCTTCAAAGGGGTGGGTCTCCGTCCACGATTATACCTTTCCCTAACCTTTTCATGAGACACTTTAAGATTAGCTTTAGCCTTCTTCCAAAGATCTTTAATGTTGTCCGGATCTATTGTCTCGGGCAGAATGTCATTCAGAGACCAGAGGTTAGAGAGCGGCGTGTTGGGAACGAACTTAAACATCAAAGAAGCTGGAGTAAATTTGTGAGATTCATGAACCGCCGAATTCAAAGCAAAAGCTAACCAATGCAGGGACGTGTCCCACCTAGAATGATCTTCATGATGATAGGCAATAAGTGCGGACCTGAGATTGCGGTTAACCCGTTCAGCCAGAGATGGTTGAGGGTAATAAGCAGATGTAGTTACATGAGAGATGGACAAGTCAAAACAGAATTTACGAAACAGATTTGATGTAAAAGCTTTAGCATTATCAGATACAATGTATTGGCACGGACCAAAAGAAGCAAAAATAGAATTTAGGCAAGTAATGGTGGACTGAGCGGTAGCCAGCTTAGTCGGAAATAACCAGGAAAATCTTGTAAAACCATCTACACACACAAAGATGAACTTGTTGGCATTACCCTTTGACTGGGGGAAGGGTCCCACATAATCGATATACAGGCGTTCCATGGGGCGCGACGCTTGATGAGAAGACAAAAGGCCTACTTTAGTGGACATGGTGGGTTTACTGATCAAACAAGATTTACAAGCTTTTACAAGTTCTCGAATTTCACCGTCCATACCTTTCCATATGAACATTTCACGAATCTTTTCACGAGTTTTAAAGATTCCAAGATGCCCCCCCAATGGGGTCTCATGATAGTATTTGAAGATCATAGGTACAAGAACCGCTGGAACAACAACTTTCATCAACTTGTCATGCCTCGAAGGGCAACATAAAACACCATTCCTCAGAACATAAGGGACGACATGCTCCCCAGAAGAAAGGGTTTCCATTATCGGAGCCAGCGTCGGATCTTCACGTTGGTATTTCTCGATATCCCTAAAAAGCATGGGAGCACCTGTTAAGATGACATTAACACCAGATAGTATGGACTCGGAAGGTGATGAACTATCGACCGGTTCGTGGGTCTCGACGTCGTTATGAAACATACGGCTGAGTCCATCAGCAACAACATTTTCGGTACCTCTGATATGTCGTACATCAAATTGGAAGGCAGAAATACGGATGGCCCAACGGGCTATACGACCAGTACGACGCGGCCTACCTAAGACCCAGCTTAAGGCTTGATTATCTGTCTCCAGGTCGAATTTGACATGTTCCAGATAGAGACGGAACTTTTCTAAGGCGAATAAGACTGCCAACCCTTCGAGCTCATAGATGGAATACTTGGCTTCTTGAACCGATAGAGTCCTAGATGCATAGGCGATGGGACGCCTCCCTAGTTCAGTCTCTTGAAGAAGGACTGCAGCTACAGCTGACGACGACGCGTCCGTTTGGACGATGAATTTCTTCGAGAAATCAGGCATAGCAAGTACAGGGGCATTACAGAGAGCTAATTTAAGATCTTCGAAAGCGGCTTGTTGAGAAGGTCCCCACTCGAATTTGATGCCTTTCCTACGAAGAAGGTTTAAGGGCGCCGCTCTATTAGCGAAGTTAGGAATAAACTTCCTGAAGAAATTCACCATACCAATGAATCTAGCGATACCTTTGATGTCCTTAGGAGGTTTAAAATCACGGATGGCCTGTGTTCTAGAATGATCGACAGCTACCCCATCGGGTGACACAATGTGCCCTAGGAATGACATAGAGGGCTTAGCAAAGGCAACCTTGGACAACTTGACAGTTAACCCAGCCTTACGAAGGCGATTCAGAACTTCTCGCAGATGATCTAGATGTTCTTCAAAGGTCTCTGAAAATACGACGACATCATCTAAGTAGTGATATAAGTACTCAAATTTGATGTCGGAAAAGACCCTATCTAGTAGCCTAGTGAGCACAGCTGCCCCCGTGGGGAGCCCGAAAGGCACGCGGTTGTATTCATATAAATTCCAGTCCGTGGCAAACGCTGTAAGATGTTTAGACTCTTCGGCAAGGGGAATTTGATTATAGGCCTGATTCAAGTCCAAGATGGTGAAGAACTTGGCTTTACGAAACCATGAAAAGCAAGAATGAAGGTCGGGAAGGGGCACAGATTGCAACACCACCTTCCGATTGAGAGCCCTGTAATCAATGACAGGCCTGAAGCCTCCTTGGGGTTTCGGGACTAGAAAAATAGGCGAAGAATACGCTGACTTAGAGGGCCTAATAATACCATCCTTCAACATCTGATCGATGATTTCTTTCAGAGCCTTCATTTTAGGTGGAGATAGCCTATACGGTGGAAAGCGAACAGGAATCGAATCCGTGACCTCAATTTTGTATTCAATAAGGTCAGTAACACCAAGAGTATCAGAGAACACCTCGGGAAACGACTGACACAGTTTCCGAATACTATCAGCCTGCTCCTCAGGTAGATGTCTAAGGTCTAACAACATCTCATCCTGGGTAGGCGAAATAGATGAACATGATACAGAATTACACTTTAACAAGGGAATTCTACAATTGGACGCAAATTTGAATATGCACGACCTACTCTGGAGATCGAGCACAAGACCAGTGTGAGAAATGAAGTCCGCTCCCAATATGATGGGGCAAGACAAACGCTTGGCCACAAACAATTTGATCTTCCATGTAAATTTAAAAACCCGAATTTTGACATGTAAGGAACCTAGAATTTCTAATGGAGATGAATTAGCCGAAACATATTTAACAGGAGATGAGTCATAGTCAGGGAGTTTACAAACAGATTTCAATTTAGAATACCAATCAGCCGAAATAATGGAACAAACACTGCCTGAATCTAAGAGAGCTGTTATAGGCTCGTTATTTAACTCAATCTTAAGAAAAGGAACAGGTGCGGGGGTATCCGCCGCAATCCTAAGACACTCTTTAGGGCATTCAAAAGATGAATTTGAAGGCTGGTCGTTCTCTGCATTTACAACCTGTTTACTAGGGGCTGAGACTCGGGAATATGGATTAGTCGGCTCAGCCGACGCCACTAGTCACTTTTTATTATTGGAATAGCTGGAATTTGCACCAGAAGTTGAGCAGGAGGGGGTGCTATTTGAGTTTGGGCAATTCTTGGCGATATGTGAGAAGGCCCCACACCTAAAACAGCCTTGTGATGACCCTACTCCATTCCTTGTCCCACTTGACTTGATCAGAGGACACTTATTCCGCAGATGGTCAGGCGACCCACAAGCATAACATTTACGGGGATTGACTGGTCGGCGAGGTGGAGGCCGAGTGTTACTAAAGGAAGGCGGGGGTTCTTTCGCCACACGCAAGGAATCGGCATACCTAACTCCTTCCGCAGAAACGGCTAATGCTTCCAGTTCAGAGAAGGTTTGCGGGCACGCCGCGAAACACAAATATGACCTGTAGGGTGGTGAAATCCCTTCGACAATAGCTTGCACGATCTGATCCTCAGGGAAGTGGAGAGCAAACACCCTAGTATAAAACTTAATATCTTGGATGAAGTCTGCCAGGTTTTCATCCAAGCGCTGTACCCGATAATAGTATTTCTGAATAAGGGAGGACCTGGCCCTAGCCGGGATGAAGTTAGCTAGCAAATGGGCGTGGAAATCCCCAATAGAAGATTGCTCGGCAATGGCTCTAACTATTTTGTCAGATAGAACACCAATAGCATAAGGATAGATAATTTGCAAAATTTGACATGGTGAAAGAGAAAACACAAGGGCATGATCCTGAAATTCCACTAGAAATCTTAAAAATGAAATTACGTCACTGGTGGTGTTGACGGAAAACTTAGAGATACCTCTAAGCAACATTGCCAATGGATGAGGCAAGCTGCTGAACCCAGGTGTCATAGTCGTTAAAGGTTTCAAGGGCAAGGAAGTTAATTCAGAGCGGATGTTACTCAATGACGCACGGCGTTCAGATTCGTTGTTCGATGGGGCAGAGATAGTTTGAGCAGCAACGGTTATCCTATTGACTTCTCCCTGAGGAGGCTCTTCCTCGTTACCTACATTCACCGTGGCGGGTTGATCAGTTTTGGGAGGAGCTTCGCCGGTTAGCAATTGAGTGACCTTATTAGACAATTCAGAAATAGTTTCAAGGAGCGTATTAGCTTGCTTCCTCTGAACGTCATTCACCTTTAGAGACAATAGATCATTAACTCTATTTGCAAAGTGATACAGCCTGCCTTGCACACGCTTAATTTGATTAGGAGATGGATCGTTTTCATCAAAAAAGCTGACTACCTATGCTAGCCCAGTAATATTCTCGACAATCGTGGAAAGAGAATCGTCAATTTCTTTCTCTCCCAAATTGGGGATGGAAATGGGCAAATCAAGGGACTCTCTAAGCTTGTTAGTGTCTATTGCAACCGTGCCTCCAGATTGAACGTTTCTGATAGTTAACTCATATATCAACTCCTCTTTGCGCAAGTAGTTAAGGAGGAGAACATCGCGAGGGCCGGGCATGATGACAGAACAATTTTGAAAAACTCAAAAAATTCCAGCAACTGAGGAAATTGTTAGAGTTCGAATCAAAGCAATGTTTAGCCGTCAAAAGGGGCTAAATTGAGACCCATTCAACCACGCTCTGCTACCACTTGTTACCGAGTTTTTGCGGTAGTTAAGCATGAAAGAAGGTGCTGGGTGGTGAATAGGTCTCAAGCTACTAAAGAGAAATTAAATTTTAAAATTTAACAAGGTTATATTTTCTTTTCAAAATTAGGTAACAACAAATAGAACAGGTACTTAGTAGCCGAAATACAACTTGAAATGTACAATTACAGGGATTAAAGAATTTGGGCTTCGAGCCCTGAAAACACAATTCTTGAGCAACTAGCTCAACTTTACGATATACCAATTTCAACAAAAGGGGCAGAAGACCCCACTCAAACCCTGGAGCCCTTGCTCCAAATTACACAGCAAAGCCTCCTCGAGGCATACAACTCTCAGTTTTAGAAAAGAGCCACTCGCTCTTAAAGTTAAGCCTCTCCCAGGCCACACCAAACTCAACTTTCAAGTTGTCCTCAAAGGACATATACACAGGGGTAAAATACCCAACCTACTGAGGTCTATTAGGTGAGAAAAGATTAATACATGACCTCTAAAATACAACTTGAGAGGAGGCGAACTTGCACTCCTAATACACTTTGCTTTTAAAACCTAATCTGGCTCTGGGCCACTAACGCAAGGGCTAATCCCATACTACAGAGGTGACTTAGAGAAGAACACTTTACATTACATAAACGAAGAAAAGTTTGAGAAAATAAGTTCACCTCAAAACAAATGTGAGTGGGAGCTCGAGAGGGTTAGCACTCTCTATCCCAATATGTAGCTTTACAAGAGAATAGAAGAAAAGAGTAGTTACATTTTAGGAAAAGGTTACATGATGGAAAACGCTTCGAACCCGCCGCGAGAGTTAAACTGCCGACCTAGCAAGAAAAGAAGATATTAATAGGCCATTACCTGGTAGTAGATCGCTGCCGAGGAAAGAGGCGCTTCCCGCCTCCTGCTATGTACTTAATACACTGAAAGATGGAACAGAAGTGGCCCGGAGACCCCAAAATCAGCAGTTTATATCCTCTCGCGGAAGATTCTAGGCGTTAGGGGAAATAAAACACCCTCCCACAAAATCTTTATTGGTTCGGGAAAAGAAACCCCTACATAGAGGAAAAAGAAACACATTATTGGTGGAAAATTAATTAAAGAAATTCGGGATTGGCTAGATCCAAACAAAGGGGAAAAGGAGGGGTATACAGCCAACTTAAACAATAACAGAAAGAAATTTAACAAGAAACAAACTTTTGAAATAAAAATTTCTCCAACAAAATAGTTCTTTGATTTCGCACTAGGTTGCACTATTGTAATTCTTCAGTAGTGTCCTCTAGAAGAGAAAGTTCACACTTCTTACTTCAAGCGAAACAAAAACACATCAAAAGTGACACAGTTCAAAAACTCAAAATTTTCCACGTGGTGACATCTTCTGAGAAAGTAGAGAATTAATAGAATAGATAAAGTTCAACCTTCCTCCAGAAGAGGAGTTTCAACTGGCGCAACTTTTAAATAAACAGAGTAGAGGTGTACCGCCCGGTACAATTATTATTATTATTATTATTATTATTATTATTGAGTTCTTGGTTCAGGGTACTTACAGGGGTTAGACAAGGCTCTAATTTCATCTTTGCTGTTCGTAGTTTACATGGATCATCTGCTGAAATGTATAAAATGGCTGGGAGGGATTCAGTTAGGTGGAAATGTAGTAAGCAGTCTGGCCTATGCTGACGACTTGGTCTTAATGGCAGATTGTGCCGAAAGCCTGCAGTCTAATATCTTGGAACTTGAAAATTGGTGCAATGAGTATGGTATGAAAATTAGCCTCTCGAAGACTAAATTGATGTCAGTAGGTAAGAAATTCAACAAAATTGAATGTCAGATTGGTGATACAAAGGTAGAACAGATCGATAATTTCAAGTATTTAGGTGTTGAGTTCTCCCAGGATGGTAATATAGTAAGTGAGATTGAATCAAGGTGTCGTAAAGCTAATGCAGTGAGCTCACAGTTGCGATCAACAGTATTCTGTAAGAAGGAAGTCAGCTCCCAAACGAAACTATCTTTACATCGGTCTGTTTTCAGACCAACTTTGCTTTACGGGAGCGAAAGCTGGGTGGACTCAGGATATCTTATTCATAAGTTAGAAGTAACAGACATGAAAGTAGCGAGAATGATTGGTGGTACAAACAGATGGGAACAATGGCAGGAGGGTACTCGAAATGAGGAGATAAAGGCTAATTTAGGAATGAACTCGATGGATGAAGCTGTACGTTTAAACCGGCTTAGGCGGTGGGGTCATGTGAGGTGAATGGAGGAGGATAGGTTACCTAGGAGAATAATGGACTCTGTTCTGGAGGGTAAGAGAAGGAGAGGGAGACCAAAACGACGATGGTTAGACTCAGTTTGTAACGATTTAAAGATAAGAGGCATGTAACTAAATGAGGCCACAACACTAGTTGCAAATAGAGGATTGTGGCGACAGTTAGTAAATTCACAGAGGCTTGCAGACTGAACGCTGAAAGGCATAAGTCTTTAATGATAATGCATGTATGTTATTATTATTACCGGCATTATTATTATTATTATTATTATTATTATTATTATTATTATTATTATTATTGCATTAACATCTCTCAAGTTGAGAGCTCCTGGCTCTCTAATTCATTTAAAATTTGGTGTGGAGGTTGGAAATCAAGGGCATTCAGATTAGAAATGGGTTCAAATCCCATTCTGCTCCATCCTACAAATGTTTTACTGTGGTTTCCTTATTTATCTCTTGATGGATATTGAAATAGTACCATTAACACAGATCATAGTTCCTTTAGAAACTTGAGTTACTGTCGCACAAACGAAACCAATGGGAAATAAAAGTTTCCACAATCTGTAATATTGGCCAGGAAAGTCCACAAATTTAATTATTTTTAGCACCAAATACTTGTCGGTAGGACGCGAAGCCTAAATGGCGGCGTCGGCGCTTCCTGTCATCCTAGAACCTGAATTTGGATGTTTCAGCGACAAAACAATGACATTCTTAGCCCCTGTTGCGATTACAGCTAATACCGTCGGAGTAAGAAAATAACAGGAGTTTAATTAATTTCGTGTCCGTCTTCGTAGCGTAACGATTAGCACTATTAGCTGCCGTCCTTTGAGGCCCAGGTTTGATTCCCGGTACTACCAGGAATGTAAGAATGACAGGAGTGCTGGTATGTGGTTAATATGGTACTTGCTGCTCACCTCCAAAAGAGCTCTACCACCTCGGGATGAGGGCACGAGTTCACTGTTAAGTTCGTGTGGCTGCTACTTGTAAGGCCGACCCTCCGATGAGGGTGGTAAACTGCCCGTTAATGTGCAGTCCCTGAGCCAAGGGAATAAGATTAAAATACCCGACCCGGCCGTGAATTGAACCCGAGGTCCGCTGGACCGAAGGCCACTGCGCTGACCATTCAGCCGAGGAATCGGACATAACAGGAGTTGAACAACAAGCATGAAAGTAGAAACAGGTGGGAAAATGGCGGGAGGATATTCGGAATGAGGAGACAAAGGCTAAGGTGGGAATAAATTTGATGGATGAAGTGGTAAGTCTACACCACCTTCGGTGGGGGTAGGGGGATGGTTTCATTGTTTTTAATGATTAAATGATCACAGGTGCAGAGTTGAACGAGACCACAGAACTAGCAAACATAGGGTTGTGGAGGCACTTAGTTAATTCACGGAGGCTTGCAGACTGAACACTAAAAGGCACAACAGCCTATAAGAAAGATATAACTGTATGTGTACAATTAATAACAAAATTGATGACACAGATATGTTGTGGTCTGTGTATGTTGAGTCTTCAGCCCGAAGGCTGGTTGGATCCTCAACAGCTCGACCATTAGCTGTCATAGTTGGCCTAGGCATCACTGAAGAGGCGTACTACGCAAATGAGGAGTGAGGTGGTTTCTCGCCACTGAGCCAGAAGTTGCTATTACATGTGAGTCTGCCAAGCCCACTGAAATGCATGCACCAACCAACCCCATGAGCAACATTTGCACGCCATTCATAGCAGGGACTGACTGCATAAGGAATGGCATTACTAGCATCACTCATACCTCAGTCACTTTCATATTTACAGAGACAAGGATACGACTGAGATTGATCAATGAAAGTAATAAAATTGCTCTAGCTCATACCAGAAGACATAGTGCACTGTAAAGACTAGGTCTCGCCAGGTGTCTTTCTATACACCACGGAAACTAAATCGACCTACAAAAACAAGTTGTTTATTACAATTATTAAATGCAAAATTCGTAAGAACTCCTCAGTTAATTGAATAATGAGACTATACAACAGTATCCATCCGTTCGTTGATATTTGTTTAGAGTGGCAGCAGTTACATTTATTTCTTCATGGATTTCTTTATTTCTCAAAATAAAGTTCATATAGACAACCTATTTAAAGTGCTCCAATGTAAACTTAACCAATCATATCTCTCTATAATATTCTAAGTGAACCACCCTCTTATATCGTAGCATCTCTTTTTAACGCTTTGTGTCGTGATCAATATCCTGTTTATGTATTACAGATAAATGATGCAAAGAATAGTGTTTTAAATTTATTTTACATATATTCATAGGCCCCTACATGCAAATTGTCCTGAATATTGTAATTATGTTCACAATTAATTAATGAATTAATTAATTAAATACATAAATGTTGAACAACAAAGAATGGAAAAGAAGGTAGGAGCGAAGAACCCGACACACATATGTAATGAAAGCAGGACAGGTCTTACAGATGAAAGTCCTCTGAATAGAGCATTACTTCGTTAGTTACGATTCTTAGCACAGATCTTAGGCGATAGCATCTTTTAACATTCTTGAATACCACCAGTTAGTTGACTTATTCAGCCTTTTTAATTCTCATCACCGATAGCTTTCCTTTAAAAGCACAGGAGATAATGCATTACATTACCAGCGAGGTTGTCATCTTATAGATGTGTATCATTTTCTCGGAGCTCAACCCCGCCAGTTGTGAAAGCATTCTAGTTACGAATATTATACTTCATGGAACGTATGCTTGCAAATTACACTGCAGTCCCTTGAGACCTATCCACACTCTGTTTTCTTTCATCATTTAAATTTTCATGTAAGAATAAAAGGTTCATTGCGTGTTCCTCAAAGTCGGGAGGTAGAATAATGGTTTCCTGTACATCAGACGGTCATAATTAAAAAAGAGGATGTTTTATTCAAATGAGAACAGGCGTAATTCTCCACAGAAAAGTTCCGTGAATTTTACTTTGTTAGGAGACCCTTCTTATTTATAAATTAAACATTGTCTTATTCCCTATAAGAAAGAGGAACCTGACGAAATAAAACTATAACCTTTGCCATAAATGTGGTAATATCTCTCTGACAGTAACATCAAAATCATTGCATTCATTTTTATTAAAAATCCTACCGCACGCAGCAAAACAAACAACATCTAATTTTTATTTAACTGCGTGTGTGTTCAGAACTTGTACCATCACGTGCCATACATTGTTCATAACGTTTCTGAAGATCATTAAACGTGTTCATGAACAAAGGTTGCTGTAACGACACACAAAAAATGACGTTATCTTCTCGCGTATTTCGGGAATATTGTAGGTGGGTCATCAGTCATAAAAACAGATTCTTTCAACATGCACCATATGTAGGAATCTGCAGACAAGGGCTCTATGAGCCTAGGGCGACTAGTGGCGCAATTAGTTGCCAGAGGGTTTAAGTACTGCGCTCCTGGTGGCGCAACTTGTGAAAAAGTGAGAAAGGCGTCCTATGATGAAACTACAGTATTTCTCCTTGCTCTTCTATTAAAAAAGGACAAGCCGAATTGTTAGGAATGCGAAACCGTCCTATGTTTATTTCCTGACTGAATATCACACATTGTTTGACGATCTAATCGAGGAAGACAGTATTTTTTTCAATTATCTTCGCATGTCGAAATGGTCATTTTATGAACCGCTTGGCTACATGAAAGATGATATAACAAGAAACGACGCTGGACTAAACAAGCATTTCCCAGCAGAAGAAATATTAGTCTTTACAGTGAAGCAAGTCATGCCATAGTCGTTACTTTGTTCCCCATAAGAAATCTTGCACAATTATTCGCAATTTTGCAAATCTTTTAATTTGAATCCATGACAAATTATTTTTGTTAATCATTAGTTATTGACGATTTCATAGTCGTTGCACGCTAACAAATTCTTCCTGACGAAATACATTTAAATAATTCTAATTAGGTTTTTCTTCGAATTCTGGAATGAAGTTCTTAAAATTATTGTTCCAAGAAAGAGAGCCTCCGTGGCTCAGGCGGCAGCGCGTCGGCCTCTCACCGCTGGATACCGTGGTTCAAATCCCGGTCACTCCATGTGAGATTTGTGCTGGACAAAGCGGAGGCGGGACAGGTTTTTCTCCGGGTACTCCGGTTTTCCCTGTCATCTTTCATCTCATTGCATAGCATCTATCAGTCATTAATAAAATCACTTTGGGAGTGGCGACCCCATCGTACTAATAGCCTATATATGATTCATTCATTTCATTCCTGACCCGGTCAATGGCTGGAAAACAGGTTGTAGGTTTTCATTGTTCCAAGAAATCAGTTTTTCTACTTTGCGTAAGCTTCAATCCTGGAATCCCAAATGGCCACTCTTCTTTCAACCTCAAAAATGAAGTCTTTAGTACTTATTTAACTTTCACATATGTGTGTCATGTCCTTCATTTGTTGTTTAAGTGATGTTTTCATGTTGATTAAAAGAACAATCACAATATGGTAATGCATATGAACGAATAAAATATTCACTAGCAAGACACCAACAAGCTAATGAAGAAATATGTGGGTGAGAGCACAAGCTCGAGTGATGTTCCGTTTACGCGCGCAGGTACATCGTGACTAGTCGCCCTCGGCTAATTGCGCCCTGAGGTACGGGAATGGAATTTCGTAAAATAAAATGTCCAAAGTGTCGTTGCTGAAGTATAAGCGACCGAGCTCGATAGCTGCAGTCGCTTAAGTGCGGCCAGTATCAAGTATTCGGGAGATAGTCGGTTCGAACCCCACTGTCGGCAGCCCTGAAAATGGTTTTCCGTGGTTTCCCATTTTCACACCAGGCAAATGCTGGGGCTGTACCTTAATTAAGGCCACGGCCGCTTCCTTCCAACTCCTAGCCCTTTCCTGTCCCATCGTCGCCATAAGACCTATCTGTGTCGGTGTGACGTAAAGCAACTAGAAAAAAAAAGTGTAAGCGACTTCCTTGCGACAGGCTGTAGCTCAACCTTGCTGCATCCATTGTCGCTGGAGGGATAAGTTTCTGGTGCAAATCACGCACGAATGGGGGTAATAATGAGGTCTCTATGGTCCACTGCTTTGGATTCTTAGCGGCATCGTAGACGAATCGAACCCGGGACCCTCTGCGATGTGTAACAGACTGACAGACGAAAATTGAATTGAGATGAACCTATTGTTCGACTTCAGTATGGTTGGATTGGGTTGGAGTTTTCATTCCGTGCGCGGACTGTGTACGGCGGGCCTCCTAGACAGTCTCTCAGGCTGATCTGATTTACGGATATTGTGAGCTGGGTACGGCATTCGCCTTAGTGCAGGAGAATAAAAAAACACTGAAAAACATTCTCAGGACAGGCGACGGTTGGGACCAGCCCCTGCGCCTCCTGAATGTACAGCTGCAACGCTAATAAAACTGGCCGCTTTGCCGAAGCCTACTCTGTACCTATTCCAAGGTAAAAACTAAGCATGAAGAACAAAATTCAACTGTACAAAGTAATTTTAGTCTTTTATTTATCTATCTATTTATTTATTTATTTATTTATTTATTTATTTATTTATTTATTTATTTATTTATTTATTTATTTATTTATTTATTTATTTATTTATTTATTTATTTATTTACAGCAGGCTAATTTAATACTGTACAACCTGTATCTTCTCGTCCGAGATTAATGTAGTAGTTACCCAATAGAACTTGAATGTACTCCGCTTTGAATGGTATCGACAGATATTATTTGTTATCTTTCTCTTTCTAGTCAGTCGTAATATTGCTATTTCATCGCTTCCCGTTGACAAAAGTGGATAGTTCCCTTTTGAACTGAAAGCTGGTCAATGAACGTGGCAGGGAAATATTTCACTGGATCAGTCATTGTGTTCCTAATTAATAGAGCTTTAATTGTCTATAGCATTGATTATTGTACTCAGGTTGAAGGGATAGTTCCCACACCGATCAAGAGATACGTGTGAAAGACTGATGCCACACAGTCATTGAAAGTCGATAAAGAGAGGATTGCATATCACCCAGTTTCCTCTACTACCGGGCGAGTTGGCCAAGCGGTTAGAGGCGCGCGGCTGTGAGCTTGCATCCGGGAGATAGCGGGCTCGAATCCCACTGCCGGCAGCCCTGAAGATGGTTTTCCGTGGCTTCCCATTTTTACACCAGGCAAATGCTGGGGCTGTACCTTAATTAAGGCCACGGCCGGTTCCTTCCCACTCCTAGGCCTTTCCTATGCCATCTTCGCCATAAGACCTACCTGTGTCGGTGCGACGTAAAGCCACTAGCAAAAAAAGTTTCCTCTAATATCATAATAAATATCGGAGCCAGAGACACGACTACGTCCTTGTTGACTTCTGTAACAGCTAGACAATGGGTCAAGAATGTCACACATGTCGTTGCTCTTTTAGTGCCGAAAGGATCCACCAGGATATTGAGGCACGATCCAGGGCGAGAGCATTTGAAGTAAGAACCAGCCGCGCGGTGTTTTTCCTACTGGCGAGCGGGACAGTCGATGCTGTGTGTTTGCAAATTTCAGCAGCGGTGATACATCCAGTATCATGAATTACTGTATTTTAAATTTGTTACTTACCAGCGTTATGGGAGCAGGTACTGAAATTGCCCGCATTCATAGTCCACACAGTTTAGCACGTTTTTAAGGATTTTTTACGGGGATATTTTTTGGGCTGGGGGTCTATCTGAATTTAGCATGGACTGTTTTACGTGTACAAAAATCAGACATCGTAACCAGGCAACCAGTCTACGTCATATGGATGGAAGAATGATGCCATTTTGGTAGACGGAAAGACATGTTTTCAGATGATGATGATGTTGAACGTATTATACCTACAGAGAGAGAGTAACCCTAAAAACATATCCATGATTCAGTGTTTCTCTGTGTAGTTGAGAAAATAGTAACTTTTTCCTTTGCTAGTGGTTTAACGTCGCACTTACACAATTTTCGGAGATGATAAAAATACTGGGATTGGGAAGTACTGGCCGTGGCCTTAAGGTACAGCCCCACCATTTGCCTGGCGTGAAAATGGGAGACCATGGAAAACCATCTTCAGCGCAGTCGATGGTGGGATTCGAATCCACTATCTCCTGAATGCAACGCTCACAGCTGCGCTACCCTTTCCCCACGGCAAACTCGCTCAATTTTTAAGAAACTATACCTCACTCACTGTATTCACGATGCAAAATGTTTTCAGTTTCCTGGCGGTTTTTTTTTTTTTTTTTTTTGCTTTAGGTCTTCCAAAGTGTGCGGATTTGTTTTGTACAGTATGTGATTTTTTTAACTTGCCTAGAGATAAAGAGGATGGATTGTTGTACAACCGGGAACTTTTACACCGAGAAATCTTTCTTGAAATCCCTTTTCGACTGGACAGGTTGAGTAAGTTAAAATAATAATAATTATAATAATAATAATAATAATAATAATAATAATAATAATAATAATAATAATAATTTTCTGGGTGTGGTGTCCAAGCACCACTTGCCATCTCTTCCTGTCTGCATACATCTTCTTTTCCAGAACACCTTCCCATCTGAGACCTGTCTCTCCTCCACGACTGATTTCACTGTCCCTATCAAGCGATTCCTTGGCCTTCCCCTTGGTCTCTTTCCTAGGACAGTGAGGTCGAAGTATTTTCTGGCAGGTCTCCCGCTCTTTATTCTCATAATATGCTCAAACCACTGAAGTTTCTCTTCTTTATTGCACTGGAAAATCATAAACACAAGTTGTGCAGTAGTAAACAGACACAGAGTCATAACACATTAAACAACACCCAACTCACAAACGCGTCTTTGATAGACATTCGTTTATTAACACGTTTTCTCACATCCAAAGCCAGGACAGATGTGTGCGCGCACCTCCCTTGCATTGAACGTGAGAGGCGACTGTCGTTTCACCGACAGGAAAAGCATGGCTCAACCAACACAGTACCCCTACTTTTAAGGCTAGTCATTCTGCAATTGCACTTTTGAGATCATTCAGGAAAGTAATGGCGAACTACCTCATTTCTCATCACGTCTTGTACATGGCACCACTAATGAGATTTTTCGGTGCTCTTTGAGGATCCGACCAGCCTGCGGGCTAAAGACATATCAGAACAAAGCTATTAAACTCTTCGAAATTGCATCCATGAGTTTAACAGATAATTTAAAATTGGGCTAGAAGAAGAAGAAGAAGAAGAAGAAGAAGAAGAAGAAGAAGACTGAGTCAGGTTTCTCTATGGGGAAAATGAAATGATCATAAATGTCTTGTATGTCTCGGTCGTGGCCAGCGACCAACGGCTGCTAATTTCAGATGGTCGCCAACTATAAGACGTAGTCTGCAAGGTTGCTAGGTAACATTGTGCGGCCATTCATCCATACTTTACATCACAGCCTGCACGGTTGTTAGGTTCCACTTCCGTCACACATTTTACTACATGCCACTATTTTGGTACACAATTTTCTGGATGACCCCCAGTTTGACGACATAATTGTGTCAAAAAGAAGAACAGATATGACGTGGCTGATTGTGTAGTGTTTTAGTTTTTGTTGTGTATAAGGGTGTTCTATTGAATATCATTAGAAAAGTGAACTGGATCGGGCATTGTTTGAGGCGGGACTGTTTACTGAAAGAAGGAATGGTGAAAGACAAAATAAAAGGAAGGAAGAGATATCAAATGCTGGACATCATCAAAGGAAAGAAATATTCGGACATGAAAAACTTGGCTATGGACAGACAAAAGTGGAAGAGGTTTATCCCATGACAAGAACTGCCAAAAGGCGGACTTCCTGAATGAAAGAATGAATGAATTAATGAATGAATAAATGAATGTATCGGGTGTATAAAAACCATCACCAGATATAATTTCACGTGATAATTTATCGCGTGTATTTCTGTTCTCACACAGCTGATGGCACTGGTTGTATACAACTTCTCTACCTCTGTGGAGCTATATGAATTTCAGAATTTTTTCGTTACTCCTTTTTATGTAACCTATGTCATCCAGAACAGTATTTTTGAAAAACAAAATCACCGGAGGCTGGAAAGGAATACATGTTTCGGCTGAATATGCTGCAGTACACTAATGAAGACTGGCTTGAAACACGATTTACAATCGTAGACAAAGAAAAATGTACATGTCCGCAGTATAGACTTTCTGTCCCTCTCCTCCTTGCCTTAGGGAGTGTACGTCCGTGGTGAGGAATGGACCATTAGCTTGGAGCGAGGGGTGGCTACAAGCGAGTAGCAAGTTAGCGCTACCCAAAAAAAATTACAATCAATATTGCGAGCAATAATTATTACTGTATAAACAATTGATCAAATTCTGTTATCAGGTCCTCAAACTTACAAATTAATTCCCCTATCATCTGCAGAGGATGTATGTGTCATCTGCTGTGGGAGTTCCTCGATTCTGAGGTGCAGATGCTGGGGGAATTTTGTAGGTGTTGCCGTGGCTTCAATTTCATTTAATATTGTGACCTGTAGACAGCACGACTTCGCTCACAGCCGTGCCCTCTCCAAAACAATCACCACCTTCCAAATCGAAATTATTTGATCTTGGCGCTCAATTTTTCACAAAAACACTCACCATAGCATTACCATGTCGTGGCGAGCACCAACTATTTGGCAATATTACGGCACAATAGTAAATCTCCCATTGTTTTTCGCGGTAATGCTGTTTTCCGTGTTCCTCATGTCATGTTCCTTGCCGTAAAATGCTTGTTATGACAGCAAAAGTTATTGCTAGTGAATAGGCATGAATTATATAGTTGATTTGCAACCGCAAACATTTTATCAAGGACTTTAGAGGAGTTATGGCGGTATTTAGGGATTGTAGTAAGGATGTAAAGGCGATGTGCATATGTCACTGCTAAGACCCCAATTAGAGTAGGGTTTCAGTGTATGTAACCCTCACCAGATTATTTGATTCGAGAACTTGAAACGATCCAAAAGAAAGAAGCGCCATTTGTTCTGGGTGATTTCCGGCAAACAAGTATTGTTACTAAAATGTTACAAACTTTGGACTGGGAAGATTTGGGAGCAAGGAGACGAACAGCTCGACTAAGCGGTCTGTTCCGAGCTTCAGCGGAGAGATGACGTGGAATGATATTAATAGACGAATAAGCATCAGCGGAGCTTTTTTAAAAGTATAAACTATAATATGAAGATAAAATTGGAGTTCAAGAGGACAAAGTGGGGAAATATTTATATATAGGAAGAGAAATTAGGGATTAGAATATTTTACTTCCCCGGAAACCATGAAAATGTAGTTAATGGGACGTAAAACCAAGAATTTGCCAACGGAGATTTTGATAAATTTCCAACTTCTTTGAAATCATTTAAGAAAATACTAGGTAAACAACTGTTAGGGCTCGAAGCAGGTCAGTTTTGATTGATTGATTGATTGATTGATTGATTGATTGATTGATTGATTGATTGATTTGAACAATTCTTACTGAGAGTGTGTCTTTCAATTGTGAGTCGACTTTCTCCTCCGTCACGCTATTCGACCTCGCTGCCAGTTCCAGCACGTCCATTGAACGCAACAATCAGTTCACAACATTGTTAATTTTCCTATTACTAGGCCTATAGTACTACATACTACAAAAACAAGGGATTCATACCGTGACGTAGCATAGTTTGGCGTTGGAGTTGTCTCAGTATACTCTTCTAATGAGGAAAATGTTAGTGGAAAACCATTCTCGAATAACTGCCGAAGACTGGTTCCAAATTCTGGCTGTCTGGTCCTGTCACATAAGACGTAGAGGGTCTTCGAAGTACAGTATTTTAAGGTATTTCATGTTGCAGAAAAGGGAGTTTCGTTGTTGAGTTCAGAGGATGATAGTGATGATGAGGCGGATAATGATGATGATAAGGCATATGTGAAATTTGTTGAAAACCCACTCACGAATCACAGTTGGTTCTTGACCTTCCCCAGTCTACAAGAGATGGCACTACGGGAAATCAATGCTCGTTTATACCTCATTCTGTCGTATTGTAAATCTGAAAAGCAGTCACTGTCGGGCAATTGTGCAGTTCCAGTTAGAAAGTTAAAAAAATTGCATATGTTATTAAAAGTTAAATCTTGTGATTTATTCT
The DNA here is from genome assembly GCF_040414725.1 of Anabrus simplex. Classification (NCBI taxonomy): domain Eukaryota; kingdom Metazoa; phylum Arthropoda; class Insecta; order Orthoptera; family Tettigoniidae; genus Anabrus; species Anabrus simplex. The sequence goes on from NC_090271.1 coordinate 92,613,043, forward strand.
TTGTTTGATGTGGTACGTTTAAACCGTAATCTGTATTTCTCATGCTAACATTGATGCTTTCACGACCCGTACTTGTAGACAGGGCTTATGCCTTGTCAAGAAAACAAGGTGAAACACTTTCCGTTTCGCAAAGAACTTTGGTCCGCATCTTCAGAGGAAAATCTCGACTGTTTACGGAGAAGACTTCTACAGTTCTATCAGCAAAAGCCACTGCACTCGTTGGCGGTTCCAGACTAGGCTTGGGCCCACAAGTGGCTATGGCTGGTCCGTGGGCAGAAAACTCTGTACTCCGACCGAGCCGAGCGGAGGACGGGTGGCCACGACTTTACCGTCGCTCTTCACCTCTGCATTCGGTAGACGGAGAGGGACTGGTCCTCACCATGGGCTGTCCTGAGAAGGGGTTTTCCATTCTGCTAAGGCGAATACTAGCACAGTACCTAGTATAGGCACGGCCGTCAACCACCTCATTTTCTTCACACATCCCCGTCATTACGACAAATCTCCGCGCCCGAGAGACGGTGTCACTGTCTCTAAGAGGCTCGACTCCCCCGTCAGGGGAAAAATGAAAACAGTCTAGTAGTAGTAGTCCGTTTGTCGGTGGTTGCTGAGTAGCTTTCGGCTTACATGTGGCCACGGTTGTGTCGTGGCCCGACAGCTCTGCACTACGACCGACCAGCTGGGTCTACTATGCCTCTACACCTCTGCATTCGGGAGACGGAGAGGAGCTGGACCCTACCTTTGCTTTCCTGACGACGACGAAAATTATTTTCTTTCCGTACCCTGAACGGGTGAGGATGGTTTTCCATGGTTTTCCAGTCTCCTGCACCAAAGCGAATGTCGAGAAAGTTCCTAGTGTAGGCCACGGCTGCGAGTCCCCTCACCTTCACCGATTCATATTTTCTTGGCCTGAGACAAGGCATCACCTTCTAAGAGGCCAGCCGTACCACTTCAGAGTACGGAATTAAAACTTGAAGTAGTCGTTCATTTGTGCTTCCAGCTGCTGGTTCTTCCCGACCTACATGGCAGTGCTCGTTGGTTTTGAGGTGTTGGTGGTGGTGGTTTTGAGAGGAAATCAAACCAGGCAACTATCATCAGAAAGAAAAATGGAAGTGGTCCGATATTTCGAAGAATAAAGGATCGGCAAAACAAAGGGAAGGCGTGAAACTCCCTAGATCTCGCAAGCCTAGTACTGTTGGGGTAGGAAAATACCAAGAATTGATCAACTGTGGTCGCATTGGAAAGATGAAAGTGAGGAGCCTGGCATAAGTAAGTAAAACAATGTCAGACTCAGGTAACGGACCCGTGGTCGCGAACCCACGCTCCCAAGATCAGAGCCCGCGGGGTTTACTCCTTCAGTCGCTTTTTATGACAGCCAAGGGATACTCTACTCGCCGGTTGCTCTCGATTAACTCGGGGTTTGCCCATATATGACATAAGACAAAAGAGCGTATTAGAAGGTGAATGTAGTCTAAATTCAAACATCTGCTCTTCAATATGATGGGTGTTTTGAAGGAGTTAAAACTGAATAAAACCTTTGAAATGAAGTAACAATTGGCGAGTAACCAAATGATGAACACAACTGGCAGTTCGTTAACGTCGCGCGGCTCATAAATGAAGAGAACCGTTCATTGTGAGTTAATGCTCCCAATGTGCGTTCATAAGGTGGAATAGAGAAATAGCCCAGTTCAAGGAACGGCCAAGAATTCCTTGATATGTGAGAAATAAATGAACACGACCATGGGATACAATATATTGTGCCCATCCTAATGGAGAAGGAAGGAGCCTTACCATTTCATGATGGGAAAAGTGGCTGCTTTGGTGAATCAGTGGTGTAGTGTCCGATGCATGACCGCATGTTCGCGAGTTTAGACTAATCCCCGTCGACTGAAGAAAGATCAAAGATCTTGGCACTGTCATTGTCGTTAATATTCTGTGGTAGCGCACTCATTGTCAAGCATCTATTAACCAACACTATGGTCCGGTCCTCGGCCTACCAATCGACCGCTGCTCGACAGGAGGCCTGCAGATTACATGGTGGCGCTTGGTCAGCGGTGCGTATCCTCTCGGTCATTATTCTTAGCTTTCTAGACTGGGTTCGCTATCTCACTTTCAGATAACTTCTCAGTACTCACGTAGGCTGAATGGATCTCGAACCAACAGTTAGATAGATCTAAGAATCACTGAACCGGTGTGCGGTTAGGATCACGTAGCTCTGAACGTGCTTTCGGGGGAGGGTTGGTTCGAATCCCACCTTCGGCAGCCCTGTGGCTTCCCATTTCCACACCAGACAAATGCTGGGGCTGTACGTTAATTAAGGCCACGACCGTTAGCTTTTCCATCCTTGCATCGCTGAAAACCATTCGTGTTTTCGGCGACGCTAAACCACTAGGAAAAATCGTTGACCTGGCCGGAAATCGAACCCAGAGCCTCTGGTTAAAGGTAGACTTGCTATTCCTAATCTGCGGTGTCTGCGGCTTTCGCAGTCGTCCGTCAATATTAAACAGTATTGTAGAAGCATTCGCTGTTAGACAGCAGCACAATCGAAATGTTGAAATTGATAGGCACCACTTCAGAAGGCCTGAAACTCTGTAGCTAATGCCATAGTACTACTACTACTATCGTCGAGTAAAACAGCGTTGTTGTTATCGATGAAAGCGCGACATAACGTCTAGGCCCCGGGTTCGATTTCCGGCCAGGTCAGCGATTTTTATGTCGACCTAAGAACTGGTACGAAGTCCAGTGAGTCTGCCAATGAAAAAACATCTTCACCTTTGATTGGTTCAGAAGATATCGGCCTCTGAATAGGGAGTTACATTTCGCAGTGTGGTTCTCCTGTTAGTTTCACAAAATTCTAAGTGCAACTTGTAACATGAGCAGCGAATGAAGAACGGGCCACGGCACTGATTGCAGAAGTTGATTCCATCTAAATCCAAAGTTTAGTACATCGGTGAGGCAAAACATTTAGTACGAACATATTCGTGCATGCGGTGATTCAATACGTATTCTTCAACAGTGTTTGCACTTCTCTCCCTCAAAATGCATATTTGTTGAACTCGCCTTTACCTTAGTAACGCATCGGTTCTGATTTCAGCGTCATACACATGCCTTTCGGTCTCACATTTTAAATTTCTCCAGAGGGTGGTGCGCCGGTACTTGAGATAGAAGGGGCGGCAAGGCAGATGTCCAAGTGTCCCCCCCACTCTTCACCAAGACATGGCAGAGTGCCGACGCACGCAGTCAGTAGCTACTCTGCGCCTGTAGTGAAGTATGAACACTGACATAGGCCTAGGTGTAATAAGACCTACTCTAAATTACTGCCGACTCCAGTTACCACAGTAAGACAGGATCACTCGCTCACGGCAGGACATGGACACCGATACCCGTGAGTAAAGTGCGCACTGAATTTCACCAGCAGGAATTTTCTCTGAAAGGAATACTATTTACCACCATTCCCGCTAAATGTCAGCCACCTGTTAATGAACATCATGACTTGTGCATGTTATCAGAGATGGTTTTCAGATCTATTGACTGTCCCCAGCCGAAATATAGCAAACAAAAATTATTATTATTATTATTATTATTATTATTATTATTATTATTATTATTATTATTATTATTATTATTATTATTATTATTTCTCGGTTTTCTATGACCTAAAACTCTGGAAATTTGCATGACTTAGGCTATGCTCTGAAAAAATACCAAAATATGTTAAAAATCTGGGAAATCTGACTCAACGAAAATCAAATATCGTCAAGAATTTGGTTAGAAGACCAGTAGCAAACTGGTGGCATCCTGCATTCTTTTCTCATATCTATTTTTACAAATTAGTGGTCGCGAAATCCTTTATCTTCAAAATTCATTTACACATAATATATTTCTGACGAAACGATAAACAAACAAACAAACAAACAAACAAACAAACACGTGAGTAATACTTCGAAAACAGATAACACGATTATAACGTGACCAGAATTATGCTTCTATACCATTTTTGATGAGACGTGGCTTAATGATAAAATATGCTTTTATACGACCAATGAAAACCGTGACTTCGTTTTCATAACAGCTCGAAATATGTGTAATTTAATTGAAGTTTGTAAAAAGAGACCCAGGTGAAAATGTCACAGAAATCAGAGCCCTGATTATTATTATTATTATTATTATTATTATTATTATTATTATTATTATTATTATTATTATCGTCTTTCCCGGTCTAGCCTACTAGGGACCGCGTGTCAATTTTAATTTCTCAGCATCTGAAGTTACCTCTTCTTTTATTTCCAACACTGCATCCTTTCGCTGTGTTTCTTCTGTCGCATTGAGTGGCTTCGATGGTTGAAACGCTGGGCCTTCTGATCCCAACTTGGCAGGTTCGATCCTGGACCAATCCGGTAATATTTGAAGGTACTCAAATACATCAACCTCGTGTCGGTAGATTCACTGACACATAAAATAACTCTTGCGGGACAAAATTCCGGGACTTGAACATGTTCGAAAACCGTCTCAAGTAGTTATTGGGACGTAGGTTAACATTATTATGCGTTTCTTCTTTGTTTCCTAGTTTCCAGTCAGTTTTATTTCCTTTACGATCTTTTTTTTTAATTTTAAGGTCCAGTAAATATAGCCTACTCCAGTCGAATAACACCAAGGGACCTGCTCAAGACATATCGTCTCCATCCGATGGACGAATTACCACCAACAGCTTCATTTACCCTCGCTCCGTATAAACACTTGGCACGCGATCTAGTGGTAATAAATTGTATACCACCACCCCTCCTATACTGTCGGCCAACGTTCTGATGGTGACAATTCTTTTCCACCAACAGATTTGATGTTTTTTCGTAAAAACTTGTACATTCCTAAATGGAACATTTAAAACATTGTTAAATCCCTAAAGCATGGGTTGAAAAGACGCATTTTAAATTTTTTAAATCTAGAAATTCGAAGAATACTGATGATTTATTGAAGTGTCTGTTTTAGTGAATGTAATTGTCACTGCCATTTATGTTCAGAATATTTACTGTTAAGGCAGACATTCGAATCTCGGCTCACCAAACGATGTAGTGCTTATTTTGGCTGTTCCTTATCGTCTGAGCTACGCCAACAAGTAGTGCTGACAATTATTGTAAGGAAAACAGTCCTATACCTGGCAGCCTTCGCTCTGGATTACTCGTTTACAGTAGGTTGACTGAACCTCCAAGTCATGTTCTTCTCTAGAAGTGGAAATTCTGTTTCTAAAATTTTCCTCTTCGGGCCGAACAATTAAACTCGCTTCTTTCCGGGTAAATTGCGCTCACTTTTCCAGTGTGTGTTAAGTAGCCTGCTTAAGGCAATAGTCGGCATGCAATTTGTTTCACTAAGGTTGATTGGTGTAAATCACCATGTTAATCTTTTGTCTGTTTCGGCATTCCGTTGTACTCTACCTGATTAAAAAAATATGCTTTTACGTCACATCACACTAACCACTTTTGGCGGTTTTCGGGGAGACGCCGAGTTGCCGAAATTTTGTCCCGCAGGAGTTTTTTACGTGCCAGTAAATATACCGACAGGAGACTGGCGTATTTGAGCACCTTCAAATACCACCGGACGGAGCCAGGATCGAACCTACCGAGTTGGCGTCAGAAAGCCAGCGCTCTAACGTCTGATGCAACCTTGTAGAGACATTTGCTACAGCTAAAGAAAGAAAGGTGGATCAAGTATTAATGATAAGGTGAGCCTAGGTGTGTTTTGACAAATTTTCTTTTAATGTTTATGCTAGCATGTGTAAATCAGGACGCCAGAGGTGTGATATTTCAGTAACTTTACAGGAGAGTAGAATAAAAGCTGCTGAGGCGCATATGTTGCTACGTTTAAGGCAGGTCATGGTAAATTATTGTAAGAGTCAATAGGATGAAGAGTGCGGCAGACGGCATAAGGTTGAACTGTTGTACGATCACTTACCATGATTTATCGCTAGTTTCTCCTAGGACATACTATAATATCACATAAAGTATCTCCATTCCTGGGAAACATATAATAGTGTATCCATAAGAAGACACGAGTAAAACAAGTCACATACCTCAAAATCATCGGGTTTTTTGTCATTTACGACAATTCACCTCTGACGTCCAGAAATTTGGGCGTGTATTTTAGACTTTCATTACACCGGTTCTGCTTATGTGTGACTGGTTCCACTCGTCATAAAATGAAGGAAAATCGGTGGTAAAATGGTTCTTATTCGTTTCTGCGGTCAGGCCATTGGCTCTTATGCTCTTATGCTTTTTTTCCTATTTTTTTGAACCCAAAGTTTTCTCCGGATGACCAATAAAGGTTTTCGCCAGCATAGGAGGTCCGAGGGAGTCTATTGCACCAGAAAAGGTATGGTAGAACAGTCGCGTAACGTTTTTGAGAGAATAAAAGAACAATCTAACAGTATGATGGCAGATTAGATTTGAGGATTTCTTCGTGAAAGTCCGCTGGAATACACATGAAAATCGAAGCCACGTAAATTTGTTTAGAGCCATAGCAGCATTTAATTTCTTCCAAACGGGTTTCTCTTATTTGTTTCTTCGTATTTTTTTCAATTCTACCTTATTTTTAAGTATACGCAAGTAAAAGTGCGTGTATGTCGATTGTTACTAATAAATGTAGAATTTTTTTTGCTCTTAACAGTTGTGCAATATGAGTTCCACAAAGAAAAAAATTCTGAATGAAAGAGACTAGTCTGGTCCATTACGTGAAACTGCCAATATTCCCCCCCTCCCCCCCTGAAAAAAGGCAATAAAAGCATTAACAATTATACATCTTCACTTGTTGATGTTTTAAAATTCTATTGAACTTATAACCTGACTGTATTCTGGACACGAATGGTCACCCTCATTGGAGGACGGGTGATTTATTATTTCTTTAATAAATTTCTCGAGCCGATGACCTAGACGTTAGGCCCCTTTAAACAACAAGCATCAAGCAATCCCTCTCAATTGTGGATGTCAATTAAGATGTATTTTGCCATCCATTTGCATTTTAAGATAGCGAAAAAGTCTTTTCAAGGAAAAGGTACAAAACATTATAAAAAAGGCATTTTAAAAACAGGTTATAAACATTTCTTTTTCGCTCGAACACTTTTCTATATTCCATATTCTACCATTCCTTTTCTAAAGTACGTAGTTTCCTAGGCTGGAAAGAACTTTCATTAGTTGTCTGGAACAAACTTTGGGTAAAAATCGGAAAAGAGCAGAAAACCATGAAAAATCAATACTCTGACCTACTCCTTCATATTCGGACAAAATATACTAGGCACACGTAGGGAGAACCAAGTCACAAATATAAAGTAAAAAGGCGCGCGGCTGTGAGCTTGCATCCGGGAGATAGTAGGTTCGAATCCAACTATCGGCAGCCCTGAATATGGTTTTCCGTGGTTTCCAATTTTCACACCAGGCAAATGCTGGCGCTGTACCTTAATTAAGGCCACGGCCGCTTCCTTCCAACTCCTAGTCCTTTCCTATCCCATCGTCTCCATAAGGCCTATCTGTGTCGGTGCGACGTAAAGGCCCTAGCAAAAAAAAAATATATATATTTGTTGCCCAGTGTTATCTATGTCATTTTAAAACCATAACGTGATCTTCCTCTATGAAATTGCACGAGCCGCCACTGGGCTGAGTTTTAAGTTTGTTATGTAAACACCGAATGAGTTACCGGATAACGTTTACATAGGGACATCGTACGACATGTAGTGTCGATTATACTGTACTTCTTTCCGCCCTTCAGAAATCCGAATGCTTCTTCCGGATTTGAACCTGCGATCATGAGATTAGGAGGCCGACACACTACCACGAAATTCGAATATATTGTTAGTGATCTCTTGAGGCTTTGCAATGCAACACGTGCAAGTTGCTGCGTCACACCATCATTTAATGAATAACGCGTCAGCTGGTGTAAATTCATCACTTTGCTTAAGCAAACTAAAACAGTGTACTTACTCTTTTTGTTATCTACATTTTCTAGCGTAGAACTAACCACTCTTTGCCACTTAATGCCAAGGTTATGGGAAGTGGAATTCTTGACATTGGACTCCTTACCCGCTTGACTTTACCTCCAGGAATTAGACTGCAGTTTTCTCGTTCTCGTCTCTACCAAAGTCTTTTCGAGTAAACCCAAAACGCCTTTACCGCCCCAGCCAGACAGTCTCAATAATAATAATAATAATAATAATAATAATAATAATAATAATAATAATAATAATAATAATACAGTCTAAAATCATTTCAAGAGAAACCAGTAAAACGGAGGCCCGAAGGGATTGTTTCCGAAGAGGAGAGAAAGATGAGAAGCGAAAGAATGAAGAGGGTTTTGAGAAGAGAAGAAAGATCAAGAAGCCCTCTATTTAACACCTGTTCGACTCGAGTTTCTCACATTTAAGCCCATTTATTCGTAGATGCCAGACATTCGATGTTAACACACAGGAGAACGTGGAGTGAACGCCTAACCACCCTGCCAGTATGATAATTCCCGTTTAAACCAATGGTTGTTAAAATAAAATAAAATAATGGATACGTTGTTGTTGTTGTTGTTGTTAGTAATCGGTCCATAGACTGGTTTGATGCAGCCCTCTATACAACCCTATCCTGTGTTAACCATTTCATTTCTACGTAACTGCTGCGTCCTACATCTGCTCTAATCTGCTTGTCATATTCATACCTTGAAAATGAAATGGCGTATGGCTTTTAGTGCCGGGAGTGTCCGAGGACAAGTTCGGCTCGCCAGATGCAGGTCTTTCGATTTGACTCCCGTAGGCGACCTGCGTGTCGTGATGAGGATGAAATTATGATGAAGACGACACATACATCCAGTCCCCGTGCCAGCTGTACAAGTTCTGGGTGTCTTAAAATGTGTCCTATCATTCTATCCCTTCTGTCCGGCTCCATGGCTAAATGGTTAGCGTGCTGGCCTTTGGTCCAGAAGGTCCCGGGTTCGATTCCCGGGCGGGACTGGGATTTTAACCTTCATTGGTTAACTCTAGTGGCTCGGAGGCTGGGTGTTTTTTGCCGTTTTCATAATTAGAATTCATCATAGATAGGGTCCGACTCCATGGCTAAGTGGTTAGCGTGCTGGCCTTTGGTCACAGGGGTCCCGGGTTCAATTCCCGGCAGGGTCGGGAATTTTAACCATAATTGGTTAATTTCGCTGGCACGGGGGCTGGGTGTATGTGTCGTATTCATCATCATTTCATCCTCCATCATGACGCGCAGGTCGTCTACGGGAGTCAAATCAAAAGACCTGCACATGGCGAGCCGACCATGTCCTCGGACACTCCCGGCACTAAAAGTCATACGCCATTTCATCATAGATAGGGCACCATCCTCGCAGACGCGCAGGTCGCCTATATGGTGTCAACTCGAAAAACCTGCACCAAGCCTCTTCGGAGGTCACACGCCATTATTATTATTATTATTATTATTATTATTATTATTATTATTATTATTATTATTATTATTATTATTATTATTATTATTATCTCTTCTTCTAGTCAAATTTAGCAAAACCTATCTTCTCTCACCAATTCAATTCAGAATCTCTTCATAGTTTTATACATGTTTGTGTGGAGTGTTTTGTTGTATGGTTGCGAAACATGAGTCTTAGCAAAACATGATATAAAACGCCTGGAAGCAATGGAAATGTGGATATGGAGGAGTATGCTGAAATTAGTTGGACAGAGAAAAAGTCAAACAATAGGGTCCTTAAGGAAAGATGAAACAAGGGAATTAATGAACATTGTAGAAAAGAGGAAAATCAAATGCCTTGGCCACAGACTTCGACATAACACATTCCTCACGACTCTGCTGGAAGAAAAAGTTCTGGGTAAGAAGGGAAGAGGATGGTCGAGGAAGAAGTAACTAGATTCCGTGATCGACAGGCTGAATTTGAAAAAAAAAAAAAAAAAGTTGACCTGAAGCGCTCAGCAGAGGAGAGATAAATGTAGTTGCAGCGACAAGGCCTTGCCTTTAGGATATGAATGAATGAATCTTCTTCATTCGTGATTCGATCTATCCATACCACCTTCAGCATTCTTCCGTAACACCACATTTCGAACGCTGCTATTCTCTTTCCTTTTGAGCTAGTTATCGTCCATGTTTGACTTCAATACAATGCCACGCTCCTGACGAAAGCCTTCAAAAACATCCGTCTAATTCCTATATCAGTGTTCGAAGAGAGCAAATTAATTTTCTTAAAAAAGGCCTTCCTTGCTTGTGCTAGTCATAATTTTGTGTCCTTCTTACTTCTGCCATCGTTAGTTATTTTACTACCCAAATAACAATGTTCATCTTCTGCCTTTAAGACTTCATTTCTTAATCTAATAATTCCTGCAACATCTGACTTCGTTCGACTGCTCTCCATTACTTTTTTATTGGACTTACTTTCATCTTGTACTCCTTACCCAAGACTCCGTCCATACCATTCAGAAACTTCTCCAGATCTTCTGCATTCTCAGATAAAATAACAATATCGTCAGCAAATCTCAAGGTTTTTATTTCCTCACCTTGGATTGTGATTCCCTTCCCAAATTCCTCTTTGATTTCCTGTACTGCCTGTCCTATATGAACATTGAAAAGGAGGGGGAACAAAATGCGATTTTGCCTCACTCCTTTCTGGATTGCAAGAAGATTGTTATCCCTGCAGACTGATTTGTATGCAGACTGTAGATAATTCATATTTCTCGGTATCTGGTCCCGATCACCTTCAGAATCTACCTACCTACGTAGCTACTCTTTAAGCGCGTAATTACCGGCGAGCACAATTATTTTGGCGCTGATTATACTTTCTTGTAGCGCCCTCTGCGAAGGCTCAGTGGTGACCTTCCACTCTCTGGATCCCAAGTTTGCGGGTCCAAACGCGGCAGAGGTGATCGGATTTTCGAAGGGCAGAAAAATGTCCATTCGTCACTCCATGTCGTGCGATGCTGGTATCTAAAAGATGGCCGGTGACACATTTGCTGTTTATCTGTCCTAATTTATTAGGACGCATCAATAGACTGCCGAACAGAGCTTCGATTCCTCTGCCATCTGGTAGATGAAAACGTAATGTTGAAATTGACTTGCAGGCAGCCTAAATGCATCAAATGGAAATCTGCAGCGTGATGGCAGATCCTATTATTATTATTATTATTATTATTATTATTATTATTATTATTATTATTATTATTATTATTATTATTATTATTATTATTACCAGGCGAGTTGGCTGTGTGGTTAGCAGCGCACAGCTGTGAGCTCGCATCCGGTAGATAGTGGGTTTGAACCCCACTGTCGGCAGCCCTGAAGATGGTTTTTGCGTGGTTTCCCATTTTCACGCCAGGCAAATGCTGGGGCTGTACCTTAATTAAGGCCACGGCCGCTTCCTTCCCACTCCTAACCCTTTCCTCTCCCATCGTCGCCATAAGACCTATCTGTGTCGGTGCGACGTAAAGAAACTAGCAAAAAATATTATTATTATTATTATTATTATTATTATTATTATTATTATTATTATTATTATTATTATTATTATTATTATTATTATTAAACTTTCTAGGAGACAAATGCTAGGGCAATCGTAGGGAAAAGGGTGTTAAGGTTTATTACTTTTTAGCAGGTATTGATTACCAGGTACATTCCCATTGTCATGTCTATACATTTGCACTTCTCATATCAGGAGGTCGTTGACCCCGATGTTTTTCTTCTTGAAACAATGCTCATCATCTCTCACATTAGCAAAAGTTTAATTTGACAGGAGGCGGTAGGGGAAGGAGCGGTGTGCTTTAGGCATTGTATACAGGCGATCGTAAATCCTTGTTTTCTAAGTTCAGCTCTGAATCTTTACTTAAACTAGGCCAGTCATTCTGCGATCGATTCCCACGTGGAGTACTTCCGTCTTAAGCAGTTTTATGCATCCATCCTTCTTAGCTGAACGCAGTAACTGTCCTCTGGATCCGAAGTTCCATTGTCAACACTACTAGCGGCTATCATGCGAGTTGCTTTCTCTTTGATCCCAAACTCGCTGCAAGAAAAAAAAATATTGGGCTGGTATCCTTTATGAAGATAAAAGCAGTTACTCTATATATCATACTGTATATATCATATCAAGGCCCAAAACTTCAGTATCACATAGGGATCACCGCGAGAGCCAACCATGTGTAAAGTTGTGTGTGAAACATTTGTTCGCGTTTAACCTCATACATCCATATTATGTTAAAATTAGACCATCATTCACTGCAATTGGTGAGAACAAAATTTAAATGAATATCTACGTGTATTACCATATTTACAGCATTAGATTTGATGATATTGTAAAGCGTTCATTAGTCTGTTATTCGCCCAATAACTGTCATTACATAAATGCATACATAATTCAGTATCATCGTAACGATAAAGCACAAACGTATTGATGCCTTCGAAATGTTCCTGTATCGCCGTCTCTTGCAGATATCCTGGGTAATGAAAATCTCAAATGCCGAGGTCCTTCGTCGGATGAAAAAGCAAAAAGAACACAATACCTAGGACATATCATGAGAGGTGAGAGGTATCAATTATTACAGCTTATTATCGAAGGAAAGATACAGGGGAAGAGATCTGCTGGGAGAAGAAGAAATTCATGGCTGAAAGACCTTCGAAGATGGCACTGCTGTACTTCAGAAGTGGCATTCCATTCTGCGCTGTCAAGATTACGTGGATCGCCAACCTCCACTCGGAGACGGCGTCTTAAGAAGAAGAAAGTCTCTTCCCTCTGTGAATCAGTGGTGGAGTGTCGGCCTCCGGATCCCAAGATAGTGGGTACAAACAAACCTGGCAGAGGTAGTCGGATTTTTGGAGGGCGGAAAAAAGTTCGATCGACACTCCATGTCGTGCGATCTCGGCATGTAAAAGATCGCTCGTGGCACATTTGGTGTTCACCAGACAAAATTACCTAATCAAAACTCAGCCATAGGCGCCCAAGGGAGATTCTGTTTACTCTGTCACCTAGTAGGCTTGAAGTAAAACGAACGTTGAAATTAATGAGCAAGCAGCCAGATGAAGTCAAATTAAAATGTCTGCACACGGTAGCTGAGGCCATACGATGATTTTTTTCTCTTCCTGAAGCATTTTTGTCACAGTTTAGGTAACAAATTACCTCGCTTTATTTTGTTTTTTAAATGAGCATTTAGACAACTATAACTGATATATAGTTCTGTGGTCCCCAAACTGTGGCACACGTTGGTTTTAATGTAGTAAAAAAAATCAATGACATTATGATAATTATTTGGGGATATTAGGTCGTGTAATAATAAATAAATACGACCTAATATCCCCAAATAATTATCATAATGTCATTTAGTGGTCGTGAAAGTCTACGTATTAAAAAAAATCAAGTTTGTAGTTTTACGCGACTATTGATATCTTAACTGGAGCTACTGGACCTCGAGCTTAACATGGAATCTGAGTCACAGATACGTGACTTTTCATTTCGAAAACAGTTGGCGTTGTCCGGGAATTGGTCTGTGGCCGTCTTGGTGAGAGTTAGCGTCTCGGTCATTGTGCCTTCATGCCTTGGGTTTGTGCGGGCGATTAATAGGTGGCACAGAACTCTCTTAGGATGAATCCATTACACTTCCAGGTCCAGTATTGTTGATACCGATGAAGGCATGGTGGTCCAATTTTAACATAGGGTAAGGTCGGGAGGTATCGGACAGTTTAACTTTTTTGCCATAATTTTTTTATTGAATAGGATATAAAACATGTAATTCATTTTATATGCATCTATAGTCTTATATTAACGTACTCACTTGAATATATTAAATCATAATGAAACACACGGACAATATTAACGAATTACGAGATCATTACAAACTCGCATGTTTGAAAACTGGAGGGTGGTATCGGACAGTCAATCGTTCGAACAAAAAGATATTTTTCACATTCATAATACAAACAATTTAACGTCTTATCAGCGTTGAAGATTCTTGATGGAATAAAGAAATATTTTGTCATAAGATCATTTAATTTATCAAAACATTTGTCCACTTGCTCCTTGTTGAAGCCTACTGCTCGCTGCGAGCTAGTAGACTCAGCCGTTCTCAAACTGAGGTCCTGGTGACTCTTCATAAAATCATAATAAAGGTCCTTTCCTGCCATCATTTTAGTTTTATTAAACCTATGTTCAACTCTCAGTTCCTCAGCAAATTGATACACAAGTTTTAAAAATTCAGTTTTGTTGAGTGGCATGAGTTGGCTGTCCAGGGTCTTTATATGCATGTACAGGTCATCATTCTCTTCTTCATCTGAGAACGTTCTCTGATACGTCCCACTGTTCCCCGTACACACTTTGATAGGAATCTCTTTACCAGCACCAAGAGCTTTAATTCTATCACCTAACGTGCTTTTTGGAACAGAAAAACGTTGACTGGCCTCTCTAATACTCATTTTATTGTCCCTGACACTATTCACGGCTAATATCATATTGCCTTCTTCCCATTGTCCTCGTATCTTCCCCATGTTTACCTAAAACAAAGGATAGTACCATAAGTAACCTGGACGGAACTGCAACCTATGATGTCCGATACCGCCCGCCAGTTTCGTGTCCGATACCGCCCGAATGACTCCCTTAAGAAACAACAGGAACTGAACGAGAACGTTCGAAAAGAAACTGATTCTAAAAGCACGATATTACAGAGTAAGGAGTACTGTTTCTGCTAATGTACTTAAAATTCAATACAACAAACCCTTGTTGCTGCTGCTTCTTGGTAAAAATAAATCCGTGCGGGACGAAAATCACACAATGAACAGAAATACACCACCACTCATAAACGACCCTGCCTCTCGACTGAATAGACTTCATGGCCACCAGCGGGCTTCATTGTCCATTGTCAGCTCGTATTATATATCCGAACTAAATGCATCCATATTAGGGGAAGGTCGGGAGGTATCGGACAGCGGGTGGTATCGGACAGTCACGGAATGTCTATGTTAGCAGCATGTGCAGAACCTGTTTAGTTACTCACAGGTCCGCCCGCATGTTTGAAGGGTGGGTACATTCTATTCAGTAGGTCGAAAAACAAATCATCAGAATGTTCGCCGGCAGGATAGGAGAGGTGATGATATTCAATTCCTATTCACGAGACTGGGTGCCAAAGGCCTAAATTAAATTCAAAACCTCTCCGCAGTACTCATATGGAGCGAGGGCGTATAGCGCTGCTGATGGTGATTCGTCCGTCGGATGGGGACGTATAGGTTTGAGCCCACCCCTTAGTGTTATTCCACAGAAGTAGGCTGCGTGCCGATACCGCGTTCCACCCTCTCCGTACCTCCTTACAATCATAATCGTCATCATCATCCCACATCCAGACGCCCAGGTCGCCTGTGGGCGTCAAATAGAAAGATCTGCTCCAGGCGAGCCGAACATGTCCTCGGACACTCCCGGCACTAAAAGTCATACTACTACTAAGTAACCAAACAGGTTAGCTAAGTGCATTGCCACAGGGTCACTAGCGGCTGCTAGCTTTGTACTCGGGAGGCATGCGGGTTCCAATCCCCTGTCGGCCATCCTCAAAATGGTTTTGTGTGGTTTCTCATATCAGCTCAAGGCAAATGCTGGGATGGTACCTTTCTCAAGGCCACGGCTGTTTCCTGCCCATTCCATACAATTACACCTGGACCACAGAAAACACCCTCCTCCCGTTATATTACCTACTCGAGGTACTGTAATCTACTCTCGCTCTTCTGTGATTCCATAGGTAGGTGTAGCCTGGAAAGTCTGTTTTATTTGACGTGGACCCCCACCCTCCTCAGACATGGAACTGATGACTATGGTATAAATCTCACATAAAGTGGACAACCTAATAGTTCGAAATCCAATTCGGGACTATAATAATAAAATGAGTCGTGGATGGTCATCGGGGATATTAACAACGAAGTATTGCTTCTGTTCATTTATTTATTAACATGAGTACTTTTTTTGGCTTGGGTCTACCTGGAATTAGACGATCCGTGCTGCTCCGCTGAGACTAGCTGTTGCCCACGGCTTCGCTCGCGATAAGTTGATAAAACTTAATTGTTCCTCGGTACTGCACTAAGACATTATCTGAAAATCCCTAAAGTATAAAAACTCACCGAAAAATTGCATTTCATTTACTCCAGAATCTCTTTGTAAAGCACGTTTGTGGCATTGCCTTTTGGGGTTAAGATGACCCCCGACCCAAAGTCTCACCCTCCAGGACACTGCCCTTGAGGCGGTAGAGGTAGGATCCCTCGCTGAGTCCGAGGGAAAAGCCAGTCCTGGGCGGTAATCGGATTAAGAAAGAAAGAAAATAATAATAATAATAATAATAATAATAATAATAATAATAATAATAATAATATAATAATGATAATAATAATAATTTTACGTCCCACTAACTACCGTACTTTTCTGGTTTTTGAAGACTCTTAATTCAAGGCTTTCTGGGTTGAAGGTCACTAATTAAAGAAGTTATCCCCCCCCCACGGTCCACACACACGCATATATGTAAATGGCTCTCTCCATGTGGAATATTCAGCTCTTAAGGGCGTTGTGACCTGTGAAGATGACTGGTACCTAACCAGATGGCTTGGGGATATTAGGGTGTCAAATTGTCAGCGTGGTGATTTTCTTAACCTTAATGCTTGGCTTTCTTAACTGGGTTCACTGTCTTTTATATCAGACAGCTCACAACATTCACGTTGGGACCTGTCTACTCGTCAGTATGTATGAGACATTTTGTACTTAATCTATATCGCCCAGAAAGCAGCTCAGGAAGTACATCTCGTATGGATTAAAGGACACGCTGGTATAACGATGAACGGGATAGTAGGCCAGCTAGCGAAAGAAGCCACATGTGAACACCGCCTCTATAAACAGTTACCATATTCTGATTTCCTGCCCACAGTCAAACAACAGGCCTACATGGAATGATCTGAGTACTGAGAAACGTCGCAGCTTGCAAGAGGAAAGCAGTATGCTATAATTCAGTCCACCATCTTAGCAAAAATCTGGTTCAAGAATTTGAAAGTAACACGAAGACACCTTTCATCTTTAATAAGGTTCGGAACCATGGCTAAATGGTTAGCGTGTTGGCCTTTGGTCACAGGGGTCCCGGGTTCGATTCCCGGCAGGGTCGAGAATTTTAACCATAATTGGTTAATTCCCCTATGTACCGTCTTCATCAACATTTCATCCTCGTCACGACGCGCAGGTCGCCTACGGGTGTCAAATCAAAAGACCTGCATGAGGCCTCTCCGGAGGCCACACGGCATTGATTAATTAATATTTAATAAGAATACGTCTGGGTCATGGGTGCTATACCGGTCTTCACAACAGGATCAAGGTATTGGACACCTTGCACTGCCCAGAAGACCCTGGAGAAAGCTGCCTCTGTGGATCAGTGGTTGAGTGTCGGCCTCCGGATCCCAAGATAGCGGGTTCAAACCCGGCAGAGGTAGTCAGATTTTTAAAGGGCGGAAAAAAGTCCATTCGACACTCCATGTCGTACGATGTCGGCATGTAAAAGATCTCTGGTGACAAAATTAATTAAATCTCAGCCATAGACGCCCAAGAGAGTTTCGGTTTACTCGGTCTGCCATCTAGCGGGCCTAGAGTAAAACGGAACATCGAAATTGACGAGCAGACAGCCAGATGGCGTCAAATTGAAATGTCTGCACACGGTAGCTGAGGCCATAGGATTATTATTATTACCCTGGAGAAAATAATAGTCCACATTATCCATATCCGCCAACGGCCGTAGCCGTGTTGAAACACCGGATCCCGTGAGATCTCCGATGTTAAGCAACATTGAGCGTGGTCAAGATTTGGATGGGCTACCACGCGCTGTTGGTGGGGAGTAAAGGAATGGAGGAGCGGAAAGGAACTGGCCACCCTACCGTACGTAAACTCCGGCTCAGGCCACCTCTGCGGAGGTTCGAACCTGCCTTCGGGCAAAATACATCCTTTCATCCATATCCAGCTACCATGTAAGAAGTGTACTCCCAGCAGCAGAATCATCTGCATTCTTCTCTAATGAACATTTATCAGACTGTAGTACGAATATTAAGTTGTGAATCTATTTCAACCATGAAGATCTAAAAGATCGCTCGCTGTGTAAATACTGGCCGCATGGTTTTCCGAGGCCGAACGCCGTTAGTAGTAATACAAACAAATAAATCAATCAAGATAGCTCTTCAGTTGGTCTCAAGAGACTCATGTTTCGGCCCTCATCAGTCCAGGATTCAAATCGTTGGACAAAGCGGTAATCGAATTAATTGCAAGGACTTCGCGTAAGAAGTAGACACCACTACATGGAACTGGCTAACTTGGAAATTAAGGTAGCATTTAGGAATATATGTATCGGTGATCAGCATTTACTGAGTGCGTTGGTCGTGCGATTAGGATAGCGCTGCTGTGAACTTGCATTCGGGAGATGGTGGGATTGAAACCCATTGTCGGCAGCCCTGAAGATGGTTTTCCGTGGTTTCCCATTTTCAAACCAGGAAAATGGTGGGGCTGTACATTAACGCCACTGCCGCTTCCTTCCCACCCATAGCCCGTTCCTACTCCATCGTCAACAGAAGACCTGTCCGTGTCGGTGCGACGTAAAGAAAATTAATTTAAAAAATTAGAAGCATCTTCATTTAGAGCTGTCACCTAGGTGGCCGAATTCCTGTCGATCGTATACTTAGTCTTTTCTTAAAATATCAAAGAACTCCGAAATTTATAAAATTTATAGATAAATATGATACATTATTCCAGTCCCTAATTCCTTTTCCTCAAAATGAATATTTGCGTCGATTTGTCCTCTTGAGTTCCAACTTTATTATGATCTTTCCAACTTTTAAAAACTTCGTTCAAGCTTATTCATCTACTGATGGTGTCCCAGGCTGTCTCTCCACGGACAGTTCGGAACATTCCGCTTATTTTTTACAACTTGCTTTACGTCGCACCGACATAGATAAGTCTTATGGCGACGATGAGATAGGAAAAGACTAGTTGTGGGAAGGAAGTTGCCGTGGCCTTAAATAAGGTACATCCCCAGTATTTGCCTGCTGTGAAAATGGGAAACGATGGAAAAATATCTTCAGCGCTACCGACAGTGGGGTTCGAACTCACTATTTCCCGCGTCCCTAACCGCACGGCCAACTCTCTCGGTTCCGCTTCGTCTCTTTACTCCAAGTCTTTACAGCGCAAAGTTTGTGACATTTTATTTATTGCTTTACATATTTAACACGTTGTGTGGATAAAGAACATGTTCACCATTTGTTATGGTTCTCAGTGTGTTTCCATTGGTTGCGTTAGTCACTGTACACCCGAAGCTGCTCCAGAATAACAAACGTGCCACTCCGTTTACATTGTTATTTCACCTGTCATCGCGTCTCCTCTGTCCCCATTTATATGAGAGTAGAACTAGGGCCAAGATATCCTCGCTGTTTGGCATGCCATTGATGTGTACGACACCACTTAATGGGATTCTTGAAAACGACAGTGGTATGCGGTTTACTACCAGCTTTTTTTTTTTTACATTGATAACATAGTGTTTTTTGGACATGCTGTGCCGGGCTGAGTGGCTCAGATGGTTGAGGCACTGGTCTTCTCATCCCAGCTTGACAGGTTCGATCCTGGCTCAGTCCGGTAGTATTTGAAGGTGTTTAAATACTTTTTTTTTTTTTTTTTTGCTAATTGCTTTACGTCGCACCGACACAGATAGGTCTTATGACGACGATGGGACAGGGAAGGGCTAGGAGTTGGAAGGAAGCGGCCATGGCCTTAATTAAGGTACAGCCCCAGCATTTGCCTGGTGTGAAAATGGGAAACCACGGAAAACCATTTTCAGGGCTGCCGACAGTGGGGTTCGAACCTACTATCTCCCGAATACTGGACACTGGCCGCACTTAAGCGACTGCAGCTATCGAGCTCGGTTGTTTAAATACTTCAGCCTCGTGTTGGTAGTTTTACTAGTACGTAAAAGAACTCCTGCGGGACTGAATTCCGGCACCTCGGCGTCTCCGAAAACCGTGAAAAGTAGTTATTGGGACGTAAACACATTATTATTATTATTATTATTATTATTATTATTATTATTATTATTATTATTATGGTGCAAGTTTACGTGGCACCGAGACAGATAGGTCTTAAATTGACGACGTTATAGGAAAGGGCTGGGATTGGGAAGGAAGTGACCGTTGCCTTGATTAAGGTGTGAAAATTGGAAACCACGGAAAGCTATATTCAGGGCTGCCAACAATGGGGATCGAACCCACGAAATGTTGATCATTGTTACTCAACACTCTGCGCCTTGAAAGTACACAAACCAAACCAAACCTCATGGCGCAACAGCCATGCCAAGCGACCACTGCTGCTCATCTTGAAGGCCTGCAGATTACGAGATGTGGGGTCGGCATGACGAATCCTCTTGGCCTTTATTCTTGGCTTTCTATACCTGGCTTGTATGGTTCTTTTTAGTTTGGTTTCCTGTGCACTAGGTAAGGGTGTATTCTGCCCGAAGCCAGGTCTGAACCTCCGCAGAGGTGTGCCTGAGCCAGAGTTTACGTACGGTAGGGTGGCCAGTTTCTTCCGCTCCTCCATTCCCTTACCCTCATCAGCGCGTAGCAACCCATCCAAATCTTGACCATGTCCAATGTTGCTTAACTTCGGAGATCTCACGGGATCCGGTGTTTCAACACGGCTACGGCCGTTGGCATGGGCACATGTTTATTTTCAAATATTACAAATATTAATTCAGTAGTATTTTTAACTCCTAAGATGGCAATTTAAAATTTTTCCGATACATGAATTTCTCCCAAACGTTTGTCAGAATATGGTGAAAATAATTATTACCTGAGGGATTATACGACCTTTGTTTTTCACCGTACCATCGAGTAATGTGGCATTTACACTGCGAACAAAACTGCCTAAAAAGAGTAGCGTTACGGTACGAACATTTTCGAAAGTTTGGTCTGGGAAGACTTGGGAGAAAGTAGACGAGCTGCTCGACTAAGTGGTATGTTCCTTGCTGTCAGTGGAGAGGTGGCATAAATGACATTAGTAGACGAATGTTTAAGTGGTGTCTTCAAAAGTAGGAAAGATCACAATATGAAGATCAAGTTGGAATTCAAGGGGACAATTCGGGGCAAATATTCGTTTATAGGAAGGGAAGTTAGGGGTTGGAATAAGTTACCTAGGGAGATGTTCAATAAATTTCCAATTTCCTTGCAATCATTTAAGAAAAGGGTAGGAAAACAGTTAGGAAATCTGCCACCTGGGCGACTGCCCTAAATGTTGATCAGTAGTGATTGAAGACCTATGCCGTCTCGAGATGAGAATACGGAACCCATCTTCAGGAAAATGTCCAGATCGAAACTTAACGTGTGGCGATTGTTGAATCAACTGGTGCTCTGCTCCAACATCGATATCGAACCGAACGCATAGGTCTCTTTAATTCTTATTCCTATTTATTAATGTTACCGAGTTCGATAGCTGCAGTCGCTTAAGTGCGGCCAGTATCCAGTATTCAGGAGATAGTAGGTTCGAACCCCACTGTCGGCAGCCCTGAAAATGGTTTTCCGTGGTTTCCCATTTTCACACCAGGCAAATGCTGGGGCTGTACCTTAATCAAGGCCACGGCCGCTTCCTTCCCACTACTAGCCCTTTCCTGTCCCATCGTCGCCACAAGACCTATCTGTGTCGGTGCGGCGTAAAGCAGCTAGCAAAAAAAAAAAAAATATTAATACGGCAAATAGAGTTGATGAGCAATTATACATAATAGGCTGTTAATATGCATACTCATGAATACTTTCTGTAAGTTTGCTAAATACAGATTTAATTTTTCATTTTACCGGTCATTTTGTACTCATTTTTTTCAAAATCAATCACCACTGATCTGCATTTAGGGCAGTCACCCCTTTTCTTAAATAATTACCAATAACTCTCCCTTCGTAAATTACTCCAATCCCTAACTATCTTCGTATAAACCAATATTTACCCCATTTTACCCTCTTGAATTTCAACTTTATCTTCATATTGTAATCTTGCCTACTTTTAAAAACACTACTCAAACGTATTCGTCTGTTGTCATTCCATGCCATCTCTCGAATGACAGCTCGGAACATACCACTTAGTCTAGAAGCTCGTCATGGGTTGGTTTATTCGATAAATGCCTTACTGAAAATGAGAAATGGAAAACCAGGTTCATTAAAGTAAAATGTGATCTAAACTTTCAAATTGAATGAACTTTAGCAGTTCCTCTACAAGAATATGTTTTTACTGTACGTTTCTGTAAGCTTGATATATCTGAGGTTTATTCACAATAACCTAATGTTATTCATAATTACCAATGAAATAGCTGCCTCTGTGAATCAGCGGTAGAGTGTCGGCCTCCGGATCCCAAGATAGCGGGTTCAAACCCGACAGAGGTAGTCGGATTTTTGAAGGGCGGAAAAAAGTCCATTCGACACTCCATGTCGTACGATGTCGGCATGTAAAAGATCTCTGGTGACAAAATTCATTAAATCTCAGCCATAGACGCCCAAGAGAGTTTCGGTTTACTCGGTCTGCCATCTAGCGGGCCTAGAGTAAAACGGAACGTCGAAATTGACGAGCAGATAGCCAGATGGCGTCAAATTGAAATGTCTGCACACGGTAGCTGAGGCCATACGATTATTATTATTATTATTATTATTATTATTACCAATGAAATTGGTTAATATGATAAAGTTGTTTAAATGTATCATATTTCCTCTTCACTCTAAGTGCACGAGACCATAGATCACTATATCCCGTTCCTCACAAACAGAATAACAAGGGTGCACTTAATGATCGAAGCTGGACGTGTGGTGGTGATGATCGAATCAGCTGGTGCCCCCCATCCAACCTCCGTGATTCATCTTGGCAGTTACTATATATCGGTCTAAATTTAATTGCATCGCCAGCGGCAGGCACTTCGCCAAGATCCAGAGTGGATTGGCACATTGGATTGCCCATATCATGCCATGCCGTCTGTCTGTTTGTTTGACATCGTCGAGGAACTGCACGTGGGATAAACATGAGAAGATCTATCGTTCCTTAATGGTAGCCAAAGTAAAATAGTTGACCCATCCAAGATAAACTTCTGGATGTAGTTCCACATTTTCAACTCTGTAATTCAAACGGATGCAACTTGTCAGTAACTGTAGATGATCATCGAGCTAAAGAACTCCGCGTGTGTTTATTAAGATCAAAACAGATGGTTCGGAATGTATTCAATATCGAATATTTTGATGAGCGTTTATAAAATAGTGTTAAGTCACCGAACGGGTTGGCTAATAACATTGCGGCACAGCTAGTTACGGATGCCATTTCTGTACTCGGGAGACAGGTGAGTTAGAATCCCCCGTCGGCCATCCTCGAAATGGTTTTCCATGGTTTCTGATTTTATGTGAAGGCAAATACCGTGATGGTACCTTTCTGAAGGCTACGATCGCTTCCTGTCCATTCCTAGCTCGTGCAATTATAGCTGTGCCCACAGACAACACCCTCACACAGCGGTACATGTTACTCACCCCCATGGCAATACTGGGAAAAGCAATTACAGAACGTAGCTCATGACCTGTTTAAGAGCGCCAATAGAAGAAACTCCTCCAGGGGAGGGACTTGGACAAGAACTTCCCTGCTTATAGGCTTGGCCCATAGCAAGCACGCTACGATGGCATCGGCTGAAACCCACGGTGTGTTAGTGTTTGATGCTCATTCCTCGGCGTGGCTCTCAAGTCCGGCCAAGGCATGTGCAGATTCAGCAACGCCGCCCGGTAAAGACCGTTTGAATTCGCCCGCGAAGCGATCCGATTGGCTGACTTTAGCAGCTGATAAAACGACAACGGCGCGAGATATCGACGTATTCTTTTTTCAGATTACGTATTGGTATGTCTAACACTCATATACTCGGTTCACGTTCTTTTCGACCTCTCTGTATATATAAAGGGTATTTCAAAAATACATGGCATAATTACAGCGTTTGAGTCCTCGCATATAGAGAAGGAAAAAATGTATATAGTGGAACCTCTGTCATCCGGAACACTTTATAGAGAAGGAAAAATTTATAGGGTAGAACCTCTGTCATCCGGAACACTTTATAGAGAAGAAAGAAGTGTATATAGTAGAACCTCTGCCATCCGGAACACTTTATAGAGAAGAAAGAAGTGTATATAGTAGAACCTCTGCCATCCGGAACACTTTATAGAGAAGGAAATAGTGTATATAGTAGAACCTCTGTCATGCGGAACACTTTATAGAGAAGGAGAAAGTGTATATAGTAGAACCTCTGTCATGCGGAACACTTTATAGAGAAGGAGAAAGTGTATATAGTAGAACCTCTGTCATGCGGAACACTTTATAGAGAAGGAAAAAGTGTATATAGTAGAACCTCTGTCATCCGGAACGCTTTATAGAGAAGGAAAAAGTGTATATGGTAGAACCTCTGTCATGCGGAACACTTTATAGAGAAGGAAAAAGTGTATATAGTAGAACCTCTGTCATCCGGAACACTTTATAGAGAAGGAGAAAGTGTATATAATAGAACCTCTGTCATGCGGAACGCTTTATAGAGAAGGAGAAAGTGTATATAGTAGAACCTCTGTCATCCGGAACACTTTATAGAGAAGGAGAAAGTGTATATATAGTAGAACCTCTGTCATCCGGAACACTTTATAGAGAAGGAGAAAGTGTATATAGTAGAACCTCTGTCATCTGGAACACTTTTAACCGAAATACCATTTAACCGAAACGACAGAAAATAAATAATTTCGTTAAAAACGAATTGAAGGAAGATATGTTATTTTATGTTACGTTTATAATATGCTATTTTATGTTATGTTACGACAAAGGGGATGAGTAGAGAGGAATGCGTGGATTCTGATCTTGACTGCCTCTTTCCCTTCTCTAATACCAGCTCACTTTTTTTTGCCTCTTTCATTAGTTCCATTGTTTGTTGTGTTAAGTTATGACAAAGGGGATGAATAACGGAATGCTTGGATTCTGGCCTGGACTGCCTGTTTCTCTTCTCTCTGCCAACTCAGTTTGCGTTGTGATGAATCCAAGCCAGTTGACGTTCTGTTAATGAAACGGTGGGGTGACATAGTGACTAGAAAAAGATGTGAAAATAAAATAAAATAAAATAGAATACTTTTCAAAAAATAGTGCAATATGTACAGTATAATTATGGAACGCGATTTGTTCTAAATGTGTACATCACCGAACACCACCGACGTCAAACCACTAGCAAAACAAATAAAATATAAAAACGAAATAAAGAAAGAAAGAAAGGAAGAAAGAACGAAACACCAAACCATGTACTTCCGAAATGGTAGTCCCGTTTATAAATCTCTCGTACTCCCGATGGAGAATATAAGCCACTTCCTTCCGGGTGAACTAAGGTCGCTTTCACAGCCTTGACAGTCTGCGATACTACTATAGAATGTAGTACAGTAGAACTTCATTAATCTGGACTACTTGGGGCTCTAAGTTCTCCGAATTAATGAAAATCTGGATTAAACAAATGAAATGAGCCAGGGCACATATTTAAACACTCTGTTCAGTAAAAGAAACGTGTACAGTACAGTGTGTTAAATTCAAGAAATACAAAGGTTATTTAGTATACAAGATATAATGCAATACAGTATTAGGCCGTACAAAACACAGAATAACTAGTGCAGTCCGCGAACCTACTACGCTGGCGCAGCAGGGGGAGAGGTGATACTTCCACGTGGCGCGTCCCAGGTGGCGGATAGTGGGGTCCTAACCGGCTTGCCGGTGGACTTGAGGGAAATAAAATACCTCTCGCGGACCAAACACACAACCCCCTGTGGGTGGGGGACGCACACGAAGAATTCACCCACGGTATCCCCTGCCTGTCATCAGAGGCGACTAAAAGGGGCGACCAAGGGATGATCAAATTAGCACCATGAAACTACATGTGATTAGTACCACCACGCGGGGAACACAATGGGTCGCTTTTACTTGCGCGTAGTACCACTATGTTGGGTACCAAATAGGTTTGTGATTAGTAGCAAACGGGAGCGCGACGGCTTTTACAGTAGCCTACTTGTGATTAGTAGCACTATATGAGTGACACCATGGGATGAGGGAACCCATGGTTCTGACTTGCCTATGATTAGTACACGCTATATGAGGAACACCACGGGATAGTACGAGTCCTTGTGGTTAGTACCCTTAGTGATGAACACCATAGGTTTGCCTTGCCTGTAAATGGCGCCGCAATGTGCGAAACAGCGTAGGTCTGTAATACATGTGCGAATTTCATTACCTGTGAGTAGTACCATAATATGTGGAATACCGCGCTTCTACGCTACTCTTGATTAGTACCGCAACATGACAAATACCATGGTTCTGCTTTCCTAGCGATAAGTACCATTATGAGGGTTCGATGACTTGGATTTTGGACCCCTTGACACTGCAAGCATAATCGATTCAGTATTATGCTGTAGAAGCAGTCCCTTGGTCACAGGGGCGTAGCCAGAGGGGGGTTACTGGGGGTTAGAACCCCCCCCCCCATTGAACTTTCACAAAAAGAAAATAAATAGAAACTGACAGTAAACAATAAACTCCTTTTATGTGATCAAAATAAACTCCCTGCAATGTACTGCTTGTTGAGAGTGTTTGCCACCCTACCTGTCACCACTGCAGCCAGTGAGAGATCATTTTCAACATTAAGACGCCTTAAAACCTACCTCAGAAATACCACAAGTGAAAGTCGACTCAACGGGTTGGCTCCCTTGAACATTCACAGAGACATAGTTGTAAAACCAACAGATGTGTTAAATTTATTTTCTAGGAAGCCTCAAAAATTAGATTTTAAATTGTAAACTGAACATACCGTTTGAGATAAAACTGCTGACCTCGATCATATTGTTCTTGTTCTGTATTTTAAAGTAAGAATTTTGTAGTGTATTGCAATCTGAATATCACATACAGTAATTCACTCTTGTATCAGTATCCTTATGACAGTCATGCATGCGCGTACCAGACACGCACAAGCACAAGCACTTTCATTATGTTATATCTTAATTTTGTAACTGTAACCCCCCCCCCCCATTGGCCGATCCTGGCTACGCTACTGCTTGGTCAGTAACACTCTTGTTTTACGCCAGCTTCTGTGCATGTGAGGCACTGCGGGTCGGATCCACTGATTGTTTTAAATTCATTTCTATCCATTCATTCGTCCTCACGTTTTGAATTCTGGTCAGTGGAGGATTTTGGACTTTTAATTTTACATTACATTTCGTTTCATGTCGTAGGCTACCATTAGGGGCCGATGACCTCGATGTTAGGCCCCTTTAAACACTAAGCATCATCGTCATCAACTAGTGCAGTACAGAACATGGAAATCAAGACACATCTTCATTGACCACACTTGACACGCTTTCTGGTTTGAAGAAACTGCTGATTTTTGTTGTCTCCCTTTTACATTAATTTCTTTAATAATTAACTCACGCAGATGCCTCAGATGTTCGCAATATGCAGATATGTTTTTATCGTTGCTATCTTCAACGTATTTAATGACAATGTTTAGATGGTCTTTAATTTCACTAAATTTGGCTTAAAGTTTCAGAGCTTTCTACAACGATCACACTTTCAACGATCTCCTCCTGAGTAGTTTACAACATCGCACTCGTAACTCAGCTTTATACTGTAATTGCATTTGATTATTATTATTATTATTATTATTATTATTATTATTATTATTATTATTATTATTATTATTATTATTATTATTATTATTATTATTAAACGGCTGTCCTGATTAAGCGAAGTCCGGATTAATGGGGTCCGCATTAATGAGGTTTTACTGCAATTCTCCATTTTTATTCCAAATACATTGTGCATTATCAGCCCGCATCCATATATCAGTCGCACTTACCGTGCTATTTCTGTCCGTATCGTCTTTGGTGACCTACTTTCACACATGTACGCACCGGTCGGTACGGTGGGTTCGGATGTGGGATACCGTGTCATTGCACATGTATTTATCTACATTTAAACATGCAACTCGGTAGCGCTGCATCGATCCTTTTCGTGGTAATGAATATGAGCAGTCTAGACTAAAACACATGGCAGTTCAGTATACTGCACATTGCAGCGCAATTCATCAGATTTTGGTTGTTTAATTCTTTAAGTGTCCGTCCTTTTTTTCAGAATCCCTCGCATACACAGTCGAGCTATTTTATTCGAAAATTCACACTCTGTATTTTTTTAATATCTTGGGAAATATGATGTTACGAATAACACTCAGTCTGTTCTATCGCTCTAATTTAATTCAAGATGATCCAATCAATCACACACACAGAGTGCTTCATGGTAGTACCCCCTCAGCACTCCGCTCAGCAGTCCATGGCAGTACACACAGTACCCCGTTCCGTACGTGACGATACTCTGACTTCGACGGGACACACACGTCGACCAGTACTACTACCGTCAAGCTCCAATCACTCACTTCATGTCGGTGCACATGCAGTACTACAGTCGGTACTCCAAGGCAGTACACATACCGTACTCCGCTCAGATATTCTTGACACCGGCCAGACACTGACGACAGTCATCACTGCTGCACCCCAGTACCACTACTGAACATCTCTGACTCACTGTCCACGGCTAGCCTACTTTTTATAGCCTGATTATAGAGTACTAGAATATTCAGTGCACGGCTAGAGACGGAACATTTCCGCTTCGTATTCCAGAATGTGCACGGAAAAAACAGACGAAGAGAATAAAAGACGGGAGATGCTGTCACTATGCTCTCAAAGCTGGGAGATCCCAGTTGACTCACTAGTTCCTACCAGGAAATACCGAAAGGAGCTACGAGAGAGCTGGAACGTAACAATTAGTTATCTGCCTGTTGTCTTATTTTGAAGCTGAAAGTTTATTTTACAAATAAATGCACACGCATGAAAACTTCAAAGTAACAAATTAATATTTTTAAAAAAAGTTCCCTTTGCGAAAATCAAATGATCATAAATAGAGTCCGGATTTTTATGCATCAATAGGTTAGCATGAAAACTTACTGAAGCGAGTAGCAAGTATAGTCTACCTTCGCAACGACTGTGCTATGGTGTTTGCATAAATATTAGGGGTACGGCTGATCAGAACCCCTGCTACTCTTGCTACATTCCTGAAGAGCGGGTGGCCGACACTACCTACTAACCAAATTAGTTTTGCAATCTAACCTGTTACTGCATAAAAATCCGGGCTGTAATCACAAATATGTCTCGGTCATGGCTATCCATCAACGGCTGCTAATTTCACATGACCGCCAGCCGTAGGACAAAGCCGACACTGTTGCTGTACTCTGGGCCACCTTTTGAACAGACCAAAGCGAAAGTAACGTCATTGCCTCGTCACATTCGCCTCAGTTGCCAAATGAACCGGCGCGCGATTGAAAGTTGTACTCTAATACTACAACACAGCACAACTCACCGATAGTAACGGGAGCACGTTTGAAAGAATTAATGCATTAACGTATTAGTGGAATCTCATACCGCCACTGTTGTTTTAAACGTAGTATGATAGTAAGTGCACCCACGCGGTGAAGACATCCACTGAATAATAATGGCAGCTCCGCATTGGGTACACCATTGCCGTAACTCGTGCTGACAGAAGGCATGAAACAGGAGCTCCATTGTCCCTCTCCTATCTTGTGACTACACCGTAGGCTCAGCCTCTGTCGCCCGCGTCTTCCCCTGGCCTGAACCCTCTCTTTCGCTTAGTCTGCTTAAAAGGTGGCCCGGAGAATAGGTAACATTGTCTGGCCATCCATTCTTACCTTACATCACAGCCTGCACGGTCCTAGGGTTTCACTTTCATCACACATTTTGTAACGCTAACGTCCGTAACGCAAATGTTCAGATGACCCCTAGCCATAAGATATCATTTGTCAAAAGTCGAACAAATGGTTCTCCGGGGTTTCCCATTTTCACATCTCGCAAATGCTGGGACTGGACCTTAAATCAGGCCAAGGCTTCCTTCCTTCCTTCCTTCCTTCCTTCCTTCCTACTCCCAGCCCCTTCCTGTCCCAACGTCGCCATAAGACCTATCTCTGTCGGTGCGACGTAAAGCAACTTGCAAAAAAAAAAAAAAAAAAAAGAAAAGTCGAACGGGGCTATGTCGGGATCACGGCCGCAAGTTGTGACGTAGAGTAAGTACCGCGTAACAGGCTTTTCAAAATAAGATATCTAGTTAGTATGGGTATGACATTTTTCTACCACTGGGACAGTAGATGTACTCGGTTGTGACTGCAGTTGCGCGAACTCTCTTCCCGACCTAACGCTCATCATTTGTGATTTTAGACTTTTTTGTTGCAATTCTGGCGATCCTCTCCATGCTTTCGAATGTATTTCCGATAATTTTTAAATCATTTAATTTCCACATGTCGCAATTTTTTGCGAAAGGGATTTCCTCAAATATTTACGATTTTTTTTCGCCGTATGCTTCCAAAGTTAACTGAGACGAACCAAATGACATCTCAGACGGAACTCAGCCCTCGTCCGTTGCCCTGATCAATTATTCGAACAACTAGCTTTTCAAATAGAAGAGGTACTAATTGATCAAATATTCCACAAAATATTAATTTTCCATAATTTTACCCCGTGCTGTAGATATATATTTAAAATCTACAATTCTGGACCAGGGATTCGATCGTGGGAAAGGAGATTAATTCGGTTTTTTCTATTAGTTCAGCGTCGCACTAACACATCAAAGGTTCTCGGCGACGCAAGGATAGGATTGGGAAGGTAACCGCCGTGGTCTTAATTAAAGTACAGCCCTAGCATTTGCCTGGTGTGAAAAATGGGAATCCATGGAAATCCATCTTTATTGCTGCCGGCGGTGGGATTCGAACTCACCACCTTCCGAATGCAAGCTCACACCTACCTGACCCCAACCGCACGACCAACTTGATCGTTTAATTTGAAAAAATGTTTCACTTTTTGAGAACAAAATCAAATGATATTGATTTCTGTTACATTCTTTGTCCGGGTTAGAGCGTTTTCATTGTACTTATAACAGACCGTGGAAGCTTCAGTTCAAAATTTATTTCAATAAATAAATCGCGAAAAGAGTAAAATAAATTCCAGTGTTACTTTAAGAATAAGACAAAATAGCCTAAATAATAATAATAATAATAATAATAATAATAATAATAATAATAATAATGAAAATCAACAGCCTGTTTCCAGTCATTCGACCGGGTCAGGAATGTAATGAATGAAGCCCCATCTAGCGGTGAGGATAGGAATTGTGCCGAAGCCTGTCTCACTCCTCTGGGGCAATGATTAATAAACGCCAGATGAAGTGAAATATATTGGGGAGTGTTGCTGGAATGAAATGACAGTGCAAACCGGAGTACCCGGAGAAAAACCTCTCTCGCCTCCGCTCACATGGAGTAACCGGGATTTGAACCACGAAACGCAGCGCCTGGGCCACGGAGGCTCACAATAATAATAATAATAATAATAATAATAATAATAATAATAATAATAATAATACAGAATAACATCACAGGCAAGCCTTCAGATATCATTCGAAAAAAACAAAACAAGTATATGCAGAATTTTCAGCAAAAGTGCAAGAAAGAAAAAATGAAACTGCATATGGGGCAATTTCACAGGTATCCTTTTATTAAATACCTTGGAGATTAATTCTTCCTTCGCGATAGACAGTTTGGCCAATATAGAAAGGGCCTCAAAACTTCAGAGGGCATTGAGACTAACAGAGGATCACTACGGTACAATAAACGAGTATTGTCACGTAATGCTAAGTTGAAACATTGTAAAACATTTATTCTACCGGAAGCTCTATATGCATCAGAAACTTTAACTTTAGGAGGTCATTCTAAAATTGCAGATATTGAGAAAACAAGAACTTAAAATTCTTTGGAAAACTTTCGGCCCCGTGCAAGAAAATGGAATTTGGATCAGAAGACGAACTGCAGACTTCTATATTTGCACAGATAGTTCCATCAATACTGTACGGAGGGAAATTTTTGGACACATTTTTAGGATGGATAATAATAGACTCACAAAAAAGGTTATTCAATGTAATAAATTCTCAAACTAGGAGAATAAATTTGCTGGAAAACAAGAGGGTACTTGAATGAATTGAAAATCAGGGAAGACATCACGAAAAATCGCGCGAAGTCTTCAGAACCTCGGTAAATAAACGCACATTTGTGGTCATAACTAGCAGTAGGACTGATAAGTGGTCAGACGAACGGAAGAGGCAACACAGTGAGTTTATGAAATTTTGGAAGAATAGGAATAATAATAATAATAATAATAATAATAATAATTAAAATGGCTTTTTCCTCTATTATCTCGGCTAGGCACTAATATGGCTTAACCCTAACGTTACGACCGAACGCTCTATCTGAAGATAATTTTTAAATAAATTTAAGGATGATAATGTGGTATATAAAAGTGCAAAGCTCCAGTGCAGTTAAGAGGCGGTGGGTGGAAGTCGTGAACTCCCCAGCGAGGAGCGCAGTCTGCAGGCCGCTTTATTTATATATCGGGGCAGTCAGATCCAACGAGAACTGGTGTGCGCTTGACAAATGCAGGTCATATGAATCCATCGGCGAATGTTTTTTGGCTTATTTCTACGTATTATTCTTCGAATATGTTTTATACTCGATTGCTCCGAACTGTTTTCCAGAAATATAACTTATACCCTAGAATGTACTGTAAGAAAAAACTTGTAAGCTGGGTTATTAGTGATCGGGAAAATCTGGGAAATTGAACTAAACAGAGATGGTTTGAATAAGTAGAGAGCGAGGAATTGCAGAATTTCATCACAGAAAGAAAAGTTTGAGTGTTTCATCACAGAAAGAAAAGTTCATGAGTTCCATTACAGAAGGAAAAGTTGAAGAATGGAACTACAGAAGGAAGAATTAAGGAATTTGATTAGATACGCAAAAAGTTAAAGAATTAATTAAAGAGGGAAGAGGTAAAGAACTAGACTGGAAAAGGAAATAAGGAGGGAGGAGTTAAATAATTTAATTAGATACGGAAAAGTTATGTAATTGGAAGGAAGAGTTAAGGAATTTATTGGAGAGGAACCATTTTAATTTTAATTAATCAGGGAACAAGTTGAAGAGTGAAAGTTGAGGAAATAAATTAAAGAGGGGGAGTTAAAGAATTTAACTGGAGAGGGAGCTAAGAAATTCTTTGTAGAGGGAGAGTTAAAGAATTGAACTAGACAGACAAGTTAATGTTGAATTTAATTGGAGAGGGACAAGTTAAAGCTAGACAAAGAAGGGCTGGGAAATCTAATTCGGGGAGTGGAAGAATTTGAGGAAAGAGGTGAATAATTCTGAAGGCAAAACACTGAAGAATTTAACTGTTGAGGTTAGAGTCAAAGCAATCAAAAGGAAATGATTAAAGAATAATTGGACAAGAGTAAGTGTAAGAATGTTTACTGTAGAAGGAAGAATTTAATTCGAAGGTAAAGGCTTAAACAAAGGCAATTAGTTAGGAAACTGTTGAAGAATCTAACTGAAGTGTGTTACTAGTCCACCTAGTACCATGAATGTTTGTCGGGAGTTAAGAGGGATTTAATTCCATAGTTTAACAGCTGCCTTATCTGAACGATGGACACCGTCCAAAGTGACGCGACTGGACACTAGATAACTGGAGATGTGTGGTTTGGAGTGATTAGTAATGCTGTACCAGGAAGCAGTTTGATGGGAGTTTTGGCTTGAGAACAATGTCTGGGAGAACGGTACTTACCAGGATTTGTGTTGCCAGCAGTGAAATTTGGAAGCTGTAGTATTGCATTGGATGGACTCGTCTCTCTTGTAACACTACCCAGAATATTCTAAATTCGGGGGAGTACGGAGATATTTTGATCAGTTCTGTACTACCCGCATCCGAGGACCGTTTCATTGGTGACTGTCTCTATATGACAATATTCCCTGCTATTCCGTATTGGTGTCCACTAGTGGCAAGTGTTACACATTAGAGTACATAAGATGCCGTAGTTACATAGGAATGGAAGGGCTAACACAAAATACGGATTCCTGCATCAAATTACTCTAAGGACCGCAACAACAACACTGAAGTGCTTCACTAGGTCAATCAGATTAGAGTTTTTTGTAGATATCCGGCATACTTTTTTAAAAAATAATTTACTTTACGTCGCACCGACACATAGGTCTTATGGCGACGATGGGGTAGGAAAGGCCTAGGAATGGGAAGGAAGCGGCCGTGGCCTTAACAAAGGTACAGACCCAGCATTTGTCTGGTGTGAAAATGGGAAACTACGGGCTGCCGACAGTGAGGTTCGAACCCACTATCTCCCGGGTGCAAGCTCACAGCTGCACTCCCCTAACCGCACGGACAACTCGCCCTGTGCATACTTTTTTAATAATTTACCGTTAATCATTTACATATTCTCACTTTTCTCCCTAGAAGGTTTAACTATTTCGTGTTTTACTGGATACATCTATGGTCATTTACGTTTGAAGGTTCTCTGCTTGAACATTCGACCAACCTGCTCTAGCTAGTCGTTTGATATAGTTCATATTGTGGAAACACGTAACAAAAGTCCTGTCACTTGCTCGGTCGTAATCGTAGAGTGCCTGCGTGGTTACCAACATGCAGTTACAAAGTCACAAGCAGTCAATATTATATGTTTACAACGGAGGTTCCCAACAATTTAAAAGTCCATCGTTTCATATGCCATGGTAACCATATTCCGAATATTTGAGAACACGGTAAGGCCACTTGTGTGTACTGGTGATGTGCTATTTAACTGTACTAACATTCAACTTGAAGCACACTAACTTTCTCGTGTGTTATTAAGCAGCCACAGCCAATCTCACAAATGAGGACTCTTTTAACCGGCAGAATGAGAGGGTGTAAGCCTCAACTCCAATGATCACAAAGGGTCATCATCATCTTGTCCCGTTGATGGTTAGGTGGGGGTTATCGTATGACGGTACCATTCACCTCCATTTCTGCGAGAAAGGGGTGAGAAAACCTCCGCCCAAGTCTACCAGGACGCCATGTTAGAGACAATTGTGAAGCATTTGAACACCATCTTGTCTATCAGTCAACACTGGGGCTTCTAGTAGGATTCGGCACCTGCCCACAAAGCGATGACTACTCAGCTTCGGACGAATTTGCCAGACCTGTTGATTGGCTTTGACCTCAACCCATTGGCTTATAAGCTATGCTCAGTGCTTTAGGACGTAGTGTACAAGACACACCCCAATATCGATAGCCTGAAACACTCGCTGCTGAAGGCGGTGGCAGATTTCCCAGTAGAGACCATACGTACTGCAGTCGATGAGTGGCCATTGAGACTTGAGGACTGTGTGAAGACCAAGCCATCGTTTTTTGAAAAGTGTTTGGTGCTTAAAGCTCGAAACACTTGCAAGTAACACATGTAACACAGAATTGTGTTGAAATTTCATTTATAACATTGTAACAGTATTTACGGTAAAAACCTGGTGTACACTAGTAAATGCATTGCTCTACTGATACACACTTGTAATTTACACAGCTAAAATGTACTCGTTAAAAAAAAAGTATTTGCTTCCCTCAAACACGTGCTGGTATTTTCAGAGATTTTTCTTCTTCTTCCGTCACTCTTCCCACACCGTCGAGGGGTCGCGTTTGCGAACTCTGTCGCACGTAAGAAAACTTGTTCCTATTTTACGACCGGATGCCCTTCCTGACGCCAATTCTACAAATAATAATAATAATAATAATAATAATAATAATAATAATAATTGTTCCAAGGTATCTGTGGAACAGCAGAGAGGAAAGAAGGTGCCGGGGGGAATGGGTCTAACTACAAGGCCGAGATATGAATTAAAATTGCATTAAAGGTTATATTTTCTTAAATAGCAAAACTTAACAATTTTCACATAGAATTTCAAAGTTTAACAAATAACAACAAGTAAACAAATAACCAACAATCAGGTACAAGACCAGGAAAAGCCAAGATTTAGAGACAATTTAACAATCTGGGCTTCAAGCCCTAAGTTTTACACTTTCTGAGTTCTCAGCTCACAAACACATATTTACCACAGGGCAGAAATCCCCTAATAATATGGAGCACTTGCTCTCACCAAGCAATGTCAAGGCTCCTAGAGGCACATTTCCAATACTTAAAAGAGCTGACCCGCTCTCAGTTTTCCAAGCCTATTAAAGGCAATACCAGGCTTTACCCTAAATTGCCATCAAGGCACAACTTACACAACATGAAACGGGGGTATCTTGTACCCAGCCTACTGGGCCTTAGTAGAAAAATAATAGGTGGCCCAGAGACAAGAAAATCAGCAGTTTTTATACCCTCGGGGAAGATTCGAGACCTTTAATGAATAATTAAGACACACCCACAGGCGTTTATTGGGTACAGTACACAGCTACACACAAAGTCGAAGAAGAAAGACACGATTGGTCAAAAATGAATTACAGAAATAATTGATTGGCTAACTTCATAACTGACGGAAAGAAAATATTAATATTGCCAGCCCACAAATGACAGAACGAAATTTAGTAATAAGAAAACAACTTATGAGTACAAAATATCTTCAAGAAAGTTCCCTCACTTCGCACCAGGTTGCATGATCATAGTTTTTTAGTAAAGACATCTATGAGACAATGTCCAAACTTCTTGATCAATGGAAAACAAAACAAGTTGAAATCCACACAGTATTGACAACTTCGTAATCACAAAATTTACGGTAGTGACATCTTCTTGGAAACTTATGAGTTGATTCAGTTTTTAAAGTTCAGAGTTTCTCCTGTAGAGGAGGATTTTTTGGCGCAAGATTTAAAACTGCGGCGTAGGGGCGTACCGCCCGGTACAATAATAATAATAATAATAATAATAATAATAATAATAATAATAATAATAATAATAATAATAATAATAATAATAATAATAATAATTCATCCCATCTCTTAAAGATAAGGTATGGTAGGATTGAGAGAGTTGAGAGCTGCAGATAACTCGGTGAGATTGTCCAAATGAAAACATGTGAAAGGGAGGCCGAACAGCAGGCGAGAAAAAGATGGTCACTGCTGTTCGTAGAACTCACAACCTTTAAAAGAAGAAAGCAATCTCATTACAGGTGAGGATCAGACTCGACAGCACTGTAACTAAAATGGAATGTCTGTTATGCTGGTGAGCTCTTCCGAATGACAGAGAAGGCTGGTCTAAGTGACGATGAGAAGTTTGAGAGAAAAAATCTTCGCAAGTTAATGCGTCCAAGAATTGTAAATGGACAATATAGGTTAAGGGGACATGAACTATATCGGGAAAATGAACGACTGATGGAGTTTCTTAGGAAAATAAAACTAAATTCATAAGGACACTAAATAGTAGAACTACCGGGCGAGTTGGCCGTGCGCGTAGAGGCGCGCGGCTGTGATCTTGAATCCGGGAGATAGTAGGTTCGAATCCCACTATCGGCAGCCCTGAAAATGGTTTTCCGTGGTTTCCCATTTTCACACCAGGCAAATGCTGGGGCTGTACCTTAATTAAGGCCACGGCCGCTTCCTTCCAACTCCTAGGCCTTTCCTATCCCATCGTCGCCATAAGACCTATCTGTGTTGGTGCGACGTAAAGCCCCTAGCAAAAAAAAATTAAAAAAATAGTAGAACTAAAGTTTCTGACAAGTGGTTCGAGGAGGTGAGGAAGGACTTCAACAAGGCTGGACTAAGGTGAGAGGACATTCAAATTGAACGCAGTATCGGTTAGAAATCAACAACAAGGGTTTCCATGAATAACAAAAGCAGACCAGTGGCTGAACGACGGAAAGACGTCAGACTGCGAAGGAAAAGTACAACGATTCTGGGTTTCAAAAAGACTTCCAAAAATATGTAACCGTTATTTAACGTGGTCTCTAATAGTCCTAAACGGAGAAAAGTACATCCTGCTAATTTTATGGTATTCGGAGATGCCAAAATGCCGGAATTTTATTCCGAAGGAGTTCTTTTACATTGCACATTCATATACCACCGAGCTGAGACGAGATCGAACTCTCCT
This sequence comes from Anabrus simplex, assembly GCF_040414725.1. Taxonomy (NCBI): domain Eukaryota; kingdom Metazoa; phylum Arthropoda; class Insecta; order Orthoptera; family Tettigoniidae; genus Anabrus; species Anabrus simplex. The sequence goes on from NC_090271.1 coordinate 92,651,077, forward strand.
ACTTCAGCCGAGAGGCCAATGCTCTACAGTGTCAGCTATTCAAACCTAGAAGAGAAAAGCAGCTCGATTTGTTCTGGCCGATTTCCGACAAAAGAGTAACATTACTAAATTGTTGCAAAATTTGGGCTGCGAAGACTAGGAAAGAAAGGAGATGAGCTGCTCGACTAAGCGGCATGTTCCGAGCTGTCAGTGGAGAGATGGCGTGAAATAACTTAAGTAGACGAATGAGTTTGAGTGGAGTTTTAAAAAATAGAAAAGATGACAATATGAACATGAAGTTAGAATTCAAAAGTACAAACTGGGGCTAATATTCGTTCGTAGGAAGTGGTGTTAGAGATTGGAATAATATACCAAGGGAAATGTTAGATAAATTTATAAATTCTTTGAAATGATATAAGAAAACCTAGATAAACAATTGATAGGGAATGTGCTACCTGGGCGACAGCCCGGAATGCAGATCAGTGGTGATTGATTGATTGATTGATTGATTGATTGATTGATTGATTGATTGATTGATTGATTGATTGATTGATTGATTGATTGATTGATTGATTGGCCATTGCACGTTTCTGTGGTGGGTGAGTGTAGTGTGGTATGTTGTGTGTGTGTTTTGAGACGAACACACACACCTAGTCTCCAAGCCAGAGGAAATAACCAGACGCGGCTAGAATCTCTGACATGACCTGATATTGAACCCGGGGCTCTCTGAAACGAAGGTTGTTACTCTGACCATTCAGCCACGGAGCCGGTATGTAATGTGTGGTGTCTGTCATACAGCTGATTTCCTTTCCTCAAGGCAGTGTCCCTTAAATAAAATGAATCCACTACACATTTTCACGCCACCCATATACAAGTGTAAATTATTTATCAGTTTATCATTGGAAGTACTCCCTCCAGACTATTTGCCTAGCTAGTGTGTCTCCCTTCCTTCCGCCGCTAGAGGCGCCACGAATACGGCACAGCCTCATTCCCTCGAGGCCTATAAACTGACGTCGCATATACAAAGGCTGAACTGAACAAATTTGTATTTAAGGAAAAATCATTTGAAATTACTCGGGTGAATTAAACAAAAACTACTTTAAAATGTTATGCATATTTTCAGATAAAAATCTTTATTTAGAAACCGTACAATTGGATCCTTTTTTATATTCGGTTTTTAATACAGCGAGTCACAATGGAACTCATACACGATCGTAATCTATTTGTTTCATTATGAACAGAAAGTTCGGTGATTATATTTGTCATGTTTGTATGTGTAATGTAACGTGTATATCTTGTCTATAAATTAACACAAGTATGTCTGGTTCTTTGGTAATATGCTGCTGTTCGATGTCACTAGGAAACTCGTACAGACCTCGATGGACAGGTATAAACACCGTACGTTTGACTGTCAAGTGCAATACTAAACGCAGGAGAGAAGTTCAGTCTATCGTCAAGCGTTGCGAAGTAAAAACACGTAGCAGTCGTCAGAGAAATTACTCGGGTGAATTTAACAAACTCTCTTTCTTCGAAAGAAGAGAGTTGATGATCTTTCACTGTAAAACAAGAAAATAATTAGAGAAATTGGCAAAGTAGTGAACAGAAGTCATTCAACTGTGCAGTGTGTTATAGACAGCTATGAAAGTACCAACCGGATTGAAAATAAGGTCAAAGTAAGTCAGAAAAGAATCTTCAGTTCCACAGATGAACGTTGGATACTACGAGAGGTTAAGATGAATCCAATGATTGGTGCTCCAAAATTCGCTGTGATGGTTGAGGAATATGCAGGGAATAATGCCCATCCAGAAATAAATAGGCACATTATCAGGAAAAGTAATAGACATGGAAGAGTAAGTAGGAAAGTACCATTGGTCAATAAACTGAACAGGAAGAAGAGGTTGCAGTTTGTTAGAGAGGACATGGGAAAAGATTTGGACTTCTGGAAAACGGTAATATTTGAATATGAAAGCAAATTCAACCACTATGATCAGTTAGGAACGTTATTGTCTGGAGAAAACCTAATGAAGAGTAAAACCTGCCAGTATGTGCCCAAGTGTTAAATACGGTGGAGGTGATCATGTCTAGGGGTTCATGGCGGCCAGTGGTGTAGCGAAGTTGACATTCGTTGACGAGATAATGGATAACAACGTGTATTTAAACATACTGAAAAACAATTTACCTGCTAGTGCCCAAATAATTGGAACACGTGACCAGTACATGTATTATCAAGATAACGGCCCCAAGCGAAAAGCTTACATAGTGAGAATGTGGCTCCTGTTAACTGTCCAAAGGTGCTGGAAACACCTCCTCAGTCATCATAATTAAATGTTATAGAGAGCTTGTGGTATCACTTACAAGTAGCAAGCAATACGGAAATATAAGACTTCCAACAAAGATGACCTGAAAGCTGCTTTACGCGAAGAATGGGAGAAAGCAAGTCCATCAAACGGCGAAAAATTGGTACGATCCATGCCTGCCCGTCTGTGAGGGATGTTAGACGATCTAAGGGATGTATGTATGTATGTATGTATGTATGTATGTATGTATGTTTAGTCCTCAGCCCGAAGGCTGGTTGGATCCTCAACAGTTCCGCCATCAGCTGTCATAGATGGCCTAGGCATCACTGAAGAGGCGTACTAGGGAAATGAGGAGTGAGGTAGTTTCCCGTTGCTTTCCTCATCGAGCCAGAAGTTGCTATTACACATCAGTCTGCCAAGCCCACTGAAATGCATGCACCAACTGACCCTATGAGCAATATTTTCACACCATTCATAGCAGGGACTGGCTGCAGAAGGAATGGCATTACTAGCATTACTCATACCTCAGTCACTTTCATTTTGTCAAAGCTAAGGATAAAGCTGAGACAGATCAATGAAAGTAACAAAATTGCTCTAGCCCATACCAGAAGAGATAGTGCACTGTAAACACTAGGTCCTGCCAGCAAAGGCGTATCTAAGGGATATCCAATAGAATACTGAGTTTGTGGGTGATTGTGTGTTATTCCGAGCTTCAAGGACCTACATCACAGGCTGTATGAGTTTCACTGTGATCTTCTTTTGTGTGTGTTTGAGAAAAGCTTTTTAATTTCCTTTGTAGATTAAATATATTTATGCTGATTTCGAATACTGTAGTAGAAAAGTATGTATTGGTTATAAACAGAGTTAAAACCAGCTCGGTAAATTGGTAAATGCTCGAAGAAATACTTTGCTGATGTATGAGTTTGATTGTGACTCACTCTATATCTTTTCAGGGACCTCTAATGAACAAATTAGGAAGCTACAACACAGGGTTATTCTCCAAACAAATCATTTTCGATTAGAGAAAAGGTCAAATTGTCGCTTATTCGTCATCAACCAAGTGCTCCGACTGCTTGGCTGAATGGTAATTGTCAGTTCAGAGGGTCCTGGGTTCGATTACCGATCGCTTCGGATATTTTAGCCTCGTCTGGTTAATTCTTCTGACTCGGGGGACATTGTATTTGCCTCAGTACAGACATCTTCAAACACACACAACACATTACAAACTACGACAAAAATACCGAACTAGGTAAGGTAAGGGCGTATTTACGGAGTTTACGTACGGTAGGGTGGCCAGTTCCTTTCCGCTCCTCCATTCCCTTACTCCCCAACAACAGCGCGTGGCAACCCATCAAAATCTTGACCACGCCCAATGTTGCTTAACTTCGGAGATCTCACGTGATCAGAGTTTCAACTGAGCTACGGCCGTTGGCATACCCAACTAAGGTTGCCGTAAAACAAGGCTAAATACGGATTGCTGCACAGTCGCACCCGGAAACCCGCCAGGGTGTGGGAAAAGCTGCGGATGATGTTGATGATGATTCGTGTCATTCACGGTAGTCATTCTCTTGTTCTTGTTCCCGTGTTACCCGAGTTTGGGCGTCGATGCTGACAAAAAGCTTGCTTCACGTTGATGGGATATCCGATAACTCCATCATTTTCTTCAGTTTTGCTGGAAGTATGGCCGATTGGACTGTCATACATTTGTGCAGATTATTTGCATTTACAGCAAGAATTTTTCAGGGTCGTAAATTTCTATCTCTCCCTTTTGAAGTTTAACTGGGTTTTTTTATTCCAAATGTCCGACTATTTGTATGAATGGTCAGCGTAGTAGCTTTCGGTTCAGAGGGCCCTGGGTTCTATTCCTGGCTTAGTCGGAGATTTTGACCTTAAATTGTTCATTTCCTTTACTCGGGGACTGCGTATTTGTACTTCCCCAGACAACCATGTAACATACACACCACACACAACACTACTTTCCACTACAATAACACGCACTTTCCTTCCTACATACAGTAGACGCCGCCCACCTACCCTCGTCGGAGGGTGTGCCTTACAAAAACTGTGCCAGACTAGCACTAGGTGGTGATTGGTGATTATTGTTTTAAGAGGAAGTACAACTAGGAAAGCTCACGAAATTATTATTATTATTATTATTATTATTATTATTATTATTATTATTATTATTATTATTATTATTATTATTATTATTATTATTATTTTCATCTTCCGTTTCACCCTCTTTGGGGAACGCCATTTCTCAGTCTGTTTTTCTTGTCGTGGTGACCAAATTTCTTCATTCTTTCTGATCTTCGTTTCCTCTCATCTTCCGTGATAATACGTAGTCGGTTTGGCTTTTAATGTAGACTTGTCTTGCAACCTTATATTTTCGTATTTAGTTACTACTTTAGCTGTTCGATCGAATAGTGAATTTTCTGTAATTTGTAATTCTAGTAGGTCTTTTTCAGTTTCTTTAAACCAGTTGGGCTTTGTTTTGTGGTTACGGAAGAAGTCAAAGATTTGTTTGGTTAATCTATTAGAGTTTATTCTGAGAAGATGACCGTGAACATTTATCCTTCTTTTTCGCATAGTTTCTGAGAGGTTTTCAATTTTCTTGTAGAGTGTTTCATTCTTGATGTAATATTGTCATATTATCCTGAAATTTTGGTCGTATGATATTTCTTAATATTTTCCTTTCTTTTAGCTCGAATTTCTCCATCTTGCTTTTGAAACTCACATTTACTGTTTCTGCTGCGTATAGTGCTTCTGGTTATTATTATTATTATTATTATTATTATTATTATTATTATTCACTAGAAATTATGTTCGTTGTGTATGTACAACCCTTGTTTGTAATCCTGTGTGAATTGAAAGATTTTTCCATCCTTTAAATTTCGCTCCCATTAACTGACCCTGGGCAACGGTTAGCGATCAGCCACGGAAAATGATATTTTTACCTTAGGAGTGAGAGGCGGGGGCGGAATTTCGAAACGAGTAAGTTGAGTACTGCAGTGATCTTGTTTTGTTGTTGTTGTTGTTGTTTGAATTTTGCTATTTAAAAAAGCGAGAGGTGTGTATCGCATGCACAGAAATGGTGTCCCGACCTAAACAATCAACACTGCTCCACTCCAGTACCTAAAAAAGGAGGGGAAGAGAGTGAACGGGTAGTGTATAGCTATAGATCCACCACTGTGCTCTTTTCAGTCACAACAGTTTTGTATCGGACTGTCTGCCTGCATAATGCGTTAAACGAGGATGTGGGGGGACGCCATGCTTTGTTTTGTATTGGGACACCATTTCTGAGCATGCACGTACATGGAGTTATGTGGTAATAAAACTTCAAAGTGAATGCTATCTGAAGCAACGAACAGTCCACTAAGCTACCAGAGTCTTAATCATGGTCCTCCGATCCTGAATTAATGAAGTAAATACGAACGTTGATATACTTTGATATATGGGATATTTCTCTGTTGGAAATCGATTAACCCATAGTCAAGATGGTCATAGCCGCAGCTCACTTGAGCTGGAAATAAATACACAGGCGCCATCTTGATGGGTACGGATCTACAGTGCTGTAAGAAACAGTTCAACGAGTTGAAGTTTGGTGTTTGCGGATTCATAATCTGACTCGCCGTGTTTACATTACTGTGAAGCGGAGTTCAGCCAATGAGAGACGACTTTTAACAAAAGTGTCCGAAAAATAGCTACTGTACGCTATTAGATCAGGTGGGGTCTTCTGTTTGGGCCTCAAGGGAAAGGGCCGGACGTGTTATCCTTGGGAAGGTGGCTCCTTTTTCTCACCAGGGGTGGATAACACGACCGGGCAGTAGTCATGCATAATCCCATCCATGCATTTATCCTGCCAACCGAATGCTCTCTCCTCAGTTGGTGGCTATCCGTGATTGGGAGGGAAGTGTTCATTCATTTATTCATGCATGCATGACAATATTATTCGGTCATGGAATCATTAAAAAAAAAACCTCATCCATGCATTTATGTACACCTATGTATAGTGTCTGTGAAAATGGAGGAGAACTCTGTACAGACTTATGATAAATAAAATAAATAAAAACGTACGATAAATATTATTTTAAAAAAAGAATAGCTACTGTACCATGAAGTGAATTTTCCAAACACTTTTGAGTCCGGAAAGAGGCACATTTCGTCATAGTATGAAATAAATAACTATTATTTCGTTCTATGACGTAATTGCCTTCTCTCCGTACTTAAAAGGGTACAGAAAATGACACTTTACTTACTGTACTTGCTTTTCACACTGTTTCGTTAGAAACTAGCTGATGAACCCGTGCTTCGCTACGGAATTCTCAGAAAGACTGTCTTTGTGGTTTTCCCAACTTAAGTCAACATAGGTTATTACAATGACGTCAGTAGGAATGTAGCGATTAAAGCAATGCTATCATATGAAATACTCGATCAATAGAAAAAACCCGCATTTTTTCACTTTTAACGAAGAGTACTTCGCTGCTGATATAACAGCCCAACGTTCCAGAGCTGGAATGACCAGGCCGCAAACACCCGTGAACACTCCTCTGCCATTATTCCGTTAAGTATGTATGCATTGTATTTGTAAAGCCATACGCTAAATAAATCGTTCACATTGCACATTGCAATCAGTGCCTCAGTGTACGGATTGTATAGCTGGAATACTATGACGAACCAGTGTATTACGTACCAGTAGTATAAGAAAATGTATGAACCAGAGGAATGGCATGCAAAAGAAGAGAGAGATGTAATTCCCCAGCTACTTCCCGCCCAATAATCAGGCAGGCTGTTAAGCTCGATACACAGCAGTAATCCGATCTATCGGAGATAAGTGGCAGCAAGGCACTTCCCCTAAACTACCATTTCAACCAGGGTGAATAAAATGATTTATAGCGTAGACTGTAGTTAGTTATTCCCCGACTTTACATACCGATTTTCATTGAATCCTGTTTACCCATTTTCTCGTAGCTCGGCGTTGATATGGACTTCGCAACAAAAATAGAAAATTCATTCATATCTCTGTTACCGTAGCCGTACGGTAAAAATGTATAAGACGTAAATGATCGGAAATGTAATACTATGTAACTTTAATTATGTAGTATTTATCGGTAGGATCATTAATAACAAATATTTGAGAATTAAATTTTAGACCTTCCCCTAAACTACCATTTCATTCAGCGTGAATGAAATGATAAATGGCCTACATTGTAGAGACTTATTCCCCAACTTTACATACCGATTTTCATTAAATTATCTTCAGCTGTTTCCTCGTGATGCGCGTACATATATACAGACAGACAGACAGACAGACAGACAGAGAATTACGGAAAAGTAAAAAGTGCATTTCCTTGTTACTGTGGACACGACCGATACAGAAATGCCATTTTTTTAAATTCTGAGCAATGCACAGACAAAACTATTTTATATACGGTATATATAGATTGTCTCTGGTTGGTTGGTTGTTGAATTGTTTCTCCGCCTGATGGCAGCACTGTGGTTTCGTACCCATCTATACAAAAAAAATGTGTCTTTGCATTCCCAGTTCGAGTAACCTGCCGCCATCATAATACTAACATATAGGTTAATCCATTTCCAACAGATAACATATCGCATACATCACAGTAGGCCTAATTCGTATTACCTTCATTAATCCAGTATCAGAGGACCATGTTTACGACACTGGTAGCTTAGTGGACTGTTCACTGCTTCAGATAGCAATTATATTTTATTACAGCATAATCCCATGTACGCACATCTTATATCTTCCATAGCAAGACACGAAAAACAAAACAAAAACACTCAGTGCATGGATCAAACATGGTGGACGATTTGCGCCGTCACGAATCAAAATTATTTATAATTAAATTAATTTAAAGTAAGTAAATTCATCCCTGTATGAAATGAAGTATTGTACACAACAGCCACTAAAGTGATAAGTTAACGATACTCGTTTCGAAATTCCGTGAACAGCTCACTCGTGACGTAAAAATCACTTTCCACGACTGTTCTTAGTAACTATTTCTGTACACTTTCGAGTGTAGAAAGAAGTAAAATTCGCCACAGCATGGAATAAAGGTGATTTTCGTGCGTTTGTGTTCAATGAAGTAAGTAAAGTCGTCTGTAGACGTGTAAAGATATGTGTGGGTGCACTTGGAAACGCACGAATTCTTACATAAAGAAGAGCAGTGCTGTTCAGTTCGCCCTCACGTCACTCAAAGCTCGGTTTTCTTCATTGCTTATTATCAAACGGAAAGAAGTGTGAATTAAGTACATTTGAGTAACAGTACTGTTCCGATGACATATAAAGAAGCGCAGCGCCTGCTAGGTTTCACCTTGATTGTAGACAAATAGGCTCACCTGTAAAGAAACCACAGCCAAAAATGTATCGGACAGGGTTAACATATGCTAAATTCACGGATCTATTGACCGCAGTGCCCCAAGCGCCTGAGATGAAGCAATGTACTGTAGTTTGGATCTCTGGCTGTCTGTTGAACATCTATTGGGGCAGGGGGTGTCGATCTTGTGTGAAGTATCATCACCATACTGCACAGAATAGAGCCAACATCACAGCGTATGGTCCAGGTTATTGATTTATCTCGACCATTGGACGAATGTCGGGCGGGAGGATGTGCAAGAACAATATTGTTTTCCATTCAGCCGCATTGTTTGCTATTATTATTTTTAATTGGGACAGCATGCGTGGACAAGCATACAACAGGCTGCCAATAAATTAATTGCATAAATGGTGACGGTACATAATTATCGACAGGCCCGGGAAACTGTGAAAATTGAATATTCTGATAATATTCAGATCCTTCACACAGCAGTTAAAATGCTGTACTTCGTCGTCATAATAATAATAATAATAATAATAATAATAATAATAATAATAATATCGCTACTCTCTTCACACTTCGCATTTTCACTCCTCGCCCCTATCCCACCTCCTGCTTAGAATATAAACTAGTGGCTTAATGGAGCGCTATCCTGAGTTTATTTCGAATATTTAAATCTATTTCAGTTAAGTGAGAAACCATTTTGTTAATATTTATTCGTTAATAAAATCAGCAAAGCAACTACATTATTTCTGTGTATAGTGTTCTTGGCCTTGCTCACTCGTTTCGTTAATGATTATCTGTACATCTACTGGAGCCTTCATCCTGCTGAACGCCACACACAGCTGCCCCTGAGTAAATACGTGTTTACTAAGGTTCCGTTTTAAACCTGGCCTTGGTATTTCTTTATACTCATAGGAAATGCAATCTTGATATACAGAATGCCCTGTTTGGGTCTGGTGATATGTCTGATTGTCGACATAAATACTGCATTGCCTCTAGCTGCAGATAAATGGAACTTAGTGGCCAACGGCCAAGTTGATTCGAAGCTACTAACCATCAGCCAATCGCTTAATTCTTGCTCCCAATCGACCGTCTTAAGGCTGCCTCTGGTCAGCCGTTGAAATGGAAATTAGAATTAACTCGGTGTGTAATACCCAGTACTTCCGTTCAAAAATATCATTATTTAACTCGGGATATTAATTTGAGGCATCAACCACGACACTAGCTCCTAACATTAAAATGCCTTCGGTAGTAGCAAATTTAAACATTCGAGATCTGCTCAGTGGGTATCAGACAGTTTTGATTTATTTATTTATTTATTTATTTATTTATTTATTTATTTATTTATTTGTTTATTTATTTATTTATTTATTTATTTATTTATTTATTTATTTATTTATTTATTTATTTATTTATTTATTTATTTATTTATTTATTTATTTATTTATTTATTTATTTAATGAAACACGATTATCAGAGGAATATGTTCTACCTTTACCGAGGCACTGGGAATATCTGAAGAACGAGCCATCATCTCCCAAGGTTGTATTAAGTACCGAAGTCTGCAGTTTCTTTCGTTCCTTACGGATTTATACAGGGTATATCTAAAAATTAGTTACAAACGTGGGGGGGGGGGGGGGAATGCCTTGGATCAAAATAAAAAGAAAGAATGTCTATGTACATACGTTCGGCGATGCGTTGCTATCTTATGTCTGCGCTGGACACCGGCTGAACATCTCAGCATCTTTGTCTCCATGATACCTAGTCGACATTCTACATCTTTTCGGTGTTTGACGACAACCTAGGGTCGTGGTCTGCAAGGTTCCCCCTCCCCCGGGCAGGGAATAATGCAATGGTGAGCGGCTTTTATCGCAGGTTCATATAATACTAAAAATGCAGTCTATTTTGTGGATAGTTACTTCTGTTATCAGATTCTCAATACAGTAAAGCCAGGCAGGAAGTTTTTCCATTCCTATTGAAATTTGTTGTGCTTTTAGGATATTATTTAGTTTTAATTTAAGTGAAAGTTCTGAATTAGCTCTCTCATTTGTCAAGTAACTAATTTTTATTTTTATGATCATGCACAGATGTACACTTTCTAAATTTTGATTATCAAACAGAAATGTTCTACCGCTGTTATCGGGCATTTCTGAGGTCGAGATGGGCACCCATACTCACTTTGGATTTGGTCAGGAATTTAAGGCCGAGTGGCAGGCATTCCTGAGGCCGTTTGATTTTTTCGCGTAAAATTCCCAATCCCATGTGACAGGTACTGGAAGCCCGGCCGTCCTCAAGGGTAGCAAGCAACAAAGCCACTTCGCTATCATGCCTCAATAATAATAATAATAATAATAATAATAATAATAATAATATAGATAGATAGATAGATAGATAGACCAAACAGACGATCTCGTAAGACATGTCTTCGTGCACAAAACGAGTAATGTGAAGAAATGAAGAATAAGTGGGGTGCATGGACCTTTTTTTTGGGGGGGGGGGTGAGGAAACTTGCTTTACGTCGCACCGACACAGATAGGTCTTATGGCGACAATGGGATAGGAAAGGTCTAGGAGTGGGAAGGAAGCGGCCATGGCCTTGATTAAGGTACAGCCCCTGCTTTTCCCGGTGTGAAAATGGGAAACCACGGAAAGCCATCTTCAGGGCTGCCGACAGTGGGGTTCGAACCCACTATCTCTCGGATGCAAGCTCACAACTGCGCGCCCCTAACCGCATGGCATTTTGTGTTTCAGAAGGGGAGTTCGATATAAAAAGTTTGTGGACCACTGCCCTGTGTAGTACGACAGGGCGAAGAACAGAGCGATAGATCTTCGATTTGAGGTGGCTGCTCATAATAATAATAATAATAATAATAATAATAATAATACGATCGTCGCCGTAAGACCTATCTGGGTCGGTGCGACGTAAAGCAAGTTCCCGCCCCCCAAAAAATGTTCTTGCGCCCCACTTATTCTTCATTTCCTCGCATTACTCGTTCTATGCAGGAAGACTCGTCTAACGAGATCTAACGATCTTGCAGACCTTCCGAAATGTAAGCTAATTGAATATTTACTCTTAAAATAATCTACACTATTTTCTATAATCAAGAGATGATGCTGAAAATAATATTTAATTAAACGGTTCCAATTCTAATAACAGGATTGATATAAATGAAACTTGTAGAGTTAACTACGGTCTCTCGATCCGAGTAACACGGCTCGTTAAACTACAAATGTTAATCGTTGAACGATGAACCCAGCCATGGTTAGTGGTGGAGTATGACACTCGGAACAACATTCGTGGCTCATAAATGAAATAACGGAATCATGCGGATTTGATGTGCGAAGTTCCATCATTTGCTTATTTGCATATCAGATAATGTGGTTCATAAAACTGATAAGAGATTACACAGCAGTTAAATGGACGATCAAAATTGTACCAAGCTAGAAAAATAAACTAACAAATAAATAAATATTAATTATTCCTTTACTCAGTGTTAATGATCTCGAGATGAAGGCAATATGTAGGCCTGTATTTTTTAGCTCATACCATGTGGAACTTCATATGCTTCATGTGTATCAGTCTCATTCATGGCTGTGCCAGGATTTTTTTTTACGTCGCACCGACACAGGTAGAACTTACTCGACGATGGGATAAGAAAGGGCTGGGAGTGGGAAGAAAGTGGCCGTGGCCTTATTTAAGGTAACAGCCCCAGCGTTTGCCTGGTGTGAAGATGTGAAACCACGGAAAACCATCTTCGTTGCTGCCGACAGTGGGGTTCGAATCCACTATCTGTCGAATGCAAGCTGACAAGTGCACGACCCAAACCACGCGGCTTGGTGGCTTTTACAGTACAGAAGCTGCTGAGATATGGGTGGTGCTGAAACATGGCATCAGGAACACATCAGTCAACTGGACGTTATGAAAGGCGCTGCTCTTAGGACCATCCGTGTTGCAGTAGCACTTTTTGGCTCAGTGAGGAAAGCAATGGTAAATTACCTACTTCTCATCCTGCCTAATACGCCTCATTATGGCGTTGCCGTTAGCTTTAACGATTTCCCTGTAGCAGCATAACTTCTGGTAGTGTTGTTTCAGGATACGACCAGCCTCAGGGCTGAGGACTTACACTGCCGTGGCACGGGTGGTTGCTCTGTGACCTCTGCTAGGAAATAAATATATATCTACAAGTATTAAGATAAATATTTACCTAGAATGTGTCAGACGTATCCTACAGTATGGTTGGCAGGTCTGCAGTTATATTCCCAAAACTCCACTTTCAAAATTACAAGTTTTCCAAAACAAAACTTTAAGAATGAGATCAGATCCCCAGTACTGAAATATAATAAAAATATACGAACCTAACTTCGTATGCCGATTATTATATCTCAGATAAAATAATAAAAATTACCAAATGTGGAATCCTCCTTAGCCACTCAACTGACCCTGACATTGTACTCTTAAAACGGGTCGTAAGGACCAAGAAGCCAAACACATGATTCAAACATCGAGGCCTTTAGCTCACTCACAACCTGTTTTAAAAAGGAAAACAGCAAATCTTTCGGCTTTTTCCAAATTTAAACTAACTGTCGCTAACAATCAGAAATTTGTTTCTTAACCCTAGAACGGTCGGACTGGACCCCTTGCAATTTCCCCAAAAGGGCTGGTCGTCTCTTTACGATTCAAACGCTGAGGCGGATTTCATGGTAGCCGGTAATCATGTATCCAATAGATAATTTAGTGAAAGAGGAGGAGAAGAGAGGAAGAAGAATTCGCAGTTATATTTTGCTCGGAATATTGAATAAGTTTGTTTATTTTTGGAAAATGGTGTTATGAAACAGATATATTAAGTACATACTGATTCCTACAAATGCCCATATCAGTGTGTGTTTTGAACACTGAATGTTATGCTAATTTTCAGCTGATATTTTTTAATTTGTTACGAAATCATGGATTCAGCAAATGTTTTCAGGGTAATGAAATTATACCATTTTATTGTAAAATATTTTTTTCGTCAAAATCAATCGTTAAAAAAGTTTAGATACTTGTATTTTTTAATTCGGTCTACCAGACCCAGCCCGACCGCTCTAGGGTTAAGAAGGGTGGTTTTCTCTCCACCCCCTCAAATATTCCCACATTAAATCTTAAAACAAAATTTAGCGATCAGGGGGTTTCTTTTCTGACGGAAGGCAAAATACCGCCTCTCAGCCAGATCGATTTTTCCGCGCCAGTGTAGTAAACAGAGGTTTTTCTGACTCATCGGGTATTTTCGGAAACAGATGAGTAAAAGGGTATAGTTTTCGCGCTGGGACTCGCATTTACCTGCCCTCAACAACAACAACAATGTACGAATTAGACCAGGCGATAAGAAACAGGCTTAGAGAGGCCAATTTTAGATCCCGACGACCCGCTCAAGTAGCCTACCGGCTCTCTACAGACGACATCGTGGCAGAAGATTGCAATTTGCTGAATTCGTCTGCTCTGCCAGCTAAGACACTGGCGTACTGTGCTGTTCTCCTTCTACTGCTGCTACTACTACTCAAATTGTTTTCATTCCTCACGCTGAAGAGGTACGGCGGGCTTCTTATTAAGGTGAGACCTTCTTTCAAGCCAAGGTGATTTGATTCGGTGAAGGAGATGTACGAAGAAGGTGAGGGGGTTTGCGGCCGTTTCCTATACTATGAACTGTCCCAATATTCGCCTTAATGCAGGAGAATGGAAGCTCTTTCTCAGGACATCCGACGGTCGGGACCACCTTTGCCGAATGCTCTGGTATGGAGCCATGGTAGAGCCGTGGCCACCCCTCTTCTGCTCGGTTCGTCGGTCGGAGTGCAGAGCTGTCGGACCACGGTCCACTTGTAAGCCGAAGCCTACTCTGCATCCTTGCTGTTCTCGGGTGAATCCCTATTCGTTGAGACGGGCATCTGCGAGTTTGGAAAATACGTGGGGAGCGATTTCACCCGACAACTATACAGTCTACAGTTTGCTCGTGGGGGTGGATTTTTATCTTGTTTATGTACTAACACATCGAAGGTTTTCGGCGTTGCAAGGATGGGAAAGGGCTACAATACACCAGGCAAATGCCAAGACTGTACTCTGTACGTTAATAGTAATGATCGCTTCCGTCCTAGTCGAAGCTCTACCCGATTCCATCGGCACTGAAAATGTGTTAGTGCGATGTTAAACCGCTATCAATAAAATAAAAAAAAAACACGTTTGATGCAGTTTCCGTATACGCAGTAAATCGTCTTTTTTCCTGTCCTTTCCCCAATAATGTGTAATTAAGTCAGTTTTACGACCGGATGCCCTTCCTGACGCCAACTCTCTGCGGAGGTATGTATTCACTATTGCACGTTTCTGGGATGGTGATTGAGATGTACGAAGAAGTTGTATGTAGATTAAGAGATGCGTTTTAAGACGAATACAAAACAGTAAGTCTCCGAACTAGAGGATTTAACCATCCGCAGTTAAGACCACCATCCTGACCGGGAATCGAACCGGGGACCCTCTGAATCGAAGGCCGATACGCTGACCATTCAACCAAGGAATTGGACTTGTACACGCAGAATGTGCGTGCAATACTTCTGAGAACGATCAAGCTAACACGATCCATTACCCTGAAGGGAATTCTCGTTTTACTACCCTTGAGCTCCCAGGGAGCTACCAGTGCTATCATTCTACTCCAAATATTGATCGGTTTGACCGGTAACACCCAGCTTCTGAATTCCCCACAACTGGGCTGGATTGTACGTACTTTCTAATGATATGGACGTTGGCACTTAGTTTAATAACTCGTGTGAGGACACGTAGGGACGAGTATGGGAGGACGATGACGATACTCCCAGTAATGATGTACACAGTGTAGTCCAACTTGTGGTTCGCGGGCCACACGCAGCCTGTGTAATGTTTTAAACCGTTCCTGGACGTTGTTCCCTAGTGTCATTATTCCATACTGCAATTTTTCATAATACAGTACTTCCTTTCCCTCGGGGAATTATTTCCAAATTGTTCCCTCATAACGTTTATCCCCTGAAGCATTTTATAATTTGATAACAGTAACATTTATTCCGTAGAATTAACTTTTAGTCGTCGTAATGTCAAAGTGCATATTGAAAGGTTTTCCGGATAGTGAGACGTACAGCTGAACGATTTTAAATGCAGTTTACCTCCCTCTCCCACAGCCAGAGTTATGTACGACTCGGAGGTTGCGATTATAAATTCCGCACTTACAGCTTTTCCTGGTACAAACTTCTCTTTCAACCTTTTTCCACTTGTGCCAATTTATATTCCGTGTGCAGTGATCCATATGATAGAACATTAAATGTGGGAATGTATGCGATATTATCTTTTGCCTTCATACCAGTTCAGCAAGTTTTACATGTGTATGAACAGTTGTTTGAGGTACTACCTGAAGAACTTCGTGAAATTTCTGCATGATACTTCCAATACCACGTACATTCTTAGTAGAATAGGAAGAGAAGGAAGACGCTGTCACACCCATATACCCTCCAGAACAGTAGAATTGTTATCATGCTACAATTCATGGTCAACATCGCACCAATGACATTTGTGAAGACATGATAGGCTTTTGGGCTTATGCCGTGTCAGGAAAATAAGGTGAAAGTCTTTACGTTTCGCAGAGAACTTTGCCCTGCGTCATCAGAAGAAAATCTCGACCGTCCATGAGAAAGGCTTCTTAAACAACGAGCTTTGAATTTAGACGTTATAATGGCGTTATAAAGGCAACATTTCTGAAGGGTGGCATGACGTGTTTCAAATAGTTGAGGGGAAATAATAATAATAATAATAATAATAATAATAATAATAATAATAATAATAATAATAATAATAATAATAATAATAATAATAATAATAATTGGTCCCAGCCTCCGAGGCATCGGAATTAAACATTGAAGGTTAAAAGCCCGACCCGGCTGGGAATCAAACAGAGGACCCCCTGGACAAAAGGTCAGCACGCTAACCATTTAGCCATGGAGCCGGACTCAAAGATATTAATGCTACATGTTCAACCTTTTTGTATTTGGCAATACAATTCAGTGAAAATAACTTATCTGGTTGTTATAGGATGACGAGACAACGGGGAAAATAAATATTGGAGAAAATAATTGGGTCAAGTGGTTGTAGGGAAGGACGGTCCGGGAGTATGTGTGTAGGAGAAATGACCGTGAATCTTTTAAATACACCACAAATCTTGGCATATATACCCCCAAGATGATTGCTACCCGGTCAGTTGGCCTCTCTCGAGATACTTGAATGCCAAGTGACCCACACAACAATATCCTCAATCGTAGGCCTAATAGTAATTAATTTAATTTTAAAATACATAAAATACGTTTATAATTTCGGAACGTACTTGGACCTGTGAGTCTTGCGAAAACATGAACTTTTTGAAATCGGAATGATTACTAGACAATCCGTTCGACGACGGTGTTCAATATCTCATTGTGAAGAAGAATAACTAATGTACCTAGCAAACAAGAAACAGACGTGGGTATGACGTCATTGGGTGATGCGACAACACAGCCATTTTGAGATTACTAAAATCGCCGTGCCGCGCAGCTTTCAGTTAGTATAGCTCTGTCATGGTAGCACGTCGTGTGAGCTGTCGTTTGATTCGTGTCTCAACAGATTCTACAAGTAAATGGCAAAAAAAGAAATAATGGACGTTTGAGAAAATTGTGGCGCCAAGAAATGCGGAAAAAATCCTTTCTTCCTTCCTTTCTTTCTTTCTTTCTTTCTTTCTTTCTTTCTTTCTTCCGCAAAATGTCGCGACCTATGGCTTCAGAGTATATTATCGAAACCCTTTCGCATTACAGGTTACACATATTATTTCTTTACTGGGTGAATCAAATCTCTGTCAAAGGAATGACTGATAACGAAACTAACAATAATTTACTTCATGCTTAACCTACAAACTATCTACTGCCTTGCCCTTATATTTTTTCTGCAGTTTACAGTTGGACTGGCATTTTCTCGATTTCATTTTATTGTGATATTATAAGAAAATACAAAGAAGCGAAGAAGGAAAAACATTTAAAAAGCAGGAAGGGAAGTTTCGACGCCGACTCGAACCTGTGCACCCTATACCAAGCGCCTTGACTATGCTCCGAGAACGCTTCTATGAATGCTGACTTATAAGATGGCTTTACACTCATAATTGTGTATTAAAACGCCAAAATGTCGAAAATTAAAGTCCATACCATAGTTTTCCCGAATACTGTAGGTATTTATTTTATGCCCAACATCTATGTCCGCCACGCTAATAGACTTCACTTGTAAGACACCCACATTATGAGAGTTGTAACTGCATTTCCTTATGAGCAGCGACGGCTCGTGTACAAGAGCAAAAGTGCACGTGAACACCCGGAATCTGGAACTAGGACCCTTGTTACCCTTTAATTACTCGGTATCTAACTTACTAATTAGAATTCTGATCTGCCGCATTTCATATTTGCCGGGTTCTACGCTTCGAATTTCCAGCTTTGTTTGCATGTGCACATCGGTCTTGTGCTCTCCCCGTGGTAGATTTCGCGCATGCGCTAGTGTTTATATACATTACGGAGCTGTTGCTGTATGAGAAGTACACACGTCGAGTGTGCTCTTTCTTCAGAAATCCAGTAATCAAACTACTGGATGATGTTACCATCTCTACAGATTTTGTGCCAGTTCATCCTTTGAAAAGCAGTCATCTTTCTTTCAGACTTCAGTATCTCGCAGTATTATACTCTTTGGTATCCCGCGGTCTTTAAGCTGGTCAAGACTATTTTGAGTTGCTGTTTTTGTAATGTGTCATTGTGTATGTACTAGCTTCGAAAAGGTACAGAATAATCGTGTCTTTCAATTGAGTTCCCATATTTATTTTGATCAGGCAGGGGAATCAACAACTCGATAGATTCAACAATAAAAAGTGATACCTTTACATAGCAATAACGTAGTTAGGTGAGTGACAAGCACTTTAATACATTATTGCTACTGTTAAAATTTGTGAACATCCATTTTGCTATTTGACGAGCCGCCACTGCTTATGACTTTCGTTATGTTCAGTGACCTCGTTTTTACGGTTATGTCTCAAAACTCACGAGTTTCAAAACTCGCGGGCTAAAATTAGTTACAAATAGTATCAAAACTCACGAATACAAACAGGTTGATAAAGTAAACATTCTAATGAGTCTCAAAATTCACGACTCCGGACAGCAGGTGCTTGCAATGACCGCAGGAGGGATGAGGTGCGCGGTGACTCACGATTTCCCTACGACAGGCAGGGTATACTGTGGAAGTTATTCTGCCATCCCTACCCACAGGGGAAGAATAATGGCTGGTGAATTAAAGAGACCTATGTGTATTATTATTATTATTATTATTATTATTATTATTATTATTATTATTATTATTATTATTATTATTATTATTAAAATATTTTGCTGTTGTCTTAAAGCTGATTTTTTACCTTTCACCGGGAGGTCTGCTCCAGGTCTTTAGAGTTGACGCCGTACAGACGACCTACACGTCTGTGAGGATGCTGAAGGCGGCACGAACACCCAGTCTCCAAGCCATATGGATTAACCAATGAAAGTTAAAATTTCTGACCCGACCAAAAACCCATCACTAATAGGGTGGAGATTTATCCATTCAAAGAAGAACTCGCCTTTCTCGTGAGTTTTGAGACTGGCCCAGGTAGAGAAACCTGTTCTTACTAATCCTCTTTCTGGAATTCGTGAGTTTTGGGACTCGTGAGTTTTGAGACGACACGGTTTTTACAGGGAAATGTGTTTGCATACTCTCGAGTTGAACACTAACATTATCGTATCTCCTTTCGTGAGTAAACTACGTAAATTTGAAGCTCTTTGAAATGTAAAGGCTCCCTCTTTACTTCTCAGAATCCATTCCTGACACAGCGAAGTGAAAAACAGCATTTTTGGAGAAACCTTGAGTATTACCATGGGAGCTCCCCCTCTCTGTAGCCTCTGCCACTATACCATTATCTGCAGTCCTTTGTCCAGTATTCCCACGTGGCCAGATAGCCGCCGGACGGAATTCTTCGCACGTTACTTAATGTTCAGTAAGAGAAACAAAAGTAGTAGATAAACTGTTTCATCCTGTGCTGTACAGTAAGTTTTTTTTTAAATCTACTGTTGTTGTTTCAGTCATCAGTTCATAGATTGGTTTTATGCAGCTCTCCATGCCACCGTATCCTGTGTTAGCCTTTTAATTTCCACATAACTACTAGATCCCACATCTGCTCTAATCTGCTTGCCATATGTACATACCTTGGTCCACCCCTACCGTTTTTACCGCCTTCACTTCCCTCAAATACAAACTGAAAAAGTCCTGCGTGTCTTAAGATGTGACCGAGCAAGTGGCTGTGTGGCTTGGGTCGCGTAATTATCAGCTTGCATTCGGGAGATAGTGGGTTCGAACCCCACTGTCGGCAGTCCTGAAGATGGTTTTTCGTGGTTTACAATTTTTATACCAGGCAGTTGCTGGGGCTGTACTTTGAGGCCACGGTCGCTTCATTCCCACTCGCGTATCCCTTTCCTATCACATCGTCGCCATAAGACATATCTGTGTCGGTGCTACAGAAAGCAGATTTTAAAAAAATCTTAAGTTTTGTCCTATGTCATTCTATCTCTTCTCGTCAAATTTCGCGAAATCGTTCCCCTCTCACCAATTCGGTTCAGTATCTCTTCATTCGTGATTCGATCTACCCACCTCACCTTCAGCATTCTTCTGTAACACCACATCTCAAAAAGCTTCTACTCTCTTTTTTCTGAGTTAGTTATCGTCAGTGTTTCACTTCCAAACAGTGCTACGCTCCAGACGAGAGTCTTCATAAACATCTTTCTAATTCCAGTATCGATGTTGGAGGTGAGCAAATTTCTTAAGAAAGGGCCTTCCTTGCCTGTGCTAGCCTGCATTTTATGCTGTCCTTAATTCTACCATCGTTAGTTATTTTACTACCCAAGTAACAGTATTCATAGACTTCCTTTTAAGACTTCTTTTCCTAATCTAAATCTACAAACACAACAACAAAAAAGTTGGCGGTACGCTGTCACTATTGTTACACCCGCATGGTTTTGGATGTTTCGTAGTTTGGCCCTCCGTGGCCTGCCACTCTCACGCCAGGTGAAGAAGATAAAGTTGGAATTCAAGAGGATAAATTGGGGCAAATATTCATTTATAGGAAGGGGAGTTAGGGATTCGAATAACTTATGTACCAACGGAGATGTTCAATAAATTTCCAATTTCCTTGAAATCATTTAAGAAAAGGGTAGGAAAACAACAGATAGGGAATCTGCCACCTGGGCGACTGCCCTAAATGCAGATCAGTAGTGATTGATTGACTCGCTTATTAACTTTGTTATGCTATACAAGTGATCACGATGTATTCACAACGACAGCTAACCCCCAACCGAGCGCGCGAGTCAATTTTTTTTTCGGAGGGGCTCCCGAAGCCCGCTCCCCCCGCGTGACCATAGACTCAATCTACATGGCCTCCGACATGCTATTAATTTCTAAGAAGAGATAGCAGGGAAGAGTGGGAAGTGATACAAGGAGTATCTGGCGGTTTCCGAGTCAGACTCGCTACCACGGCAAGAGTTTGTGTTAGGTATGTGGTGTTGAAGTATGGTATTGAAGGGTCAGGGAAAAACCACATAGGCAGAAAGAAGAAAGAGCCTACATGTAAAACCTGACATCGCGTCATCTTATAAGAGAGTATGCGAGTGACGTCACATTGAGCACACATTTTGCCTTACTTTGAAGCGCTATTTTTATAAAAAAAACTATGTTTCAGTTTTTTTGCAGCCGTTAGCCTCCTCTTACCTATTAATTGAGATATTAAACAGAATCGTAAGTGAAATACTCTCGGCTATATACACGTTCTACCTAAACACTAAAAGCATCTCAAAAGTTCTTTTCCATGTACCCGTTGTCGAGGGGCGTATGTCTACATTAAAATATACATGTACAATCCTCCGCTACACGGAAAAATATACAATCATAGATATGTTTTGAGCCTCAGAAGACTAGGAGAGCGAGTTCAGATTCTTTGGTTTTACCCCTCTTAGTAGCCTCTTACAACATGCCAGGGGTGCAGATAATGAATGCATCCTTTCACCCATCGACAGAACAGATAAAGAGTTCCGATGAAATAAATAAATAAATAAATAAATAAATTTATCTTCCTTCCGTAGTGTTCAATTTCTTAATTAATGTTTTCCTGTTTAAATTATTCGCGATTGCTTTTATTAACAGCCTCTGGTGAAAGATCTAATACGTCCAACATCAGCATCTTCCAAAATCACGCCTTTCCGTCCACCGAAATGGCGTCGTTCTTTAATCCACGTTAGCGTACACTGGTTGCCTGGTTACGGTGTCGGTTTTCTGTCGACGCTAAATAGGTATACCGACGTGTGGGTGGAAGGGTAAATAATGTATTTATCACAAATCCATGTTCTCCAAAAAATGAACTAAGCTGTTCCCCTCTTTCATTACTTTCACTAAAACCATATGGGCCTATGAAGTCACCTTCAGAACCTCTCCCAGTTTTTGGCGTTGAAATCCCCCATTGTGATTGTAAGAGCACGTTTTGATATTCTTTTTACAAGACATTCCCAATTTGGGAGTATAGTTCTGCTATTTCGTCGTCACTCTCATCTGTAGTTGGAGCATACACCTAGATGATATTTACTTGTGCAGGTCTGGTATTTGTTTGAATTAATATGAGTCTCTCTCTGAGATTGGAACTGATTTAGACACTGCAACTGATTTAGATACGATAAGCCCCACACCAAAGTGGAACTGTTCATCAGATGTTCCGCAATAATACATTCGGTGTTCATCAATGTTACAATAACCTGATCCCGGCCATCGCATTTCACTCGCACGCATGATCTTCATCCCCATTCTTTTCATTTCCTGAGTTTGTTAACTTTTCCTGCTTGTGCCAGTGTCCGTGCATTCCATGTACATATCTTAATACACTCACTAAAGAAATATTCCCAACCACACCTTTGTTCAAAACTGCCCCACCCCCCTCCCGGAGATCTGAATGGGGGACTGTCTCCGGAAACATTTATTTTGAACACAGTCATGATGTGTTACTACTGTATAGGATATCCGAAAATCTTTAATGCAGTAGTTCCTGGTTGCTTTCTGCATTCTCATACCGTTGGCCAACCTGTAGCTCATCCGCCTTTTGAGGTGATTTCTCATCCCAGGGGCAAGAGAGTGTCCTTCCTTCCACCCGCTCAACCAACCTCTGAAGAGGTTGTTGATTCTTGGTAAAAGCGGTTCTCCTTATCCCGGGAGATTCTCGGTCCCTGCATCCGTTAGCCACTTGCTGCTCCAGCAAACGTTACCCCCCCTATCACGGAGAGGTGAATGTCAGGATTTTCCCTTCTACGAGTCTAGGACCATTGGGCATTTCCTAGGCTCCCCAGTACTTTTAGAGAGGTACCAAAGCAGAAAATGAATAAAATAAACGAAATTTTGTAACATTTTTGGGTAATACTTGTTGTAACGCTTCATATCGGAATTATTGTAAATCCTGCAGGTATGTGCTTAGTATTATTATTTACGTACGTTTAGTGTACTACGTGTTGAATTCAAATTCCTATATCGGTTCAAAATGATAGTTTACAATTAACGTTACATCTTCAGTTTTTAATTTAATTTCTCCCAGACTTTTGAGTAGCTTTGGAGTTTTTAGTATTCTTGAAACTGCCCTGTTAGAAGTTTGAGGTCTGCTAGGAAAGATAATTTACTGAGAAATGTTTGGAATAGGAAACCAGTGCACAGACCTACGTTCTTTCAGCATGCTCGACAGACTACACGCTATCGCCTGTCATTGCTATGTTCACGTAACCATAGTACCTGGTCGGGCGGTAAGTTATTAGGCGATTATTTTACGAACAGTTTCGCAATTACTGTATTTTCAAGTCTATATTTTGAAATAAAACATAATCGTGTGATAGATTTCAAAATTTAATGAAATTCTACCCATAGGTTTTAAAAATGTTTCGGAAGAAAGAGACGGATGGACGTCATTTCATTTGTGTATAGAGAGATGTAAATTGTAATAGTGTTTATTCAACCTGATAGATCTATTTAGCCATTGACGCAGTCAATTCAAATATTTGTATGTGATATTGTTGATAGTTTAGTTGATGTGGTGTTAACCTCGTACTGCTGTTCGGTGATATATGTGAATATTTTTTATTCAAAGTACCTCTTTGATGTTTTATTTTTCAGCTTTGACTATGTATAAATGTGCCTTATGTGCAGAACTGTGTGTGTGCATCTCATATTGATTTGTACAGCAATAAGAACTCCAGATCCACTTTCTGTACATAACAATCTGTAATACCGTTCACTATGAACACTATGAACGATCTATCAAATCCGAGAGGCAGACCTAAATCTGTGGAATGTGAAGAAACAGGAGTAAAGTTAATTCTCTGAGTTGTACAACTAAAGAGACTGCTTAGCTGATGCAATAAAGGGGCACTTTGTTTAATTCGAAGGACGTGGATTCGGTTACATTCTACTTCTTGAGAAGTAAATGTTCCTCAGGTTCGCTCAGCCTTTAACAGAAACGAGTTTTAGATTAATTCCTGGAGACCCATGTGTGACCCAGAATCGGGTTTGTAGTCCATGTGCGGCCCGGTAAGCTTTAGGTCATCGTACAGGTGCGACCCAGGAATACCTTAGTTATGTTGTGAATAAAAACAATTCCCTTCTCATTCTGCAGATTTAGTTCTGCCTGTATCAGTGTGGTACTAAATTATGAAAAATAGCTGTGGGAAATTAGTTGAAAGTATAGTTTAAACAGTTTGTAATGCCATAGTCTTCGTCATTTAATGATCAATCTTTTATTTTACATGATGAAAGATACTAAAGGCGAACCGAACAGTCACGAGAGAACAGTATGTGTGTTCGACGTGTCTGGACCATGTGATATATTCACAAGGTTCTCCGTAGATCTCATATCACGGTGTTGTAAACTAACAGAGAGAACAATCAAGTGGTTCAAAACGGTCACCCTTTTGAATTACTAGTGGCAAAATACTGTAAGTAATTACCGGTACATTAAGTTAACTACGTTATTTACATTTTACGTATTGAGCAGTTATATTTGCCAACATATAGGTCTGGCTATGTAATAAAATAGCCCCACCCGCACTTGGTCAGATTGTTCTTTTCTTACATTTCACCACGGCGTGTTTTAAGAATCTATAGCAATCCAGGGTATGTTAAACGCAGATAATGATGATGATTATTATTATTATTATTATTATTATTATTATTATTATTATTATTATTATTATTATTATTATTATTATTCGGTAGTTCAGTGGTCACAGCACTAGGCCCTAAACAGGGCAGACGAGGTTCGAATCACTGCCAGTATAACGAGAGGAGTTCTATGCAGTACCCCCTAACCGCAAATATATTAACGTATATTTTCACGTACAAAAATATGTTATATAGAGGCGTGCTGGAACTTTTACATTAGTAACAAGCATAAACAAAGTCACAGAGAAGTTAATTTTTCATTTATTTTTTCACTTCTAAATGACACTAATCAGTTAGGATGGGAGAGTTTGAGTTCTTGGACAGATGTCTATACGAATCAATGAATCATGATTTTTTTTCCGTTCCAGGTTTACTGGACATTCAGACGTGCCAACTCCCCCGATATAAGAGGAAGACACCCTATTTTTGGTCCTTCGTTCCTCTCTGCTGATCTCAGAGACTTATCTCTCGATTTTGAGAACAGATTTAGTATTCCTGTATTTTTTTAAATCCCAGGTTTTCCCTAGTTCTTTAGGCAGGCGGAGAAATTGATGTTCAATGGGCACTGGTAATTTTAATTTAATTTCGTGTGGCTATTTCTAGCCGAGTGCAGCCCTTGTAAGGCAGTCCCTCCGATGAGGGTGGGCGTCATCTGCCATGTGTAGGTAACTGCGTGTTATTGTGGTAGAGGATAGTGTTATGTGTGGTGTGTGAGTTGCAGGGATGTTGGGGACAGCACAAACACCCAGCCCCCGGGCCATTGGAATTAACCAATGAAGGTTAAAATCCGCGACCCGGCCGGGAATCGAACCACGGACCCTCTGAACCGAAGGCCAGTACGCTGGCCATTCAGCCAACGAGTCGGACATGGGCACTGGTAAGACAGATGCAATCAGCTGGCAGAATCTCGAACGTAATGCTTTTTATTTTACGATTTCCATATAACAGTGCCGACTGTGAGACTATTTTTAGCATATTTACAAGGAAAAACTTAGTTCAGATGGAAGTTTCCCGAAAAAGATTTCTGGAAGAAATTAAACCTTAAAACCCGTTCGAACAGGCCAGTGCTTTGAGCATAAATCCAGTTCATAAATGTATGAAGAGGCCTAAGGCAGCTACAATGAAGAGTCATGTGTAAGAGTCGCGCAGTATTCCAGTATTTATAAAATACATGCAATATTTCGGTATTAATTATTTAATTTAAACTTCTTGTTATTAAAAATTCTGTGGTGAAATCCGTGCACTGCAAAACGTGTCGCAGTGTGTCTCAGTTCAAATCTTGAATGTGTGCACTTAACAGAAGTCATAGCCGCCGTAGAATAAAACCACAACCAAATGAGTTTCTTCTTCCTTTTCATCTCTCGCAATACTGCTTCGCTTTGTGAATTAGATAGTGGATCTCTAATCTACCAAAGAAAGACTCTCTCGTTAACTCATGAGCCAGCCTCGAAGGTGTATATTTGGATATGCAAAGTAGTCTCTTTAAATATTTAGCCCTCACCTTTTATGTCTCTCAAGGTGAGGTGATTCCCTATCAAATTTAGACAATTAGTCACAATCGGCATGATCTTTATCCTGAAGATCTAGAGAAAGCTGGTTTAAGTGCGGAATATCACTCATCGCAACACTTGCAGCTGAAACTTTTTCTCGTACATGTACTGCGAATGTATGCCCGCGACTCTGAAAGGTGATGCCAACATGTTCACAGTTGCTAGATTTGTCCCATGGAAATACATACCGTCAGTTGAAGAAATAAAATGAAATAGGCCTGAATGATTCCAAGATATTCGGGACAGTCAAATGAAAACGGCTCACCTGCCAATACGTATAGTAAAACATTTCGCACCTTAAAAGTAATCACCAGAACTATTCAGACATTGAGACTCGGTCCCATTCTTAAAAATGCCAGCGGGCTCGAAAATGCGGCCACAATCATTGCATAACGCTATGAAGACACGTTGCAGAAACTGAGGCTCACCATAAAGACAAAGAAAATCGCGCGTACGGGGCATTATCCTTCTTCATGACAATGCCCGCTCCCACACTGCTTCAGAATTTTGCAGCGAGGGGGAACTCTTTAAGCAGCCTCTCTACAGCCCAGATCTCTCCCCATACAACTTTCACATCTTTCTGGAGCTTAAGAGAGACATTCGTGAACATCGATTTGCATCGGGCTACGACGTGTGTGAGTTAGATGTGGTTCCGCTGACAGCCCGCCAGCTTTTTTCAAGAACGGAATTGACTGTCTCATCACCCAATGGGATAAATGTCTTAACAGTTCTGGTGATAACTTTTGAGTTAGAAAATATTCTGCTATACTTCTGTGTAGGTGGCCAGTTTTCACTTGACAGCCACTTTTCTCGCTAGCTACTGAACGTGGAACATCCTACCAGCTACATGCAATAACCCCCTGAATGACCGAAAACTATGTTTCATTCCACATTCTATATTCATAGATATTTTTATGAGGGAGTCAGTGAAGGGGAAAAGAAAAGGAACCTTATGAGGGTAACGCGGTTCTTGCAGCCACCACGGGTTTCTTTTTTTGCTAGTTGCTTTACGTCGCACTGACACAGATAGGTCTTATGGCGACGATGGGACAGGAAAGGTCTAAGAGTGGGAAGGGAGCGGCCGTGGCCTTAATTAAGGTACAGCCCCAGCATTTGCCTGGTGTGAAAATGGGAAACCACGGAAAACCATCTTCAGGGCTGCCGACAGTGGGGCTCGAACCTACTATCTCCCGAATACTCCCACGGGTTTCTTAAAATGGAAGGTCGCGATATAAAAAAAAGTTTTAAATACATATTTTGGCCACGTGATTTATGATCTCCCTATTAATTTACGTAACATTGTAAGCTTGATTTCTCACACTCCTCCCTCCATCTCACAAGAATCACAATGGTCACTTCACGCGAGAAGACTGGACGAACAAGGATACAAAAAAATATATATGTATCGTCACGGCGCTTCCGACTATCAAATTCGCTCTAAGCTCTTACATTATTGCCTTAAAGTGTTCTCATTTAGCTGCTAATAATTGATTTCCTGTTGTTATTTTTTTCAGTGTGTTTATATGATTAGTTTGCTTTATGTGTATTTTTTGTTGTATTTGGACCTTTTGAACCATGGAACCATTAGTAATGCTGTGTGTCTTAGTGTTTGATGTGTATAATGATTGGTTGTTCAGTGCAGTGCTATTCCCCACTCCGACTACTGCATCACAACCCCTATGTGAAGGTGGTTTGTTGTAGCATGCAACTGAAGTGATCCTTGTACAGTGTTGTAAATATCTGGTGCTGGTCCGGAAGGTATGGTCAGAAATCGCTCTTCTAGTTTTGATTTGATACAATGTTGCGGGAAACTTCGGCGTAAGAAGAACCTCTTACTCCGGCAGGACCATCATTCGCCTTCCTTTAGATAATACATTCAAATTATTACTTTTGAGATGTTTAAAATTGATTCTCAGATTTTGGTTATGTAAATAAAATTATATTTTTTGTGTGTACACTTGCCGAGCCCGCAGTCTACCTGGATCTGAGTGCTGGCGATGGTAGTGGTTATGACTGTTTTTATAAGCTTCGAAACCACGTGGTCTTTAACTCTTACTGATAAGGAGCATTACGAAGGTGACTATTGAAATAAGAATTAAAACTTGAAGGAATGATCACTCGATTGAGGGAAAACCCACAGTTCCAGCCTTTCAGGCAAGCAACTCAAGTTGAAAACATCCTACGGATATGAGCTACGAATTATAGATAAATAAAATATAAAGTATGAGAATATATTCTTTATTTATTCCTAAAAATTCCAATCCAGTCATCGTTATCCGGTCGATTAGATTAAGAGTTTGCCTCTTTTCTATCACTACGAACGCTAATGTGAGTCAGTGCTTTGTTTCATTCACGCACCACTACGAGCGCTAATGTGAGTCAATGCAGAATATGTGATGCGATGTTACATAGCAACCGCTGATGGATAGCCGTAACGGAGAAACATTATAAGACATTTTATGATCATTTGATTTTCCCAAGGGATTCCATTTTCATGTTGAAAATGTTGGCTAAACGGCAAGTCGTATCACGAAACGGATGGCCCAATCTCCGTTCAATTTGGAGTGATCTACAACTTTGGTCCTATGACTTTTTCTCGCATCTCTCTCCCTTATACGTTAGATTTGCCTGTATTTCTGGATTGTTCGTAAATATGATGATTTTTACACCTATATTTCATGTTTGACACACTTATAGGAAAGATAGTCATCAAGTTTGGTGCACACATTGGCACTATCGGAGGCCATATGTGAACAAAATTTCATGATCTTAGCTTAAACATAAGTATGCAAAAAATAATGTAAAGCGTTAAAAATGTACTAAAATTTTCACCCTGTTCGAAGATTCGAACTCAATTTAACCCATAAATATGGGAGATACGAGAAAACATTTTAGGACCAAACATGTAGAAGGATAAATGGGACGTCTAAAGGCGCAAACCGTTTGTTAATATGATGTACCGTTCAGGAGTAGTGAATCTCGAAGTGGAGGTTTGCACTTTAATCAATTTAATGAAATCTCAATTACGGCGTGTAAAGTAATTTATGTAGAAATCCGTATACGATGTAAAAAACCGTAGCAAAGCACGGGCACATATGCTAGTGTCAGATAACACCCAGCCATATTTATGTCAAAAGAGATGTAAATTTTTGTCCACGACACGGAAAAGCTAGGAATCATGGATATGTTTTTGTCTGAAGTCCAGAGAGTAAGTACGTATTCTTTGCTTGTTCCCCTCTTAGTAGCGTCTTACGACATGCAGGGGCACCCACAGGGGAGATAAAGAGTTTCTATAAATCCAAATAAATATGTAGCATCATGGTCGCTGATTTAGCACATCATTTTATGGCCGTAAATATTCGTAAGATACGTATTATGAGACAGATTCTGCTGACTTCGGTGACGTTTCCGTGTGTAAGGGGCTATGTAGTGACCTGGACGAAACGCCAGTCTAAGACAGTGGAAATTCGTTTAAAACACGGCGCCATTTCCACCTACTGTTTATATAAGGCCGAGTTCTGGCTTAATAACGGACCGTGGTTTGTCCTGGAGAGAGAATATAGAACAGCCCTTGCAGCGATCTGCGGCACGGGTGGCAGCCCTGAGACTTCTGCTATATACTAAATGTGTCTCCACAAATATTAAGAAAGAAAAAAAACACATATCAGGCCCATCCTGTTGTATGGCTGTGAGGCCTGGGGCTGTATTCCTAAAACTCCTCTTTCCGAATAACAAACTTTCTGAAACAAAACACTACGTATGATGACAAGAGCCCCGTTACTGAAATCTAATAAAAAGATGACCAAATCTCCACCTTAGTCAGTCTACCGACCCTAGCATATAATAGCCGTACGGACCAAGAAGCTGAACACTCGTTTCAATCATCGCGGCCCTTGGCTACCTTAAGACGTGTTTTAACTGGTTACCTTCCCATTTTTCGGCCTACTCCAAATTTTAAGCCAAACATCAAAATTAAACCTGAAAAGGTCCGGTTGTTAACAACCTTAGCTTACCCCTTCCCCTCGACCTCTCTCAGTAAATTCAACAACATGATTTGTAGCGATGAAGGGGTTTCTTCTCTGACATGGAGATAAAATGCCGCCACTATGATAGATCGTTTTACCCCCCGCCAGTGCAATACAGTGGAGATTTTCCGACTCATCAGATATTTCTCGGAAATAGATGAGTAAAAGAGCATAGTTTTCGTCCTGAGACTCACATGTACTCGGTCTTAAAACAGTTAAAAATGGCACACTGTAATATCGTGAGGAAGATGGCGATCACTGGTTACCGCGGTGTCTGTTTTCTGTCCACGCAAATTTTTTTACGCTGAATTGATGACTCAAATTCTGGATAGAAACCCATCCAAAGAACATCCGTGTTAAAAAATGCAATGACTTAAAATGCCCTAAGCACCTAAAACATATCTACATTATACCGATAGTCTATCGCTATTAGTTGAGGTGTGCTCTGCCTCTTCTGCTACTACTCATCTCCGTTAGATGGCACTACTGCTGTAATTACGAAAAACTAACCCACCGATAGCGGATACACAGCAGCTACTCTGAACATATTTTAGCCTCAGAACTAATTACAATTTTCTCCGTTTAAGTGTTATTTTCACCACCGAGCAGATTAGCTTCGGCTAACGTTAGTCATGGCTTTACAGCTTTGCATTCGGGAGGCAATGGGCTGGTCCCACCATTGACTGTCCTGAGAATCGTTTTCCGAGCAGATGAAGGAAGAACTCAAGAGGTTAGGAATTGCAGATGAAGAATGTCGTGATAGAGACCAATCCAGGAAAAGACTTTCTAACATAAAAGTTCTGGTTGAAGAAAAGAAAGAGCGCAGAGGGGGAAGATGGACTGAGGAGAGAAGAGCGCAACATTCTGAAAGAATGAAGGCACTGTGGAGAAAAAGGAAGGAAGAAAGGATGATTAGAAGGAAGTGAAGTGGTATTGGCGTGGTCCTAAGTTTGGCCGGTTCGCGATAAATAAATAAATAAATAAATAAATAAATAAATAAATAAATAAATAAATAAATAATAATAGTAGTAATAATAATAATAATAATAATAATAATAATAATAATGTATTGAAATTCTGTACAGAAGTCTGTTTAGAAATATTTGGTTTCATACACGAGACTGTTCAGGCACGCGGTGGATAACTAGTGAATTAGGCTGTTAATAATTGCTTTAGCGACCCTAAACAGTCATCCATCCAGGTACTGATTACACCCAATGTTGTTTCAGTGCCGGGACAGTTCCTTTCAGAGGCAATGACCGCTCCCCTCTCGCTCTCTAGGAGACCCGCCGTGCCCCATCAGGGTACGGAATGTTTGTTATCATTTTTATCCGCACCTGTCTGACTGCGCTGAATGCCGACCACTGCAGCTGGCAGTGCATGACGTCACAAACGTCAGTCCACAGGTATTTGACGATCCTCCGCCGGTCACTGTCAGAAAGGACGAAGGCGCACACGGCGGAATCATAACGTGATCCAGAAGTTCCGACATTTCAGACGTCTGAAGTTGCTAGGTATTTAATATACCACGACTTAAACGAGCAGGATTTCACGGTAACACGACAGCCTTCCGCGCGTGTTCTCTAGTCTAGTGGAATTTCTGGATAATCAAGCTAAATAGGGGATTTTTAGCGTAGGAGTATTGATGGTGCTGCCGTTCAGTTGAGTTGCTTCTTATAATAGCTCGAGTATTGACGCCAACTTGTCTGGCACCAGCTAAAATTTGATTGCACCGTGTTCCCCATCCAGTAGCTTGAACCCCAGGACACTGTTGATTGGTTTTCAGGACAGGAGATCGTGATTCGACGTGGACGACGAACCAGCATGTCCGACGATGGCGAAATCTGTAAGCTGCATATTTCCTGTGTTGTTCATTTGTATTCTGTAGTATTTGTGTGAACCTTGTGTATTGTGTGTCTTTTCAGTAGTGATATTGTGCATGTGGCTCTATCCAGACAGGTACAACGGAGTCAAACGCTTTCAGGTTGTTACTGACCAAAAATTGTTACTAAGGATTATCAACTAATTTAAAATTAACCCTAAATCTGGCCTTTTTTTTTCCTCAAAAATTTCGGGTAATTTCAAAACTGTTACTACATTTAATCAACTACATATATTCTAATCAAATGTTAAATAACCTTAAATTTTCCAAAATTTGACGTCACCCAAAATTGCAGAAATGTGCACTTTTTCGAGGCTGAAATATAATTAAAGGTTTTGGTACAAGATGGGGTGAACTCCAGTCAAGAGTAATAATTATTGCATTTTAAACTCAGTTTAAATTTCATTTTCAGGAGGGACAAAGAAAACTGATTTAAATGTTTGTGAGCCTTTAATAAAGAAATGTGTGTGTATATATATATATATATACACATATCGTATTTTCAAGGGCGTAGCCAGGGGTGAGGGCGGGTTCTGGGGGTTAGAAACCCCTCCCCCCATGGAATTTCTACAAAAAGAAAATAAACGGAAACTAACAATAAATCAAGTAAACATTCAAAGACATAATTGTAGAACCAACAGATCTGCTGAAGCCTCGAAAGTTGGATTT
Organism: Anabrus simplex; assembly: GCF_040414725.1. NCBI lineage: Eukaryota > Metazoa > Arthropoda > Insecta > Orthoptera > Tettigoniidae > Anabrus > Anabrus simplex. The sequence continues at coordinate 92,684,131 of NC_090271.1, forward strand.
TAGATTGTAAACTGAACATACCATTCGCTATAAAACTGTTGACCTTGATCATATAAAATTAAGGTATACTTGGGGGCAAAGACGACCTCGCCTCACACCACTGCCCTTCAGTGGCAGCCCGGTGTCTATTAGTGGCTTATAGGGTTTACTACGTCTACTGTAGCCAGAGTTGCCAAATCGTTTACTGCACTCCACACGAATAAAGGGTAAAGACTGAAGAGAGTGTGGAAGAAAGCGGTTTGGCAACCTGTCCACACCAAACAAGCATCACTTAGAACTCGTTAACTCAGCAGGGTGCAGAGTATGATTGACAGCTGGCTTCCAGCTCGCTTCCGGGAACTGAGGGCGTCATGTTTTGCCCCAAGTATATTATTGTTCTTATTGGTTTTTCTTGAATTTCAAAACAGTGTTGGAAAATCATATTTCTGTTCGTCTGTAAGTATGGACCAGCAGTTTCTCATATATTTTCAGTCTTTAGCAGGTTTCTTCTTCTTTTTGTCCAGTTCTTGGAATCTGATTTGTACGTTTCTGTGAAGTTTCATTTCGTGCTTCATCACTAGGATTGTTTTTCGTTCTTCATTGTTGCTATTACTACTACGACTACCACCACGACAGAGTAGCGTATACAATAGGCGCTACATTCGTCCATTATTCTAGCGGATGCGGTTAGCACGTTTGCCTGTTTTTCGAGTTTCGAGTTTCACCGTAGATAACATCAGCTTTGAGAGAAAAAGTTCTAATTCAGCAGCTATTTGCGGATTTCCAGTTAACATTCCCAATGTTTGATCAACCTACGGAAATGTTCCGTGTTTTTTTGTGCTAGTCTAAAGTTGCACCAACTCACAGGTTTTTGGCGACGATAGGATTGGAGGCTACGAACGATGGTGGTGATGATTATTATTTTAAGAGGAAGTACAACTAGGCAGTCATCCTCTATATAACACTAACTAGCGAGAAAAAATGGAAGGAATCCGACACTTCGAAAAATGAAGCTGTCGGCCAAAAAAAGATAAGGGCCACGAAGGGCGAGAAAATCAGAGACTTCCTAGGCCTCGCAGCCTAATAGCGTAGGGGCGGAAAAGAACAATAGTTGACCAAGGGAGGTTGTCGAACTATAGATATCTTTTGTCCCTTCTTGCATCATATGATATGAACCTGCGTGTAATTGGAATTGGGGAAGTGTAGAGTGTTGAATGTGAGGAAAAGAACAATAGTTGACCAAGGGAGGTTGTCGACCTATAGAGATATTTTGTCCCTACTTGCACCATATGATATGAACCTGCGTGTAATTGGAACTGCGGAAGTGTAGAGTGTTGAATGTGAGGAGAAGAACGTTAAGGACGACACAAACACCCAGTCCTCAGGCCAGGGATATTAATCATTTACAATTTTAAAAATCCTGACCCGGCCGGGAAACAAACCCAGGGCTTCCGGGTAACAGGCGGACGCGTTGCTCCCTACACCGCGGGGCAGGCATGTGGGAACATATATTCATGATTACCTTTCTCTGTGATGGTTAGAGGTGTAGTGTTTTCTGTGCACGGCATGCGACAAGACTAGCGACACTGACATTATTGCTCATCTGCTGTCCACTTTTTCAGAATAGCGAAGTATTTATTTGTTGTATATGATAGTTTGAAGAGCTCCCGTGGGTTAGGTGGCAATAGTCCGGCCTCTTACCGCTGGGTTCCGTGGTTCAGTTTTCGGTCACTCCATGTGAGATTTGTGCTGGACAAAGCGTAGGCAGGACAAGTTTTTGTCCGGGTACTCCAGTTTTACGTGTCATCTTACATTCTAGCAACAGTCTCCAATACCATTTCATCTGTCAGTCATTAATCATTGCCCTAGACAGGCTTCGGCTCGCCGCTAGATGGGGCTTCGTTCATTCATTCCATTGCCGACCTGGTCGAGTGACTGGAAACAGGCTGTGGATTTTCATTTTCACTGACCAGCGCAGTTAAGTAATGTTCCAGTGCAGTTAATTTTACTGCGCACCAAATGTGTCTATAATCCCCAACCCTCGTCGCACTCAGGACCCACCGAACTGAACGCTACGACGCTGACGAGGAGTCGGACCTGGATTTCACTATCTATATTGTACTGAAAATACGTAGTATATTTAAGGTACTATCATCCCTTGTATTCTCCTTGTAAAGTTAGGCCTTTTATCTGTAGCGAAGGTACCGAGCGATAGGCCACGCGGTTTGGGTCACGTAGTTGTTAGCTTGCATTCGGGAGATAGTGGGTTCGAACCCTATTAGCGGCAGCCGGTGGTTTCCCATTTTCACACCAGGCAAATGCTGGGCCTGTATCTTATTAAAGGCTACGGTCGCTTTCTTCCCCCTCCTAGCCCTTTCCTCTCCCATCGTCGCCATACGACTTATCTGTGTCGGTGTGACATAAAGCGAATCGTAAAAAAAAAATGTAGCGAAGGCATGTTCTTTGCAGTCTGCGAATCTTTCATCAGCTTAAAGTGTTTCTATTCATAATTTGTATGGTTTCTAGTGCATTGTACCGACCATTATGTTTCAGTATTCTAAAATTGTTGCGCACACTTTGATACGTTAGTAGAAATTGCCACCTGCTTGTAATTTAAAGTGAATATTGACATTTGGTTCAGGTTTCAAATTCTATGCTAAAAAGAATGCTAAGAAGAAACAGATTGAATAACAGTCTATTGTACATTCTAGAGCAACTTCACCTTAATTTACCACCTTGTTTAATTCTGTTTCTTGCCGGGCTGAGTGACTCGGACGGTAGACGCTGGCCTTCTGTGCTGAACTAAGCAGGTTCGATCCTCGCTCAGTCCGGTGGTATTTGAAGGTCCTCAAATACACCAGCCTCGTGCCGGTAGATTTACTGACACGTACAAGAACTCGTGCTTGACAAAATGTCGGCACCTCGGAGTCTCTAAAAATCGTAGTGGTAGTAGTTAGTGGGACGTACAAACCAATTTGATGTTTAATTCTGTTTATTGCAAAATTTGTGATGAGCTGTATTGTGACTTTGGAAATTACGATACAAATGAGATCTGGCTCTTTGCATTCCCGTCTTTTGTTATTTTTTTGTTCAGTCACTGAGCTAGGAGGATGGTTGTATCCTATAAACGAACAAGTTGAAATATTAAAAGACTGGCTTAGTTCATCTAGAAGTACACTGGTTTGATTCCCCGTCATGTAGTCAATTTTAGAAAATATGTTATTGTTTCCAGAGGGGCTTATGATGATGCGGTTTACTCAACCTGCAACAAATATGAGTTCCACATCAATTCAAGCATTGGAGTCTGTGAGTAGGGGTGATCAAATACATCCATGGTATCCCTTGTCTATTGTAAGAGGCGACTAAAATCGATACCCGGAGGGGCTTTCAACTTGGCATCGTTCGTTGATCACGGGACGCTATACTGTGCCTGATATTACTTCCACTTAATTGTCAGGTTTGCCACTATCAAATTTCCTGACCTCGCTTGGTTACTTCTTGTTCTCTACCGACCAAGAGGGTCTTTCATGTTCTATGCCCTTCGTGGCCCATCCCTTATTTTTGGAGACACCCTCACTCTTCGATAGTTCGATCTTTTTCCATTCTTCGATGGGTCGATTTTCCTCCATTCTTTCCTATGATTAGTGTGAAGTGAGAATGGTGGTTGCCCAGTTGTACTTTTTCTTAAAACGATAACCACCACCACCACCACCACCACCACCACCACCACCACCACCACCACCACCACCACCACCACCACCACAACAGAACTAAACACTCTATCCCACTTAGTGAAAAGTTAGGAATACTTTTATTTTTTACATTTTTTGCTTGACGTTGCACCGACACAGATAGGTTTTAACGGCGATGATGGGATAGAAAAGGGCTAGGAATGAGAAGGAAGCGGCCGTGGTCTTAATTAAGGTACAGCCATAGCATTTGCCTTGTGTGAAAATGGAAAACCATGGAAAATAGTCTTCAGGACTGCCGACAAAGGGGTATCGATTGGATTTGCATTGACTGTATGACAATTTGTGGGAATTTCCTGGTTTCGCTCCTAATCTTCACTGCGTAATATTATTTCATATCAGGCATAGGGAATTGTTACACGCACGCGCACGCGCGTGCGAATTTTTCATTAATTTATACCTGATTGATTCAAGAGATATTATTAATTACCAGTAGCTTCCTCTTTGAACCGACCTCCGAATCACAGGATTGCGGGTTCAAACCCTCAGAGGTAGTCGGCATGTAAAAGATCTCGGGTGACATATTTGACGTTTACCCGAGAAAATACTCTGCCATAGAGAGGTCCGTTCACTGCCGTCTGGTAGAATAAAAAATGGAACGCCGAAATTGACATGCAGGCACCGTAAATGACTTCAGATTAAAATGCCTGGTCTTGGCAACTAAGGCCATGCGACTACAGTAACGAATGCTATTTTGCATTACAAATTATAAGAAAATTGCGTAATCCCCCATTGTATGAAACACAGGTCAAATTTTCGGTGAAGTTGTGACTAAAAGTATATCATTACAGCCTACCTGGAAATGTGTAAGGAAGAACATGCATTTTGGTATACAAATCCAGGCTCTGTTATCATTGTGTGCCTGCCTTCTGCTCTACATTTCCTGATCTCTTGTAGGAGCCGCGAGCACACTTCACGAGACGAGTAACATCTCAAGCACCCTCTCTGCCACGTCAATGCATTCTGAAAGAACAAGGCGTGGTCGGCAGTACCCTCTAATCTTGGTGATACAACCTTGGAGCTCTTTCATTAAAGCTTCGTTTCTTCACTTGTTGGTCTCAAAAATCTCATTAACATCAACCTCTTAATTTCAGTTGACTTTTTCAAACAAACTTCAGAGAAATCTTCCTCTGTCTTTACACAGCATGAGTTTCCTTTCGAGGCCGAAGATGAGTTCAGCGGATTCAGTATGTGGAATGATCTGTCAAGTTCGATATATTTCACGACGTTAGGCTGCTCTGTTGTTGTTGTTGTTGTTGATTGACGATATAGGTTACTAATATATTTAGTTCCTTCTCGGTATACCGGACGAGTTGACCGTGCGGTTAGGAGCGCGCAACTGTGAGCTTGCATCCAGGAAATAGTAGGTTCTAATCCCCCTGTCGGCAGCCCTGAAGATGGTTCTCCGTGGTTTCCTATTTTCACACCAGGCAAATGCTGGGGCTGTACCTTAAGGCCACAGCCGCTTCCTTCCAACTCGTAGCCCTTCCCTATCCCATCGTCGCCATAAGACCTATCTCTGTCCGTGCGACGTAAAGCCACTAGCAAAAAAAAAAAAAAAAAGACCTCGGTATGGTAGTATAACGAAGAACATCGTGATTTACCTTCTCAATCAATCAAATCAGTCATCAGTGATCTGCATTTAGGGCTATCGCCCAGTTGACAGATTCCCTACCAGTTATTTACCTAGATTTTTTTAAGCATTTTCAAAGAACTGGGATATTTATCGAACATTCCCCTTGATAATGTATTTCAATCCCTTACTCCTTGTCATGCAAATGAATAATCCACCCTAATTTGTCGTCATGAAGTCCAACTTTATCTTCATCTTGTGATATCCCTTTTTTTTTTCTAGTGGCTTTACGTCGCATCGACACAGATAGGTTTTATAGCGACGATGTGATAGGAAAGGCATAGGAGTTGAAAGGAGGCGACCGTGGCCTTAATTAAGGTACAGCCCCAGTATTTGCATGGTGTGAAAAGGGGAAACCACGGAAAACCATCTTCAGGGCTGCCGACAGTGGGATTCGAACCCATTATCTCCCGGATGCAAGCTCACAGCTGTGTGACCCTAACCGCACGGCCAACTTGCCCAGTATTCCTTACTTTTTAAAAGCTCCGCTCAAGCTTGTTCGTATACTAATATCATTCCACGCTATCTCTCCGACGACACTTCGAAACATACCACATAGTCGCGCATCTCGTCTCCTTACTCCCAAGTCTTCCCCAGTCCAAAGATTGCAACATTTTCGTAACACTACTGCTTTGCTGAAAATCACCCAGAACAAAACGTGCTGCTTTCCTTTGAACGTTTTCCAGTTTTCGTATCTGGTCGCCATGGTGAGTGTCCCATACACTGGAATAATACTCTAACTGGGGTCTTACCAGAGACTTACACGCCCTATTCTTTACATCCTTACTTCAACCCCCAAATACTCTCATAACCATGTGAAGAGATCTGCGACCTTTCTGACAACCTCGTTGATAGGATTACCCCAATGAAGATAATTCTTTATATTAACACCTGGGTACTTTCATTATTCCCCATGTGGTACTTTCACCCCAACAACACAGTAATTAAAACTGAGAGGACTTTTCCTCTTCGTGAAACTTATACGCATGAAACATAAAGAATATGCCATTTAGGCCGTAATTTCAACGTTTTCTGACATAACACAACGCTTCCTCGTACGAATTGCTTTGAGGTTGGGTTTTTCGCAGTTACGAGAGTAATTCTCTCATGCCAAATCTCTTGGATTCCTGAACTTGGCCACCCTTCAACAGTAAGTTTCTTGGTTCCCAGCCAGACTCACTGGTCAAAGACCGGATATCTTAGAATCCCCAAACACATTTTCATTCAGGGCGTTCACATTCGTGTTCTGTATGTGCCTTTGCTTGCAAGACCTTGTGTTTACAATGCACTCTGTTTTCTGGTATGGGCTAGAATCTATTTGTTACTTCCGTGACTTGTCTGTCTCAGTGTCATACTTGGCTTTGACGATATGAAAGTGGCTGAGAGGTTTGAGAGATTCTAGTAATGCCATTTCTTATGTAGTCAGTCCTTGTTATGAATGGTGTGAAAATATCGCTCGTAGGATCGGTTGGCGTGAGCATTTCAGTGGTCGTAGCAGACTGATATGTAATAGCAACTTCTGGCTTGGTGAGGAAATGAACGAGAATCTACCGTACTCATTTCCCTGTGCGCCTCTTCAGTGACTATTTATGACAGCTGGTGATGGAGCTGTGAGGATCCAACCAACCTTCGGACTGAATGCTTAAAATAGGATACACTTTTAGTTACGAGAGACCTCAGATATGGACTGAGTAAGGACCTCTTAGATTTTCCATCAACTTTAGTTCCCACAAGATCATCAGTATCACTTCATGATCATTATTGAATAATATGTATATTGCATGCCTTTGCTGGCAGGACCTAGTGTTTACAGTGCACTATGTCTTCTGGTATAGTCTAGAGCAATTTTGTTACTGTGATAGATCTGTCTGTCTTATCCTTGGCTTTGACAATATGAAAGTGACTGAGGTATGAGCGATGCTAGTAATGCCATTCCTTCTGCAGGCAGTCCCTGCTATGAATGGTGTGAAAATGTTGCTCATAGGGTCGGTTGGTGTATGGACTTCAGTGGGCATGACAGACTGATATGTAATAGCAACTCTGGCTTGGTGAGGAAAGTAACGGGAAACTACCTCACTCATTTACCTAGTACGCCTCTTCAGTGATGCCTAGGCCATCTATGACAGCTGACGGCAGAGCTGTTGAGGATCCCACCAGCGGCATCGCTGACGGATTGTACATACATACATACATACATATTGCCCTCATCTGGCTATAAGTCTACGTATTTAAATTTTACAGCTTTCTTATTCACACAAGCTCTTCCATCTTCAAGACGATATTTTCTTTAAAACTATACCTTCGCTGAAATATTTTATGTACGCTTTGGACTCGTTTCTTTTGAAGCGAGAAGTGCGATAAAGCAGGGGATGGTGCCTACATAAATCTTGCGGTCACAAATTTTTTTCTAGACCTCCAAATAAAACACATGTTAGTGTAAGCTCTTTATTCACACATACAGTATTATTAAATTTTACACGTACTAAGTATTTAGAACTGTTTATCTCAATATTCAGGATTTGCTGACGTTTAGTCCCCATTAACACATTGGAGAGGGCCATATTGCAATGTGCTACCGTCCAGAAAAGGCAGAGTTTTTAATACTTTTTGAAATGTTTTCAATGCTATGGAAGGCCATGATTATAACAACTTTTGGAATATTTAGAAAGATCACGCTGTCTTCTACAGAAAAATGAGTTTTAATTATCATAATAATGCAGCAATTTAAATATAAATTTATGAAGATGTGTTTTACAAACTAAAAAATCTGACGCAGCTATGGATACCAGTTCGGTTAATATTTCGAACATTGTGGACACATCTACTGAAACACACTAATACAGATTCTAACCTAATTGGTCAATTGGCACCGGTATCCTTGTTTACAACCAATAATTTGTTTTCCCACTGTTCGTAGTTTGACGACGGGTTTTCTGCGGGTTGTCATCTGTATACGGGAAACACCCACATTCTTAGGAAACGATATAAACCAGTATTGCAGAACCCACTTCAGTAAGCGGTATACAAGTACGTTACACTTCACGCCAATTTGAAATTAGCTCACTATCTACATTTACTTGCCTCAAGCGCCAAAATCGTCATTTTTACTTTGTGTGTACTTGTTATCCTCATCCTCATTTTCAGAACTCATGTCTTCCATTCATTACGTATTTGCTGTCGAAATTTCGTACACTTGAATTAGGCATGCTGAATATTCACAAGGATTTCACGAACAAGCCTGCCTCTCGAACACCCACGCACTCTCCCGCCCATTTCACAGCGACGTCGCAGCCCCAGGTTATGTAGGAACCTGGCTGTGTTATCAATGCCTTGAAAGTAGATCTCCCGACTTATGTTCATTAATAGTACATTTTATGCCTATAGAAGCATTCAACTTTATCCTAGTGAAGTAACAGCTCACTGAAACGGCAGCTACTATTTTTTAGCTACAGTGAAAAACTGCCCGTAGTTTCTCCGAGCTCCGTCAGCAGCAGTGAAATAGCGCGCCCGCAGTTTCTACGAGCGGTATCTCCAATGTGTTAAGTAGGTTACTGTTTTCGACGAAAGCGACCTCGCTGTTGGAGGGGCATGGAAGTTTGCTCCTCGTTCAAATAAATTATTGTAATGAAAGACTGAACGTTATTAATAATGTTAGCGATTCCTCGGTGTGTTTGTATCCTGTCTGGTCTGCCACTCTATTCTAATGGCTTATATCTGATCTTCTATTATAGAACTTAATTTTCTTGCAGACTTACCAGTAGTGGCTGCGCATGATGTCAGTGTGTAGATATAGAGTAGTGAATGTGGTATTTAACATGGATGGAAGATGTTTGAGTTAATAATTCTATAAGAGTGTTTTATTTGTATGGATTTTAATCTGTTTTGGGGGTAAGAAAATTGTATTTGATCTGTTGCATCTGTAGAAATATATTGCTGATTTATTGTAGTTTGTGAAAGTTTCTTGTCACTTGATTTTTGAATGAACTTTTATCTAGTAAATGTGTGATGGTCTTCTATCAGCAGTATATAAAATAGTTCACTTTTATGATTATTTTATTTGTGTGATACTGTATATGCCAATGTTTCATGATACTGTTTGACGAATGTCGTGTCTACTTTCTTTAAAACAAGGTGGAAAAAGGAATTGTAGTTTCTTACAACTGAAGTTCTACCAACATAAAAACATACCACCAGAAACCGTTTTTCATTGTATGTAAAACAGTTACTTACATACTTACCAGATGGCTACACTGCGTCGTGTGAGCGAGTCCGTAGATCTGTCGACTGATTCGATTCTTTCAGGGATGTCGTCGACAGTTTGAATGATAGGCCCTACTGTAGGGGTGAGCGTCGTTCTAAGAGAAAGTACAACTGGGCAATCATCCACTTTTAACACTGAAAAAGGAAGAAGTCCAATCGTTCGAAGAATGAAGGGAAGGGCACGAAGGGCATGAAATACTCCCTAGGCCTCACAAACCTAATACCGTCGAGATCAGAAGTGAACAAAAGTTGACCAAGAGAGGTCAGATAGGGGGGGAGCCTGGTACAAGTAAGTGGAAGCAATGCCTGATTCAGCTAGACCGATGGTTGCCAAACCACGCTCCCATGTTGTCCCCGTTTAGTGGAGTGAAAGTACTTCACGGGGATCACCGTAAGTGTTAATATAAGGAAAGGTCTTCATTGGGGAAATCACATTAACGTGATTGTAAATAAAGATTACAGATATCTTCACATTGTTATGAGGGTATTTAGGGATTGTAGTAAGGACGTAAAGGGGAGGGCGTATAAATATGTGGTAAGATCTCAGAGTACGATTCCATTGTATGGTACCCACACCAGAATTACACGATTCGAGAAATGTAAATGGTCCAAAGGAAAACAGCACGATTTGTTGCGGATGATTTCCGACAAAAGAGTAGTGTGACGAAAATGTTGTTAACTTTGGGCTGAGACGACTTGGAAGTACGGAGTCGAGCTGTTCGACTAAGCGGTATATTTCGAGGTGTCGGTGGAGTGACATTAGTAGAAGAATAAGCTTGATTGGAGTTTTAAAGGTAGGAAAGTTCATAATATGAAGATAAAGTTGGAATTCAAGAGGACAAATTGGGGAAGATATTCCTTTATAAGAAGAGGAATTGGGGGTTGGAAAGCTTTCTGTGTGGATCAATGGTAGTATCGGCCTCAGGATCCCACGATAGCCGGTTCGAACCCGATAGTAGTCGTAGTTTTGAAGGGCGGAAATAAACTCCGCGTGGAACTTCATGTCATACGATGTCGGCATGTAAAATATCTGACACATTTGGTGTTCACCCGACAAAATTCATTAAAACTCAGCCATAGACGCCCAAGAAAGATTCTGCGATCTAGTAGGCCTACAATAAAACGGAACATCGAAATTGACGAGCAGGCAGCCAGATGATGTCAAATTATAATGTCTGCACGCGGTAGCTGAGGCCATATTATTATTATTATTATTATTATTATTATTATTATTATTACTGGAGCCTCTGTGGCTCAGGTGGCAGCGCACCCGCCTCTCACCGCTGGGTTCCCTGGTTCAAATCCCGGTCACTCCATGTGACATTTGTGCTGGACAAAGCGGAGATGGACCGGTTTTTCTCCGGGTACACCTGTTTTCCCTGTCATCTTTCATTCCAGCAACACTCTCCAATATCATTTCATTCCATCTGACATTCATTAATCATTGCCCCAGAGGAGTGCGACAGGCTTCGGCAGCCGGCACAGTTCCCGTCCTCGCCGCTAGATGGGGCTTCATTCATTCCATTCCTGACCCGGTCGCATGACTGGAAACAGGCTGTGGATTTTCATTATTATTATTATTATTATTATTATTATTATTATTATTATTATTATTATTATTATTATTATTATTATTAGGGATTGGAATTATTTATCAAGGGAAATATTCGATAGCCCTACTGCAGATCAGTGATATTTTTATAGTCAACTCTTGCTGCAGGCAGGGGATACCGTGGGTGTACTCTACTGCCCTACCCACAGGAGACCCTAAATTGAGCATGCTGTTTGAATAGCGGATCCTGAGCTGAACATAACGAGCTCATCTTAATATTATTTAAATTAAAAAATTAACATACAGTATTTTTCAAGTAAAATATTGTACTTTTCAAGTGTGAAAGCGCTCCACGTATTCATTTTGAATCTCAGCTCATACGTAAAACTTCTTTAGGTCCTTTAAGCGTAAACAACCATCAAATAATACATCAAATGTTTCGCTTCGAATAGCGTGAAAATTACAATCGTTTCTGTATTTTTAACGTCTTGAGTTTGTATAACGACGATAGTGTTTCTGGTTTTGAGAAAACTACCGCTCTGTACTGTTTGTAGAGAGAGAATCACATCGCAAAGGACATGTACGAATGCTTTGCTTAGCTTGATTTATTCGGGATTATTGTGAGAGAGAGCTCTTTGAGCAGCCATCCATAGGATAATCGTAAATACTGTAGTGTGTGCGGAGGAGCGTGAATTCAGGAGGCCTTGGACTTGTACGTCAGCGCACGGCCACCTGAATGGAGGGAACGAAATAACAGGATCTGCGTGTGCTATGACGGAACTTGAGATAAACAATACCCATTGGCACTCTTGTTTTTTTTTTACATTGAACATGGCTACTGTGCTTGGGTCGATAGACGTTACGGAGACATGGAAGTTTTAAAATACAAATAATTTCTAGGCACATGTGCTACGGAAGTGTTCAAAATTCTTTCCTCGGCATGACGTCAATGGGTGATGCATTAGAGTCTCCATCTAGAGGCACTAAAGTCGCCATGCCGCGCGACAATCAGGAGTGTAGCACTGAACTCTGGTGCACCGATACGTCGTATAAGGTGTCTCGGTAAAAAGGAAAGGGCAAATTCAAAGTAATCGTGAAGGCCCTTGGAGGAGTGGAAGGTAAAGGTTTCCATTATCCCCAACCTAGGCACGCGGTGCGGTAGAGTGGTTAGCTCTACGGCCGGCGATCTTTGACTCCAGGAATTAACCTGGCACTCATTTGTGGTGTGGGCTGAGTGAAGCTCGCGGCCATGTGCCCCTCTGGAAGTAGATATATCGTTTATTAAAGTTTTCGGCTTACTGACGTGGAATCGAACACATGTCCTTCCGGACGAACCGAACACGCCTTTACCGCCTCGGCCAGGCAGTCCCTGATTCAATTTCAATGTGCTGTTTTGTTTTACCAGATAGCAGGTAAATCGGAACTGATGGACAGCCTTCGGCAGAGTTTTAATTATTTTGTCTCCCGAGATCACTAACATTCCGATATCGTACTACACGGAGTGATGAATGGAGTTCTTTTTGGCCTTCAAACATTCCACTCCCTCTGCTGAGTTTGAATTCGGGGTCGTAAGGATTCGGAGGCCGGCATTCTCCCACTGACGTAAAGAAGTTTTTAAAATCAGAATTAAAAGTTGAAATAGTGTTCGAGAGCCTCTGTTGGACATACAACATTATCTTGCAATAATAATAATAATAATAATAATAATAATAATAATAATAATAATAATAATAATAATAATAATAATCACGCAGCGTTCACTTTCGATCCTGATACTGGAAAACATATTTGAATGTATAGTTTACTTTAATCGAACTGTTTGCTAAGTAGCGTTTTTGTTTTCTAGAAAATAAATAATCATAGAATAAAATTCCACTCCAGTTTGGCAACAATGCAATCTAGTCTGTATTCCTGTTGCCAAGAAATTCCTGGCGGGCAGTTGGCTGCCTGTGACGTCAAATACGGAAGAATTCACCATAATCAAAGTTGCTGCAGATACAATCAGACATTCAGCTGGTAATTCTTTCTATTCGCCAGCTTTAATTGCGGATAAATATCAGAGAATTTAAAATGCAGCATATAAATTACACTTCATTTTTTTTTGCTAGTTGTTTTACGTCGCACCGACACAGGTCTTACGGCGACGATAGGACAGGGAAGGGTTAGGAGTGGGAAGGAAGCGGCCGTGGCCTTAATTAAGGTACAGCCCCAGCATTTGCCTGGTGTGAAAATGGGAAACCACGGAAAACCATCTTCGGGGTTGCCGACAGTGGGGTTCGAACCTATTATCTCCCGAATACTGGATACAGGCCGCCCTTACACTTCATTTTTAATTGAGTTTATCCGGTATTGTCATGCTAGTTATTGAGTTCACGAGAGCCTAGCATTAAAGGATAAAACTGTATTAATGACCTGACCAAGCAGCAAGTAATAACGTCAGTGTTAGTTCGATAGTTGTAGTCATGTTGCAACAAAGGCAAGTATACCTAACCACTCAGCATTGGCATCGTAGATGTTTGCTGAGTTAGTTCGATAGTTGTAGTCGTGTTGCGACAAAGGCAAATATACCTAACCACTCAGCATTGGCATCGTAGCTGTTTGCTGAGTTCCAAAAAAGTGTTGTTTAGTTGTATGAAATTTGTATCAATTAATCGTCAGTCATTTACCAGAGATCTGCATTTAAAGCAGTCTCCAGGCGGCAGATTCCCTATCAGTTGTTTACCTAGTCTTTTTCAAATAATTTCGAAGAAATTGGAAATTTATCGTATACCCCCTTGGAAAATTATTCCAATCCCCAACTTCTCTTCCTATAAACGAAACTCTACTCCAGTTTGTCCTCTTTAATTCCAACGTCTTACTTTACCTACTTTTGCACCACTCAAACTTAATCGTATTAATGTCATTCCACGCCATCTCTCCACTGACAGCTCGAAACATTCCGCTTAGTCGAGCAGCTCGTATCCTTTCTCCCAAATCTTCCAGCCCTAACTTTATAACATTTTCTAAATGCTACTCTTTTGTAGGAAATTACCCACAACAAATCGAGCTGCTTTTCTTTGGATTTTCTTCCAGTTCTCGAATCAAGTAATCGTGGTGAGTCCCATACATTGGAGCCATACTCTAGTTAACAACACTGAATTTCCCTCCCCCCCCCCCACAGTATACCTTTTTTCCTGTTGAACAAAAATGGGATTTTAGCTTATTTTCCTCCTCTGCTGTGTCTACGAGGGAGAGTGCATCTCGCCTCAGATCCTCACAGCTCTTATTACGTAGCTGGGGCTCGAAATCAGAGTAACTGGACGGGAAACTATGAGGGGGGGATTTAGTGATTAATCTAACAAGAATTTTCACCGTGTATATTTACGCAACATCTACATACATGCATAATCGATAGTGAAGGCTTGATTGTACACAGAATGTACCTAAACATTTATAATAAAGGTCAGGGACGGGGTGGGGTGAGGTGATTCCTGGGATCAAAACAAGAATAAATGTCCCTGTGATCCTGTACAATTTTAGACACAAAATTTGAGTACACACTTGTACAGAAGAATTGGCGTCAAACGTGTTTACTTTGGCCTTTGCTAGGGTTTCACTTGATAAAATATTTATCATTTTACTCTTAATATCCATTTGTCAAATACATAATTTGCCAATGAATTCGCGTAGTTCTACGAGGTGTGTCTAACAAGTACGGTGAATTGACCGATATCGCAGTGGCAACGTGTGGTAATACTGCGAGCATGTGAATGTGAATAGAGAGAAATCTCGAAGCTCCATGTATTGTTGAACACACGGAGCTGAAGCATGTTAGTCTGCTGCGGCCAGTCGAAATAAGAAAAATGGTGACGGAGATGCATGTGATGTTAGTACAAATAGTGTGCGGAACAAAAGCCGTAAGCAGAAAATGTGTTACGACTGGTTCGAATGCTTTCGAGATGGACAGGAAACTCTTGATGTTCCACGTCTTGAACGTCCACCGTACTGTCCCGATTTGGCGCCGACACACTGGACAACTTCGCTGCCAGTTTCCAGAACTGCACACACGTTGATAAAAGTGTGTCTAATGGAGAGTACTTTGAAGGGACTAAACTTACTTTGTTTGTAACTTCTTCGTGTTACGGTGTCATTTGCGAACTTTTTAGATTTTCTTTGTATTGCGTTAGGGAAGTGACGAGCAGGATTAGGGCAGTTTGTAGCGAATGCCACTGTTTAAATTCGTTCTAAAAGTAGAGGAGTACGCCCTTTTATGGGCAAAGTGTAGGTAACCACCATTTATTAACAAGCCAGGAAATCTGTGATAATGTGTTCCTTCATTTTGGTCATAGTCGGAATTTTTACACGATCACTTTCTGTGCTAGGAAATGTAACTCAATAAGTTCTTTCTTGAAAAGTGTTTCTATTCGACAGATCTACCGTTCAAAAATAAAACCAGTCGATCCAGCTCTAACAGGACGTTTAGTTTTTACCTCACATAGGCTCCTAATTTCAGGTTAGATAATAATAAAAACGGATATCATCCACGCCACACAAATAACACTCTGTTAGCAGGGGCACTTCTCAAGTGACTGCCCGGTTTGAATCACTTGCATTCGAGAAATAGTGGGTTCGAACCCCATTGTCGGCAGCCCTAAAGATTATCCGTGGTTTCCCATTTTCACACCAGGCAAATGCCGGGGCTGTACCTTAAGGCCGCTGTCGCTTTCTCCCCGCTCCTAGATCTTTCCTATCCTATCGTCGCCATAAGACATATCTATGTCGGTGCGACGTAAAGCAAATTGTAAAAAAGAAAAAAGCAGGGCACATACAAGTATTTCCATTTATGAGCCCCCCCCCCCCCCCGTCGTGGCAATTTCAAATGCATTTATCGACCAGGGCTGGTAACAACATCAAAATAATTTCAGGTCGGCAGCCTTAAAACAATCTGGAATATTACTATTCTAAATTTATTTACATTCTATACATATTTATCAGTTCAGTTACTTCACTAACGTTAATCTGTTTTCGTCAACTTTGCTGGGAACTGTACCATTTCAGTTTTCGTAAGTTGTACTGCTAATAATAAGAGTTGGTGTCTGACATTTCTTAGAGGGAGGTCCGTTTACTGCCTGCCGAGGCGGGATAAAGGGAGTGGCTGTGTGGTTGCCATGGAAACGAAGGTGGGGCGACTGCGGTTGCCATGGAGATAAAACTTCAGGGCAGCTCGTCTTGCTGGGAGTTGCCAAACCTCTCACTGTCACTGATAAGAACCTGATTGTTTGTATAAGAGTGATCGCAAATGGGACAACACCGCCTGGCCAGGTAGTCTACAACAGATCACAGCGGTCAGAATGAAGGAGCGAACAAGTGAGCCGGAAGCGAGGGGTAAGAGCATGTAGAAAGGAATGCTGGAATGTGGCAACATCGTGAAATGGCACGTGCAGTGCTCCTCCCTCCAACCTTACCTGTCAAACGCCAACTTTAGTTAAGTCTAGTATAGTAACCCTACGAGTGGAACAATGTAAATTGTTTACTTAGAACTTTACGATAGGGAAGCGCGTCACTAGCTCAGTACAAGAAGAGTTTTAGGTGGCGCGTGCGAATTCTCTCCCTTCACAGCAAATACGCTCCCACCACAGGCTTCGCTCCCCGTCATCCTCTTGCCTTTCGCATGTGCTAGCACAGGTAGACAGAAATCTAGGAACACCGAGCACTGTCGACCTTGGAGAAACGCTTCTTGAGAGAGCATCATCTGATCTGGATAGGAAAGAAAATCAAATTTACGAGTAGTTAGACTGCTAGATGTGCATATTCTCGACTGCGCTACCAACTAGTCGCTACTGCCTGTTGTGTGCGTTTTTTAAATTGAAAAATCACATCGCTGTGGTTAAGATTCCACGTAAAACTGGAGGTCGTGTGGCTTTGGTCACAATAGCATCTGCAAGCCCTTTTTAAAGGTCTTGTTTGAATTTTTTACTCTAAATTTGGAAAAATACCACATAATATTAAATATTCTTTCTGGTTATGGAAGCCAAACAATACGGCTGAGGATGTCACGCTGACCACTTGTAACTCTAATATCTGCAGGCCATCTGACTGGGCAGCAGTCGTCTTGACAGCCAGAGGTCCTTAGGGGCTATTGCGTCTCGGGTTTTGTTTTTAACATTGCGAGCCTGGAAGATTATTGTAACATTAAAAATGCGAAGTCCGGTAGTCCTAATATTAACAAAATCATTCTGACAGCTAGCGCCTGCCTGGCTGGACAGAAGACAGTAGGGGTACGGCTGCCATGGAAACGTCAGCTGACCCACTGGTGTCTCCATGAAGACGACCCTGCTGTCCACGTGGAGTTGCCAGACCTTTCACTTCTCAGCAACGGCACTACAGAAGCCCCTCCCTCCTGCACTAGCAGTCAGAGCGCTTCTTTTAATATTAGGACTATAGTCTCGAAAGCAATCATTTTATTAAAACATTGATTGTCAGTTACTAAGTTACTAAAATGGTACTCTCCACAGGGTGGTGGTTATACTATTTTCACTCCTGCGAATCGTATGAGGAGTTGATTGACGTTCTGGAGCTTCGCAGCATACTGTACGAACATGTGTGTTTAAAATGTGCTCTTGTATTTGTTGCAGTCACTCCTCCGGCCCAGCGCGTTCAGTTCATTCTCGGTGAGGATATCGACGATGGAACACACGAGCCTCACCCGCTCTTCTCAGAGTTGGGCGAACTTGTCCACGATGGAGATGAGATGGAATGGAAGGAGACCGCAAGGTAAGCACCGCTGTCTTTAAAAAATAAATTGGCCGGAAGTGAGAGGTAATAAGCCTATCGAGTATTTCTTGAAATTCAAAGTAGGAGCTTTACAGTATAATAATAATAATAATAATAATAATAATAATAATAATAATAATAATAATAACCAGAGCAATTCGATAGCATTAACAAACAACCTTCAAACTCATGGCTGTCTAGGGGAGAGTTATTTCCAGAAACTGAGGGATTCAACCAGGCGATCCAAGGTAAAGTGATCTCAGCAGAGTTGCAGGAAACACATCCTTGAAGATCCCACTACCAAAAATGAACAGTTTCAGAAACCATTGAGCACACCATCAGCAACTGCAGATTCCTAGCGCCAACATCGGACACTGAGAGACATAACGATGTAGCCAAAGTTGTACACAGTGAAGTTTCCCTGACCCGATCCTTGATCCACAATATACTGCAAATACTCTCCACTAAGTGTACGGGAAAATGAAACTTTTAAACTCTACTGGGACCGCACGATACAACCAGATTGAAACAACTCCCGACAATTGACCAGAAAAAAGGAACCAACACGCATACCTATCTCACTGACACCGCTATCCCGTAGGACCAAATGCAACAGAAATAAAAGAAGATTAACAAATATACTGATTTGACTAGGGAAGTAGCAATAATGTATGTACGAGAAAGAGTGACAATTCTTCCTTTTCTCCCCTTTCTCCCACTGGTCTTGTACCAGAATCATTTCCAGAAAAGTTAAAGGTACTAATGCTCCCCACCTACACTTACACATTATGGTACACGCACGCACATTAATGGTGTCCCGACATAAACAATCAACACTGCCCCACTCCAGTACTGAAAAGGAAGGGAGAGAGTAAAGGGATAGTGTTGAAGGCCACTCCAGTACTGAAAAGGAGGGGAAGGGAGTGGACAGGTAGTGTTGAATACACAGTGTGTGTATTCCGGCGTTATACTGTAACATTGTAATAAGATGGCTCCTATCCTATCATAGGTGAATCGAGGCCATATTATTGGCATGTGGGAGGCTCACATGGTCCCAAGCAATAGCACAAGCAATACCATGCAGTCTTAAGACAGTTTGGAGATGGATAGAAATATGGCAAGAACGAGGTGAAGGATTGGTAGACCCGATATAACGCAGCTACAAAATATTCCTAACTAGTATAAAATACTTTTCGGTTAAAAACCTCCTTTACCTCTTAATACTGTAATTAACAGAGTAGGTTACTTTTTAATTTTTTTTAAAAATGTTAAAATGCTATTTGTTCGGGGCGTCGAACGATAAGAGTTCTTTTGCCCCTGCTTGCACAATATATGAACCTGCATGCAATTGGAATTGAGGAAGTGTTGAGTGTTGAATGTGAGAAACATTAAGGACAACACAAACACGCAGTCCCCAGGCGAGGGATATAATAATAATTTACAATTAAAACCCCCTGACCCGGCCGGGAATCGAACCCGGGGCGGCCGGAAGCGTTGCCCCGTACACCGCGGGGCCGGACGAGTAGGGAACATAATGCTGTACTTCAATACATCCGCCATTGTGCCCATTTCGATCACAACGAAGTCTTGTAGCGGGCTGTCTGCATGCAGTCCATGCAGCAATGCGTTAAGCGAGAAGGTGAGTCATTGTGCCTTCGACACTACCCCTTCACTCCCTTCCCCCATGTTTTGTACTGGATTGGCCTTCAACACTACCCCTTCACTCTCTCCTCTTCTTTTCAGTACTGGAGTGGGGCAGTGTTGATTGTTTATGTCGGGACACCATTAATGTGCACGTCTGTATCAAAGCCTGCAACTATCACTCAGTAGTCTCGCTGAAACTCTGTGAAGCCATATGTATCTCAATAAAAGAGATTCCATAAATGTTTGTAATATTTATTTATTTATTTATTTATTTATTTATTTATTTATTTATTTATTTATTTATTTATTTATTTATTTATTTATTTATTTATTTATTGTAAATTTTATGGCCTACATTGGACCAACCTAAGCAAATTTTACAGTACAGAGGAAGTTTTGCTCTTCTATCAGCCCAATATTTCTTCATTCTGAGAGATGCTGCCTTCCTTTCTTCAATTGAAAACACCCTTTCCATTATTATTATTATTATTATTATTATTATTATTATTATTATTATTATGAATCTTGTACTTTGAGTAATTAGCCTGATGACATCGCCCCATATTTATCTGGTTGTCCACTGTTAGCCTTCAGGAATGATTATTCCGCCAGGATAGTGGTCATCCTCATTATTCTTGATTAAAGCGACCCATATTCGAGGTCGTAAGTCCTAACACGTCTGAATATATCGCACATGTCATTTGTATTCTTATTTAAAGATTTTGTTCGAAGAAATGTTACTAAATGTTATGAGCAATTAAGAGTAGTCCAAGATAGAACTTCGGAAAAAGCAGTAATTACGAATTCTTATGAATAAATGCATTCATAGTTTAATTACACTGAATATGTTCATGGAAAGCATGATAAGTGGTTGAAAGGGGATCCAGCTGCTACGTCATTTTTCTCGTCTGAATAACTCAGTGAGCCGTGGTGTGGCCTTGGCTGCGGAGGAATCTAATTACAGTACTTTGTGAAATGGCGGCCTCTTGTGCTACACGGAATGTGATGGAACTTAAGGTGGGCTATATTTAGCCTCTCTTTTATACGCAGTACACTGCCATTCGTCGTGGCAGTCGTATTTTCTGTACTCCCCGAAGTGTCGTTATTATTTGTACATCTATTTTCTTTTTCTCATTAGAAAATAATATTAGACATAGACTCCCACCAGTAAAAACAAAGTAGAACCCAAACCTCAATGAAGTGGTTCAGTGTAAGATATTGTAATATCAGGTACCGTGCTCTTCGAGAATTTATATTAATAGTGGCAACTATGACGCCAAATTTAGATAGGCTGTTTGAAAGGTTTAAAGACCTATTATTTTTTACTAATAAACAGCTCACTATGCAGGTCCTACCTTTGTGTTTCACGAAGTATCGTTCTACACATTGAATGTATATGTTACGTAGTATTTCTTGAACGATTCAAACACATAAAGTAGACTATGAACATCTCTTTTAAGCATTGTGGCCGTAGTTTTTTCCACTTTATCATCCGAAGAAAACGTCTTTCCGCAGTTACCTCTGTGTTGGGAATACTAAGTCACTTGGCGCCAAGTCTGGACTATATGGAGAGAGTTCCAGTGCTGTCCCACTAGTTTGAATCACAACTGAGACATGCGGCCAGGCATTGTCCTGAAGCAGAAACCACTGTTTATTGAGCTAAATCGGTCCAGTGGCAGTTCGCCCATACGATCACATGGTCACGTGCCCTCTCAATAAACATTATATTTTCATTTTTACATACATTATACACAGGACACATGTTTTAAACTTATAAGGAAGGTGATTAGTACTTCTAAACTGCGAAATCTGGCTTCAGGTTAGAATGAAAAATCTATACCAGCTTCCGGTCACAGCCCTTAGGTGACCGTAATGCCGACCTTTAAAGTGCATGGTCTCCAAACGTCGTTGGCTACCTTTGTTGGAGAAGAGGCCAGCTGTAATGAGAGAGCCTCGGTCACAAGCAAACTGTGACCGAAAAGGGTAGCAGGTAGTTCTCTGGGAAAAAAAAAAAAAGTTAAAAGTTCATTGACATGTATTTCCGAATGTGCTATTGTAATACTGTATGCATACCAATGAATGCTGTGGAAAGAGAAATGTGTATCTCTACATTGAATAGAATAAAGGATTTCCTGAGAAGTATAATGCCAACTGAGAGGTAAAATCGGGCTGGCTGTGATCGAGAGATTTGCTGAAGCTAATGAAAGGAGAGTGGATCTGACACAAGCATTAATGATAAGGTAAGCCTAGGTGTGTTTTGGCATATTGTCCTTTAATGTTTATACTTGCATGTGTGAATATGTGTGTGTGTATTGACGTACTTAAACCAGAAGGTGAGGTGTTGGTAGTGGTAATTATTGTTGTAAGAGGAAGTGCAACTGGGCAACC
Organism: Anabrus simplex; assembly: GCF_040414725.1. Classification (NCBI taxonomy): domain Eukaryota; kingdom Metazoa; phylum Arthropoda; class Insecta; order Orthoptera; family Tettigoniidae; genus Anabrus; species Anabrus simplex. The sequence goes on from NC_090271.1 coordinate 92,706,089, forward strand.
ATCCTCTATTAACACTCATCAGAGGGGAAAAAATGGAAGGGATCGGATACTTAGAAAAGTGAAGGTATCGGCAAAAGAAAGATAAGGGCCACGAAGGGCGTGAAAATGAGACTCCCTATGCCTCGAAGGTTCTAATAATGTTAGGTTTGGAAACGAACAAGAGTTGACCAAGCGAGGTCGGATAGGATAGGATAGGATAGGATAGGATAGGATAGGATAGGATAGGATAGGTGAAAGTGAGAACGCTGGCACAAGTAAGTGAAAGCAATGCCAGGATTCAGCTAGCGGCCCCGTGGTCCTTGTCCTATGCGTTCATCGGTTCGCGGAGCCCCTTATAAAATCAACATTGGAATTTAATTTTGAAGGTCAATACGATTGTCCAAGATTAAGTAATATTTAGACCCTCTTCCTCCTTCCCCCCCCCCCCATCCCCCACCTATTATTAAATATTTCGTATGTGAAACACTGATTGTGGGCCTGTTCATTTCGTTCGTGGGTTCTGCCTCTTCTCTGAGCTCAAGCAAGTGGTGAGCCGTGGGCGACTAGAGGTACAGAGGCAGGGGGAGGAAGCGACCGAAACCCATTTTTTCCGATAAAATTGAAACTATAAAAGAGCCGATCTTCCACGACACTGGTCAGCTGTGTCTGTCTCACCTGGACCCGGTCCGTCAGCAGAGCTTGCAACCCACCGTGTCGTGTTATTTTATCTGTTGAGCTAATATTATTGTATTGAGATATATTATAGTATAGTTGTGCGTTTGTGTTTCTGCTGGTAAGTGACTTACCATTATGAAATAAAATGTAATGTAATGCTATTTGCTTTACTTCCCACTAAACTTTTACGGTTTTCTGAGACGCCGAGCTGCTGTAATTTAGTCCCGCAGGATTACGTGCCAGTAAATATACCGACACGAGGCTGACGTATTTGAGCACTTTCAAATACCACCGGACTGAGCCAGGATCGAACCTGCCACGTTCGGGTCAGAAGGCCAGCGCCTCAACCGTCTGAGCCACTCAGCCCAGCGGATACAAACTGAACAGCGTGAAGTTTCTTCTGGAGACTGACTTCACCAAATTTGCATTGGAGGATCGGTGTAAAAAGGAGTGTCCATATGATTAAATAACTTCATTTCTTATTTATAATAACATGCGGTATCACTTAGGATTGCTTATTTTTCTTATATATAATTAATGTGTGAAGCCTTTGTGCCTCAGGTGGCAGCGCACCGGCCTCTCACCGCTGAGTTCCGTGGTTCAAATCCTGGTCACTCCATGTGAGATCTGTGCTGGACAAAGCGGAGGCGGAACAGGTTTTTCTCCGGGTACTCCGGTGTTCCCTGTCATCTTTTATTCCAGCAACACTCTCCACTATCATTTCATTCCATCTGTCATTCATTAACCATTGCCCCAGAGAAGTGCGACAGGCTTCGGCAGCCGGCACAATTCCCGTCCTCGCCGCTAGATGGGGCCTCATTCATTCCATTCCTGGCCCAGTCGCATGACTAGAAACAGGCTGTTGTGGATTTTCATTTTCATAATGTCCGACTCGTTGGCTGAGTGGTCAGCGTACTGGCCTTCGGTTCAGAGGGTCCCGGGTTCGATTCCCGGCCGGGTCGGGGATTTTAACCTTCATTGGTTCATTCCAGTGGCCCGGGGACTGGGTGTTAGTGCTGTCCCCAACGTCCCTGCAACTCACACACAACACTATCCTCCATCACAATAACACGCAGTTACCTACACATGGCAGATGCCGCCCACCTTCATCGGAGGGTCTGCCTTACAAGGGCTGCTCTCGGCTAGAAATAGCCACACGAAATTATTATTATTTTCATAATTAATGTGTCAAGAAAAGTATATTGAAATATAGGCGAATATTCCTCTGCCCATTTACAGACTTGGGACCAAAAGTAGCACAGACAATTTTTGTTTTTGTTGATGTTATGGTTAAAAAAACTGTTTATATAATTCAATAATGTACGTGAAGCCTATTGCAATTTCTTTATAAAATGATTTTGCCATATTTGGCTTATACTCAGAGATGCTTAAAAGCAGTAGCCTTTACAAACCGGAGTAGGCCTAATGAACTTCGTTGTTGTTGTTGAAAAGTAAACTATATGCTTGTAAAGAAAAGTTTCCTAATTCATGATAACTCTTCTCCATTTCCTTAAAGGGTGAATTCAGAATATTTGATATTTAGTTAGCTTGTTGAAAGAAAATTTTGTACACCTCTTGTAGAACGCAACTTACGTGCCTCGAAGTTTCTTCCTCAAAACTGTAAAGTAACGAAAACCCTACATGGGACGCAGTTTGCTTGCTCCATAATGGACGAAAGTATGGAATGAATAAACGATGATTTACAACCAATCTGATATTGTACTAGAAGACATGTCATCTAATCACATGGATGATTAATATTTGTAATCCCAGCTCCTGATAACACCCGGAATATGAGAGAAGAATTCTTTGGCAAATACGATAAGAGACATCTGACATTAAGACTGAGTTCCCGTTGTTCTAATATTGGTCAGAGCACTACGACCAATTCCACACCATCTCTCAGATGTTCTTCACCAGGTAAATCAGAAGAACAGCATCTACATTGGGCTGCAGAAGACACTGGTGTTAGAAATCTTCAGCGTGTTGAGGGAAGTGCTGAATAGGAATTTAAAGGATACATTACTGAGTAAAATTAGAAGATCAATAATATTTCAGTAGGTGTGGATGCTAATCCCGATTTATGTAACTGAGCATTTTGAACTCTGAGGAACTCGGTACTGTAGGATTAACCGGTGTGCATCAAAGAAGAGCAGAAACATGACTAGCCGCCAAAGAAAATGAATGGCATTTAACTGAGCAACGGGAAAACCCGAGAAAAATTGAATACTGGTGGTAATAATAATAATAATAATAATAATAATAATAATAATAATAATAATAATAAATCAGTAATAAAATAAATCAATAATATGCCGGACAAGTTGGTCGTACTCTTACAGTCATTTAACTGTGGGCTTGCATTCGGGAGATGTTCAGTTCAAATCCCGCGGTCGGCAGTCCTGATTATGGTTTTCCGCGGTTTCCTATTTTCACACCAGACAAATACTGGGGCTGTACCTTAATTAAGACGACGGCCACTACCTTTGCAATGCTATCCTTATCTCATCCTAGCGTTACCGAAAACTTTCGATATGTTAATGCGAAGTTAAACCACTAGAATAATAATAATAATAATAATAACTGGATCCTGGCGTGCTTACCAATAAGTTTCGGAGGCCTTGGAATTCGTAGATTTAAGTGATATTTCCATTCCCGCTTTTCTTGCTTCCGCTCATGGAGTATCTGACTTTATCAAGTCTGTGTTCTCTGATTACGGTGATTATGTCGAGATGCGCCATCTAGCTGACGCAAGATATCACTGGAATATCATGACCAATAACTTGAGCCCTCCAGCATCCCTGGATTTACAAAGAAGTTGGGATATGATAAACACCCGTCGAAGTTTCGATTCTTTGATTTTGTCATGTCCAACAGAAATTGATCGAGCACGACATCTTGCTCTTCTGGAAAAGGTGGTGATGATGATGATGATGATGATGATGATGATGATGATGATGATGATGATGCTTGTTGTTTTAAGGGGCCTAACATCGAGGTTATTGGCCCCTGATGATACGAAATGAGACGAAATGCAATGACAAAATAAAAATCCAAAATCCTCCACTGACCAGAATTGAAAGCGTGAGGACGAAAAATGAACGGATGGATATGAAGTTAAAACAATCAGTGGAGCCGACCCGCAATGCCGGAGTCTCAGAAAATGACGGAAAACAATAGTAATACTGACCAAGGGACTGCTTCTATAGCTCAATACTGAATCGGTGATGCTTGCAAGCTAAAGGGGTCCAAAATATAGGTCATCGGCCTCTCATAATGGTACTTATCGCTTGGACAGTAGAACCATGGTATATGACATGGTGCGGTACTAATCAAAAGTATCGTAGACTCGCGGTATTCCACACATTATGGTACTACTCACAGGGAATGAAATTCGCACATGTAATACAGACCTATGGTGTTTCACACATAGCAGCGCCATTTACAGGCAACGCAAACCTATGGTTTTCATCACCTAAATGTACTAATTACAAGAACTCGTACTGTCCCGTGGTGTTCCTTATATAGTGGGTACTAATCATAGGCAAGCCAGAACCCTGGTGTCGCTCGTATAGTGCTACTAATCACAGGTACCGTAAAAGCCTGACCGCACGGTGCTCCTGATTGCTACTAATCACAAACCTATTTGGTACCGAACATAGTGGTACTACGCGCAAGTAACAGCGACCCATGGTGTTCCCCGCGTGGTGGTACTAATCACAAGTAGTTTCATGGTTCTAATCCAATCATCCCTTGGTCGCTCCTTTTAGTCTCGCCTCTTACGACAGGCAGGGGATACCATGGGTGTATTCTTCGTCTGCGTCCCCCACCCACAGGGGGTTGTGTGTTTGGTCCGCGAGAGGCATTTTATTTCCCTCAAGTCCGCCGGCAAGCCGGTTAGGACCCCCTATCCGCCACCTGGGACGCGCCACGTGGGAGTATCACCTCTCCCCCTGCTACGCCAGCGTAGTAGGTTCCTGATTCTGGAAAAGGAAGCAGGCTCATGGCTTAAAGCTTTTCCGTCACCCAATGTGGGCACACTTATATATAAAATGCCGTTTAAAATCGCAATCGGCTTACGTCTTGGTTGCAAAATATGCCAGTCACATAAGTGCATATGTGGAGCGGAAGTCGCCATGCTTTAAGTCGCCCTAAGAGTGCTGGTCGAGTTTCAAGACACTGTTCAATTAATGGCATTATCAAAAGAGCTTTTACATGTATCGATGTCCCTTCTGTCCTAGAACCGAGTGGAATTAGTTGCATAGACAGAAAACGCCCTGATGGTCTGACTTTAGTCCAGTGGAACAAAGGCAGATCTCTCCTGTGGGATTCAACGTGTGTCGATAATTTAGCACCATCTCATTTGCCTCACACTTGCAAGGCTGCTGGTTCTGCTGCGGAATTGGCCATGCGCAATAAAAGGGCGAAATATAGAGCAGTAACGGACAACTACATCTTCGTGGTATTCGCAGTCGAAACGATGGGGACGTGGAGTCAAGAGGATAAAAGTTTGATTTCAGATATTGGCAAACAACTAACAGCAATCACAGGAGACTCCTCTTCAACAGAATTCCTCAGGCAGCGGATAGGAATTGCTGCCAGCGTCATGAGCACGTTTCCTGATAACGCTCTACTGGACGAAGTCCTTTATCTTACACCTTAGACTTTCAAGCCAGAGCGAAGCATTAAAACAATGATAATTGAAGGCCCATATTGGTAAAAGGTGTGACATTTGATTATGCATGGCTTATAAAGTAGCAGTGTGTGAGGACTGTGCTTGTTGGGAACATTCAGACAATGATTCATAGGAATAAGTTCTTGCATTAGACAAAACGTAATACTGTGTTGACCGGGCGAGTTGGCCGTGCGGTTAGGAGCGCGCAGCTGTGAGCTCGCATCCGGGAGATAGTGGGTTCGAACCCCACTGTCGGCAGCCCTGAAGATGGTTTTCCGTGGTTTCACATTTTGACACTAGGCAAATGCTGGGTCTGTACCTTAATTTTGGCCATGGCCGCTTCCTTCCCATTCCTACGCCTTTCCCATCCCATCATCGCCATAAGACATATCTGTGTTGGTACGACGTAAAACAAATAGCAAAAAAAACTATGTGCGTTATTGTGTTGTGAAATATACTGTATATTACTGTGATTGTAATACTGCATTACACAATATACAATAATAATAATAATAATAATAATTATTATTATATTATATTATTATTATTATAGAAAGTAGAAGGGCACCCGCAGGGAGTAGATAAGAAGACTAAGTTGTGAGTGATGGTTTTTATGTGAGGTGCATTTTGGATAAGTTACGCAGGAGAAAAATGGACTCGGTCGCGCAGTCTAGGTGTTAAAAGAAACTTACACGACGATGTTTAGAACTGGTCGAGACCACCGTGCTATTTCAAAGCAGAGGTTTGTGAAGATGCATAGTTCATTCCCAGAGGCTTGCAGACTGAACTCTGAAAGGCATAACAGTCTGTAATGAAGTATGTACCGTATATTAGTATTCCCTTCCTGAGATCGGGTTTCTAGTCTCCTAATTTAATCCTGAAAACAGACTCTATACAGCGAGATGAAATGTGTGAACGGGTGCAATTTCTCACGTTGTGAAATATGAAGCCTGTCTGGAGAACATTAGTCTTGCTGGCAAGTCACTAGGGAGCACGAGGTAATGGTGTGGCCTTTAGTAATCTTCATCAAATTGATATGACCTGAAAAAACTTCACATACTGTCCCTCTTTATTTCACCAGGCCATGTGGAGCGAGTTCGGAATATTAATTAAGACTCGTACACAATTCACGATTATAGAATAAAATAAATTGTAAGTACTCCACTCTGAACAATGAGTGTACCTGACCTCTGACCCTTGCTGACTATGCACTTGTAAACATAATACAACGTTACGGTGTTATACATACATACATACATACATACATACATACATACATACATGCTGTACCAGGAAATCCTAGGTCCTGGCACATATCAATCGAAAGAAACGTTTTTCCAGCATAAAATATCCGTCCGACGTACGAACAACTGAGCCAAGGAATGTTCCAGCATGTGCCAGACTCGACGAGTGCACTAGGCGAAGTCAAGTGACGTCACCTGTCGCTCGAAGCTCACCTCCCCTAGAGATATTTCTCGAAAATAATTTTCTTTTCGCAAGCTTTTCAACGCCTTAACCAATTTCAACAGGACAAACGCTGATTTGTAGCGGACGTCATAAAAGTTAATCCCTGTGAATTTCGAATTAATCCATCCCATGGTTGTTGAGTTATAATAATTTATGCACTCACGGTCACATGACCAAGAGAACCACCCCTCCCAGCGCCGATATATATGTCAAGACTAACAAGCTGAGCAGAGCAGTACAAGGACGAGTACACAGATGTGTGTGTGTGTGTGTGTGTGAGTGAGACAGAGGGGAAAGCGACCCTCGTACAGTATGTCCGCGCAGTCACGGTGCAAGTATAGTCCGCACACTTTATGTTGGTGCATTTGTGTACGGGGGTGAGGAGTAAGGAGGGAGGTGTCCCGGTATCGATAGTGCCACCAACCGAAGGAAAATGAAATCTGAATTGAATCGAGAATATGATCGATCGATACGAAGTTTCTAAACCGTTATCATCGTAAGCCAACAACTATGTCACATACACATTACATACCGGTAACATTATAAAACATTTCTCGATGCGAATCTTGTTCCTAGCATGAATTCTATACTTTGGCTTTGTTGTGTAAACAACAACAGTACTAGTACGTAAAGTGTACGCCAGATGCCGCACAACGATGCTTAAGCGATTCATAGTTTGTGTTTCAAAGGTTGCCAGTACGAATCTCGAAGATCGCCGAGGTCGACCGATTCAGCACTAGGGTGTAAATGCACCAACATAAAGTGTGCGGATAATACTTGCCGTCGCGTTTCCGGAATACGAAGTTATATCGCCGACAAAATTATAAAAGACGTCGCACTGTATTTAGTATATCGCGTCGCGACTACGGTCTAATTCTAAAGACATTTGAGAATATAATACGAGTGAACTTATTGAAGTGCAAATACCAAATATTTAACGTTCACCGAGTATATCATTACGTGTAGACTTAGTTTACTTTACATAATATTCAACTTCTACAATGAACAGAAACTAATGTGTAGAATTACCAGGACTCATTTCTTTTCGAGCATTGAACTGTGTTTTTTTTTCATTCACGTAGTGTTCATGCCATATTTACGACTTACAGTAGTAAACTGGGTGAATACTTAGAACTTTTTCTGAGGTAATATGACGTTATAATAACCAGATAATCAGAAAATAATCCTTAGTGACTTAATGACAGTGTTCAAAGACTGTGATTATAGACTGTGATTTGCCTTTTTCAAGTGTGAACTATGTAATTATGGACGTTCTTAGTAACGACTTTAAATAGTATTTCATACAGAAAGGACTGTGATTATTCATTTAACGTCTTAAAGTTCAATTACGCCATAAACTGTGTTCGACAGTAAGTGACAGTGTCAGTGATAACTACTCGCACAAAGTGAATTTTCGTGTGCGAAAAATCACCTTAACGAGCTGCAATTCTATACGATCCAGTTCCAGCAATCATCACCTCATCGAGGGACGTCAACATGGTGTGTTAATGGAACATCACCGATCCTGATTCTCCACGGAACACTCCAGACATCCGTCCTTCAACATTTGTAGCAACATTTCTTTCATTAAGTGAGTAGTAACAAACTGACTAAAATTTTCTCATTAATTTTGAACAGTGGAAACTTCAGTGCCGCGTGTGAACAAATATTTCAGAGTTCTCATAATTTCTCAGAAGTTCATCTTTTGTGATTAATTTAATTTTCAAATTTAATTTTCATATCTCATAGAACAACTTTAGGCTTTTCAAGTGTGCTATACATTAAGGTTTACAAACTGAAAAACTTTCAACAGAAATTTAAATTCTCATGTCAATTTGCAATTACAAGTGTGTGCTCATATTTAGAGAGACTTTAGGTGGAAATCTAATACCTTGTATTCTCACATATGAAAGACTTTGGAATCAGTGACATTCATTTCATTTTCATGAACAGAATTCAAGAAGATTACGTTTAAATTTTTAATTTCAATGCCAGATTTGAGTCCAATAATCATATTGCAGGGTGAAGAATCAATAAATTGTTTTCTAAAAAAAATTATAACCATCTATTATTCGCTCTGCGAGTCTTCCTACTCTGTATCGGCTCCAAAACTAAGTTCCACTCCCTGAGGTCCTACTCATGCCCTTTACCCAAGAACTTTTCCTGGTACAATACATACATACATACATACATACATACATACATACATACATACATACATACATATTATCTGCGCACTTTTTAGCGATAGATTTACACCCTAGTGCTCAATCAGTTGACTTCGGTTATCTTCGAGATTCGTACTGGCAACCTCTGAAACACAAACTAAGAATCGCTTATCATCGCTGTGCGACATCTGGCTTATACTGTAAGTACTCGCACTGTTGTTGTTTACACAGCAAAGCCAAACTATAGAATTCATGATAGGAACACGTTTCGCATCGGGAAATGTTACATAGTATTATACACTGAAGAAAATGGAAACCCAGAAAGAGTGGTGCTACATTGCTGTAACTGAACATGCCGGACGAGTCTTCGGTTGTGCTTCGATGTTTACACTTTCAGGTCCCTCTGACCGCAAGTTTGGACAACAAACAATACAGGATGTGCCCACCACGAGCTGCAATACATTGATGAATTCGTCGAGGCATGGAGCCAGTAAGGCCCTGGATCGCTTTCTGAGGAATTGTGGCCCATGCTTGCTGCACTGCACGGGTCAGTTGTTCCAGAGTTGTGGGTGGCTGAGGGCGGTTGGCCAGTTGTCGACCCATCATGTCCCACACATGCTCAATAGGACTGAGGCCCGGGGATCTGGGGGCCATTCTAAGGTAGATGTCGTGGAGAGCTTCTCTGGAGATGCGTGCAGTGTGAAGCCGGGCATTGTCCTGCTGAAACATCCCATTAGCAATGTTAGCCATCATAGGGACAACCACTGGATTGAGTACCCTATCAACGTACTGTCGAGCAGTCATAGTGCCCTCAACAAGCACTAATTCTGATTTCACATTAAAGCCAATAGCTCCCCAGACCATAATGCTTGGCGTTGGCCCTGTGTGCCTCTCGACAATAAGATCTGGGTGGCCCCTCTCCCCCGTACGTCGGCGCACACGATTCCGGCGATCACTGTGGGCAAGACAGAAGCGCGACTCATCACCAAAGACGACCCTATGCCATTCGTCGACCCACGTCGATCTTTCTCGACACCAGGCCAGCCTTACATGTCGCTGTTGTGGGGTCAATTGAACACCTTCTGCAGGGACACGGGCTCGTAAGCCAGCTGCACGCAGGCGATTACCGTCTGTTTGTTGTGTAACGTGGGGTGCCACAGCTGCTCGAATTTGCGCTGCTGTTGCATGGGGTTCCATCCGGGCCATCCGAATGATGCGGCGATCCTCTCTCACAGTTGTCTGTCGCGCTGGACCTGTGCCAGGTCTACGAGTGACCACTGTTGCCATACACGTTGTACCGTAGATGCCTGTCGGCTAACACGTGCAGCGACAGTCCTTAGCGATAATCCAGCCTCACACAGCCCAATTATCCGAGCCCTCTCAAACGGCGACAGTTGTTGATAGCGTGCTCTTCTCTGTCGTCGAGGCATGTTTGATGGGGAACACTTCACTGCACAGACTGCAAGTCAACTACTCTACACCAGAGTCCGTATCCTGAAGTTGATTCCTCCGCGACCAATCACGTGGGGAGACCTGTAGCAACAATCCAATGGGTCTGAAACTTTGATCGTTTACATACCTACATGGCGTCGTTCCATATCTTTAAAATCAATACTAACGACCAATGCCTTCATGGTGTTGCAATTTTTTTAAAAGTGTATATTTTGTGTGTGTGACACAGTTGTTGGCTTAGGATAATAAAGGTTTAGAAAATTCATATGGATCGATCATATTGTCGATTCAATTCAGATTTCATTTCCATTCAGTTGGCAGTACTACCGGAACCGGCAGTGCTCCCTTCTTACTCCACAACCGAGTACAAAAATATATCACTAAAAAGTGCGCGTACAATACATACATACATACATACGTACATACATACATACATACATACATGGTGAGTTGATCGGGCGGGTAGGGCCGCGTAGCTGTGAGCTTGCATTCGGGAGATGCTGGGTTCGAATCTCACCGTGGTCAGCCCTGAAGAAGGTTTTCAGTAGTTTCCCAGCTTCATGCTAGGCAAATGTCTATTAATACTGATCTTGTCAATAAATGCAGTGTGACAAAAGTTCCGTATGTTTTACGCAGACCGAGCTCGATAGCTGCAGTCGCTTAAGTGCGGCCAGTATCCAGTTTTCGGGAGATAGTAGGATCGAACCCCACTGTCGCAGACCTGAAGATGGTTTTCCGTGCTTTCCCATTTTCACACCAGGCAAATGCTGGGGCTGTACCTTAAGGCCACGGCCGCTTCCTTCCCATTCTTAGCCCTTTCCTGTCCCATCGTCGCCATAAGACATCTGTTTCGGTGCGACGTAAAGCTAATAGAAAAAAGTTTTACGCAGTACAAATTCATCCTACGGCGAATTATAACGGAAATATGTAGTATTTTATATTTATTTCCTGCGTCCTACCGTTGTTAATGGTAATCTTACCGAATAACACTTTGTAAGAAAGAGAGGAGTAATATTAAATGTTGATTTCCGTGCCTAATACATTTGTATCGCAGTAGAAAGTTTACCGGTTATCCTCGCCGCTAGATGGGGGATTCATTCATTCCATTCCAGACGCGGTCGAATGACTGGAAACAGGCTGTGGATTTTCATTAGAAAGGCTACCGGTCCCGATACTGCCTCAAAGCGGGCCGTGAACATGACGCGCGGTCTATGAAGATCTACCTCTGAAACACCTTGTTTCAAGATAGGTGGCCGAGGGATGGGGAGTTAGGATAACTTTCGTTTTCTATCTCGCAATTCCTCTGGATCAGACATATTCTGGTAATTAATGCTACTAGACATACTGATTTGCCATAGTATTATAGCTATTCGACCCATGCTAAAGAGTAGTTGATGGGAATAGGAGTGTACACACTAGACGGAACACAACAGAACAGCCTTCATCTGGGGCCGATGACCTTAGATGTTAGGTCCCTTTAAACAACAATCACCATCATAATCATCATCATCATCATTCTTCACCTGTAGCGGAGGCGAGGTCATTCCAGCACTGGAACTTAACATTGATAGATCACCAGTGAAGTACTGTTCGTATCCTGCCACTTTTCATTTGATTTTTATATCTACCTGAACCACCTCTTTGGTCGAAGACAGGTACGGTAGCTAGCATAAATATGATCCGAAACCGAACATCGACGCACAGTAATTCACCAGCTGAGGACATTTCTCCCGTCTCGCACATAACGTGCACACCCTCATCATTTTATCTTCGTGGCCAGTAGACAGATTGCACCTTTGTGAGGATGCACATGCAGTTGTACAGATTTGTACAGTACAATGTGTATAGTTTTCTAGTCATGGTTTTTAACAGAAAGCAACAGTTGCCCCGCGATGTGCATCCGTTAGGCAACTTCCAGACCAGTAGAGTGAGGCGGGTTGCCTACGTTATATTGAATGACGATGAGGAAATGTTTAGTTTTACCGAATTTATGTTCATCAGGGATCCTTATTGTTCATGTCGACACTGAACGACGAGACGTGATATAAGAGTTTTCAATCTTAAAAATTCCATCTGCCTCGACTGGGATCAGATCTACGGTCTAACCACCCAATCACCGGTGATGGTACTGTGAAGAAAAAGAACCCACATATAGTGGGTTCGTTTATTTTGACCAGCTACTATTCCTAAAATTATACAAGAAATATTGAAACAAAATATCAGGTAATAAACCGAAAAATACAAATTCTAAATAATAATAATAATAATAATAATAATATAATAATAATAATAATAATAATAATAATAATAATTAATAATGTGGTGTATCTATTTCCACACTCTTGTGGGGTCGGCGGATGTGAACTGTGTCGCACATGGGGAATGGCCCGGTTTTTCAGCTGGGTACCTTCTTGTCCCTTGTATTGTGGGATATATTCACTATCGCGTGGTGTTGTGGTTGCGATTATATGAAACGATGTGTATTCAGAGAAACAGTCCCCAAATCAAAGGCATTAACCAGATGGGCTAAAACGCTGACCCGATCGGAAATCGAACCAGAGGTCTTCAGGACCAAAGTCCACGACGTTGACCATTCAGCCAAGGAGCCAGACATTATTATGATTACTAATAATAATAATAATAATAATAATAATAATAATAATAATAATAATAATAGAAAACGCTGATCTATACAGTCGATAGGGTGCCATTTCGTATAATTAGGGACCGATGACCTAGATGTTAGGCCCCTTTAAAGAACAAGCATCATCATCAGCAGCAGCAGAAAGTCAGCCACTTTAAGATTTTCTTTCCATAAACGCTAGAGTGATTTCGGAATTTCGTTACAGTGTGTTTGTCGAGAAGAGAGATTCATTACGGCTCTCTCTTTTCAAATGGTTATCAGGTAACGGATGAGGGAAAGAGAAGAGAAAGACGTAGTTCCAAGATTTGCTATACGTTAACACGTCTCGAATGTTACTAGGTTGCATACGGTCAGCATAGTTTTGCAAGAAGGAAGTACGGAATTCCTAAGGAAGGGGGGACATTAGGTACAATCCCTTCAGCTTCCAAAAGTGTTTGGAAGTTCATTCATCCTCAACCCCTCTGTCCCATAAACTGCCTAAAACATTAGGCTGCAAGAATATCTCTATTTGCCAAATACGCTAAACATGCATTGTTTTTCCTGTGTAAAATATTTAGATACTGATACTAAGTGTCTGTTTCAGGTGGATCAAGTTCGAGGAGGACGTTGAGGAAGGAGGTAACCGCTGGTCCAAGCCCCACGTCGCCACACTTTCGCTCCACTCGCTGTTCGAGCTTCGCTCATTGCTGCTCAATGGAACCGTCATGCTGGATATGGACGCTTCCTCCCTGGAGCAGGTTGTCGACCTGGTGCTTGACAACATGATCAACGCGGGATCGCTGCCCTTCGACTCTCGGGACAAGGTGGGAACATGGACACTACCAGCTCACTTGTTTTATTTCGCTGTGTGTGTGTGTGTATGTTGTTTGTTGTTACTCCATTTGAGGGCTTTCGATAGAACAGACTATTGCCCTAGTTATGGATCTCCGAAAACTGAGGACAGTATTCCTTTATTGTAATCCAAATTGGTGAATACGTGAATATTACATAATCCTCCTTGCATTTAATTTGCCTATATATGTGTATGTTCGGTCCTCAGCCCTAAGGCTGGTTGGATCCTCAACAGCTCCGCCATCAGCTGTCATAGATGGCCTAGGCATCACTGAGAGGCGTACTAGGGAAATGAGGAGTGAGGAAGTTTCCCGTTACTTTCCTCATAACTACATTAAACACCGTGCAAGTGGCTGCGCGGTTTGAGTCGCGTTGCTGTCAGCTTGCAGATGGTGAGTTCGAATCCTACCGTCGGCAGCCCTGAATATGGCTTCCCATTTTCACACCAAGCAAATGTTGGGGCCCCGTGGTGTAGGGATAGTATGTCTGCCTCTTACACGGAGGCCCCGGGTTCGATTCCCGGCCAGGTCAGGGATTTTATAAAATCCTGGATCTGAGGGGTGGTTCGAGGTCCACTCAGCCTGCGTGATTACAATTGAGTAGCTATCTGACGGTGAAATAGCGACCCTGGTCTAGAAAACCAAGATTAACGGCCAGAGGATTCGTCGTGCTGAACACACGTCAGCTCGGCCTTCGGGCTGAGCAGCGGTCACTTGGTAAACCACGGCCCTTCGGGGCTGTCGCGCCGTGGTGTTTGGTTTGGTACCTCACTCGAGGCCGTGACCGCTTCCTTCCCAATCCTAGCCCTTTACCATCCTTGCGTCGCCGGAAATCTTCAATCTGTTTGTGTGACGTTAAACCACTAGCTAAAGAAATAAAAAAAAAATCATCTGCTTCTCAATCTTTCATTCTAATGGTTACTTTCTTGCTTAAATCCTTATCTTTGTTCTGAATCTCTTTATCCAGTAGTCACCGAGCTCGATAGCTGCAGTCGCTTAAGTGCGGCCAGTATCCAGTAATCGGAAAATAGTGGGTTCGGCCCCACTGTCGGCAGCCCTGAAGATGGTTTTCCGTGGTTTCCCATTTTCACACCAGGCAAATGCCGGGGCTGTACCTTAATTAAGGCCACGGCCGCTTCCTTCCACTTCCTAGGCCTTTCCTATCCCATCGTCGCCATAACATATCTGTGTCGGTGAGACGTAAAGCAAATAGAAAAAAAGTCCAGTAGTCCCTCATTCCTATTCTGCCAGGCATCCTTTTAACTTTCATTAGCCATTAATCATCATTTAAATGTTTCATCGGGTGTTGGAATCCTAAATTCAATAGTGGTTCCCGTCTCTCCTTCCTAACCAATATTTTATTACCTTTCTAGCTTGTAATATCTTCACATAGCATTCTAACTCTATATATGGGCATAAAGGCTGGCGGAATGAATTTAATGGTGGGTGAATAAATTCTTCGATGAGTAGATAAAAGTTTTGGCGTGGATGGATAAAAGGGACTAATGAATAAAAGGATGGGAGAGTAAACGGGTAGTTAGCGTAAATTGTAAATTTATATGGCTGAATGATTGGTTGCTGTAGAACTGAAGAAATGACTATGTCAGTGTTTTTTTTTTTTTTTTTTTTTTTTTTTTTTTTTTTTTTTTTTTTTTTTTTTCATCCGTGAAGATGATACAACGGAGAATAGATGGATGCGTTCATCTTCGTCCACCCAGGATACCCATGCCCTACCAGGTGTATGTAGAAGTCTTTTCCGGTTTCACTAAGAGATGGCCCCAGCGTATGAATTTGACACATACATTAGTTTGTCCGTCTGACCTTAACCTACCAACACACACACGTTGAGTCCGCCAAACACTAGCGTCTGTGTTGTATCATTCAGTGATCATGTCGACGTTTGTGCCTCAAAAAGAACATTTGCAGCACGTATTGCTTTTCTTATTTAATCAAAAGAAAAACTGTGGGAAGTCATCGTTTGCTGGTAGAGACATATCGTGAACACGCCCCATCCATTAGAGGGATATAGACATGATACTGTATAGGCTTTTGGGCTTATGCCGTGGACAGTCGAGACTTTCTTCTGATGACGCAGAGCACAGTTCTCTGCGAAACGTAAAGAATTTCACCTTATTTCCTAGACACGGTGTAAGACCAAAAACCTATACAATATCATGTCTATAAGTACGGGCCGTGAACGCATCAATGGCAACATGTGAGACAGTTTAAACGCTGTGATTTCAATCACGGCCAACTTGATGCGTCGCTCTAGCTGGCTCCTAGGAACGCAGCGAGGGATCCAGTCTGCCGTGTTTCACTGTGAAAGACAGCGCGCTCTGGTAGACCACAACTGGCCGGCGACACCGTTAATGCACAACGCTATCGCCAAAAATGATTAATTAAATGACGTATTGATCGAAAGACGACCGGAATGGGCCAGAAGACATGGCAGAGTGATTTTGTTACACGACAATGCGCCGTCTCACTCAGCAAAACCAGTGAAGGACACCTTGAAATCGCTTGGATGGGACATCCTTCCGCACCCGCCGTACTACCCCGACCTGGTTCCATCTGACTATCATCTCTTCGCATCAATGGGGCACGCGCTCGCAGAGTAGCACTTCAGCGATTTCGAGGAAGTTGGAAAATGGCTCGACGAATGGTTTGCCGCAAAAGACAAGCATTTTTTCTGGCATGGTATTCATAACTTACCAGAAAGATGGGCGAATTGTGTAGAAGCCGATGGCCAATATTTTGAATAAACAGAACATGAATTTCCCTTGAAAATTACGTGATTTCTTTGCCACAATACCGGCAGAAACTTAACGCATACACCTGGTACGGTACATAAGTATCTGAAGTGTTAATGATTTTAGGACTAACATGTATCCTCCCCTTAATTATTTACAATCGTGCTTATTTTACGTTCTTTTCAATATTTTTGGCCAATATTTTTCATAATCCGAGGTAATTTTGCTATCATTCCCGGTGAGGCATATTCCTTGTTTAATATTTTGACAATTGTGTAGAATTCTTTCTATCTACTTGAGCATTAGGTTCACATTCAATATAATTCATTCTGATTGATTCTCTCTTCCTTCAGACTCTTGAGATGTGCCTCTTCTGTTGTTTTAGCATACCACAAACAATGATTCTCGTCATCTTTCTCTCTTTGGCCATTATTATTATTATTATTATTATTATTATTATTATTATTATTATTATTATTATTATTATTATTTGCAAGTTGCTTTACGTCGCACCGACACAGATAGTGATGTTCTTTTGTTTATACATTCTAATATGATTTTTTTCTCAATATTCCCTGTTCTTTATTTCACCTTCTGTCTGGCTCCGTGGCTGAATGGTTAGCGCGCTGTCTTTGGTTCAAAGGTTATCAGGTTCAATTTCCGGACGGGTCGGGGATTTTAATTTTTATTACTTAATATAATAGTTCTCACCCCTTCTTACTAAACATCACAAACATATCCGAACGCACATCCCTCATAATGTACCATTGCCGAGTATGACACCTGCTGAAGAAGAATGTGCAGGTGCTTGTGGTAACCAGCTGCCTTATGATTCATGTCAAAACAAAGAAGATTGGAATGTGAGAATTCCTCTGTAAGCCTACACTTTTGTAAATAACATCGAAAGTAATGTTTACTTTTGTATGTTATGTGACGACGGAATATATAGATTAAAACGGACAGATGGTGGTGCTGGTGATTATTGTTTGAAGAGGAAGTACAACTGCGCAATTATCCTCTATATAACACCAGTCAGAGAGAAAAAAAAAATTGAAGAGATCCGACACTTCGAAAAACGAAGGTATCGGCTAAAGAAAGACAAGCGCCAGGAATGGCGTCAAGATGAAAGACTCCCTAGTCCTCGCGTGCTTTAATACCGCAGGGGTCGGGAAAGAACAAGAGTTGACCAAAGGAGGTTGGATTGGCCAGATGGAAGTGAGGAGCCTGAGACAGTAAGTTGAAGGAATGCCAGGACTCAGCTGAGGGCTACGTGGTCGCCAACCCACGCTCCCAAGTTGAGAGCCTCTGGGGCCCCTTTTAGTCACCTCTTACGACGGGTAGGGGATACCGTGTATGCTATTCTACCACCCCCACACACCGCAAGCTAGTTAGAGTTACCGATCTAGAAAGCCAAGAATAACGGATGAGAGGATTCACCGTGCTGATCACTTGACAACTCGTAATCTGCTGGCCTTCGGGCTGAACAGTGGTCGCTTGGTAGGCCATGGCCCTTCGGGGTTGTTCCGCCGTAGGGTTTGTTTTGTTTATTTAAGGTAGAATTAACCGCCGGCTCAATTCGACAACTATCGCGTTAAATATCACTTCCAACAGGCAAACATATTTTTGCTTTATTAAAACGACCACAACTGAAACAGGTTCACTTTTAAGGGGGAGGGGGGAGAAATAGTCGGAAACTTCGAAAAATGAGTTTATGGGTAAGGAAAGCGAAGGGCCACAAAAAGCATGAAAATGAAATATTATCCAGCCCTTGGAAACCTGATACTTTCCGGGTCGGAAGAGAACAGGAATTGATCAAGAAAAATCAGACAAAATGTTGAAAGTTAGGATCCTAACTCAAGTAATGTCAGACTCAGCTAGGAATCCAGTGATCACCAAATCAGGCTCCTAATTTGACTTCCCTTTAAGGTACATTTTACGACAGGCAAGAGATGCCTTGGGTGTACTCCACATGCCGCTGCCTCCAAACGGGTCTCTCAGCCATTGAATGAAAAGTCGTTCCATTTCAGTCCCGGATTCCATGTAAGACTGGAGGTCTTTCGGCTATGGTTACGGTATCAACTGTCACATAAAACTACAGGCTTGTTTGTTCGATACGTTAATTTTGACAAGTGATCCATTTAAACAATAATACAACATTCTTAGCTGTAAATAAAACGTACCTCCGGCTCCTTGGTCTACTTGGCTACAGTTCTGAGGACCCTGCGTTCGGTTCCCGGTCGAGGCAGGAATTTTAACCGTGCGTGGTTAATTCCTCTAACTCAAGGGCTGGATATTTGTGTTCATCTTAATACACATCTTTATTTGCGGCACACCACACTACCAACCATCGCAAAAATTGTGAATGCATCCCTTCACATAGGGCTGGCGTCGGGAAAGGCATCCAGCCGTAAAACTGAGCTAATTCCATACAAAATGCCGACCCCGGGTAATTGAGGAAAAAGGAGAAGAAGATAATACAATACTTAAAATGATTGATGTAGTTTGTTTAAATAATTGACCAAAATACATTAAATCATTAATGTGGCATTAAACATGAAATAGGTAGCCCTCATCAACATAATACACTATTCTTCTTCTTCTTTTTTCGTTTCATCCTTGAATCAATCATTTTTCTGTGTGGGGTTCTGAGTGTCCAGTATTTCTTCATTCTTTCTGATCTTCATTTCCTCTCGTCTTCTGAGATAATAGGTTTGACTTTATGTAGATTTGTCTTCGAACCTTATATTTACATCTTTAGTTATTACTTCAGCTCTTTGATCGAATCATAAAGTAAACTTGTGTCCTCACCCTGAGGTTGTGCAGCTCTTTTCAGGCACACCCCCATTGGAGGTGAGCTGTATGTACCATTTCAACCACATACCAGCCCTCCTGCCATTCTTAAATTTCTGGCAGTACCGGAAATCAAACCTGGGCCACCGAGGACAGCAGCTAATAATGCTAACCGTTACGCTATGGAGACGGACGATCTAATGGTGAATTTTCTGTAGTTGTTAATTCCACTACGTCTTTTTCATTTTCTTTAAATCAGTTGAGTTTTGTTTTGCGGCTACAGAAGAAGTCAAAGATTTGTTTGGTTAATCTATTAGAGTTCATTCTGAGAAGATGGCCATAAAAATGTATCCTTTTTTTCCATAGTATCTGCGAGTTTTTCGATTTTCTTGTAGAATCTTTCATTCTTCGTATATATTATCTTATTATCCTGAAATTTTGGTCCTATGATCTTTCTTAAAATTTTCCTTTCTTTTAGCTCAGGTTTCTCCATCTGGCCTTTGAAATATGTATCAGAATATACAAATAATAATCTGTATCAATAAAATCTAAAGTACATTTTTTGTTGTGTTCTTGAGTCCCATCTTCCAAATTTCTCCTCATTTTAACAATTTCTTTGTACAACCTTCCTGGAACAGAACAGGTTTCATTCTTTGCACTTCCTTTCCCATCAAATTTTTGTTTATGCCCGATTTGAGTCTCGCAGGATATTTAACACCTACCTGACCTTTTTAGGTGCGGGAAGCCCTGCTTCGACGTCACAGACATCAACATGAGCGACGCAAGGAGAATAATACCAACATGTCACGTCTGCCCATAATCCGGTCACTGGCCGAGATTGGACGGAACCATTCCTCCTCTAAGAGTGAGTATCTTTCTTTAGATCCTATTCATGGTTGGAGGAGAATGGCTTTTCCTGTGTTATCATGATGTATGAATGCTTCTTCTCTCATTACAGGAGGAAATACAAGCTGAATGGTACTATAAACTGTTTTAAGGTTAATTCTTAACTGCATGTTAGTTTACCAGGTTAGAGGAGAACAGTGCATCTTCATCTCACTTGTGCTTGGGGTACTTCACTGCTTATTTGCCTGGTGCTCTTGGAACTTGCTTCACTGATAAAGAGACTCTAATTAGAATATTATAGTTTAACTGTTTTCTTGGCTGTTGTGGATTATGCGGAGAGTTTACACAGAGAGGAAACTTGTAACTGTCCACTCATTCATCACATGGGGTTAATAAAGCCATCTATCGAATGCATTGTTTCCTATGCAGAATCCCATTCTGTTGGATATGAACGTCGGAGTGGAAATTTCCACTGTTCGGTTCAACTCTATTCCAGCAAGTGGGAGCTAGGACTGACCTTGAAACATGTTGAGTAAAACATGCTGCGGCTTCACTCAAATACAAAAATAGGTATTTTGAATATTACACACTTTAGCTATCGGAACAGAAAAAAAGAAGGCTTACGTTGTTAGACAATCAGAGTTTTAAGATGGTCACATTTGGCGGGAAAATATCTAGTCATATATTTTGGGTAAACACAGTACATACTCAGAGCAACAATGGTCATACAATATTGTATAGAGTCTGCGACAATTAAAACATAGGAAGACTGCTTTACTAGATATGTCGACTTGATTATCATTAGTTCTAGATAGCTGATGTTGCATTCGAGGAACATAACAGCTAACGTGTGATCATTTTGACAACCATCTTATGTGGCATATAGACTCAGGTTTTAAATTAGTTCCTTAGTTAACAGAAACAGTCCATCCTTTTTTAACTTTAGACCCCAAACAGCCTCTGCCTGAAGTTTAAAACGGACAGCCTTGGAACAGTGGCTACAAAAATTTTGCGTCATTCCCTTCCACTTAAGACTGTGTGACTGTCATGAACATTTGCTTCATGCCCGGCAAGTTGCATATTCTCAGGTGTTGTGTCGCTCTTGGCATCATTAGTTTGGAGTGGAGTTCTTTGCACAAACTCGTGATGATTCATGAAATTTTTCTTTTGTAACTGAACTTTTGCATGTTAATCACATAACTGTTCACAAAAATTATATTCAGCATGTCAAGGAAGATTCAGAGCAGCTATCTCCTTGTCTTCCTGGTGCAAGTCATCTGATTGATTATGTGGTCTTATGTGTCCACAGCACTCCTTACCGAGTTCTGAAAATCATGCGTTTAATTACCTAGGTTGATGGCATGTAACTCTAGTAAGACCCCAACTAGAGTATGGTGCCAGTGTATGGGACTCTCACTAGGATTACTTGATTCGAGAACTGGAAAAAATTCCAAAGAAAAGCAGTTCGATTTGTTCTGGGTGATTTTTGAAAAGAGAGTAGTGTTAAAAAAATGTTGCAAAGTTTGGGCGGCGAAGACTTGAGAGTAAGGAGATGAACTGTTCTACCAAGTGGTATATATACATATATTTTTTTGCTATTGGCTTTACGTCGCACCGACACGAATATGTTTTATGGCGACGATGGGACAAGAAAGGGAAAGAAGCGGCCGTGGCCTTAATTAAGGTAGAGCCCCAGCATTTGCCTGGTGTGAAAATGGGAAACCACGGAAAACCATCTTCAAGGCTGCCAACAGTGGGGTTCGAACCTACTATCTCCCGAATACTGGATACTGGCCGCACTTAAGCGACTGCCGCTATCGACCTTGGTAGTGGTATATTCCGAGCTGTCAGTGGAGAGATGGCATGGAATGACATTAGTAGACGATTAAGTTTGAGTGGGTTTTCAAAAGAAGGAAAGATCACAATATGAAGGTAAAGTTAGAATTCAAGAAGAGAAATTGGGGTAATAATAATAATAATAATAATAATAATAATAATAATAATCATATGGCCTCAGCTACCGTGTGCAGACATTTCGATTTGACGCCACCTGGCTGTCTGCTCGTCAATTTCGACGTTCCGTTTTACTCCAGGTCCGCTAGATGGTAGACAGAGTAAACCGGATCTCTCTTGGGCGTCTATGGCTGAGATTTAATTAATTTTGTTGGGCAAATACCAAATGTATCACCAGAGATCTTTTACATTCCGACATCGTACGACATGGAGTGTCGAATGGACTTTATTCCACCCTTCAAAAATCCGACTACCTCTGCCGGATTTGAACCCGCTATCTTGGGATTCGGAGGCCGACACTCCACCACGGATCCACAGAGGCAGCTATTGGGGTAAATATTCCTTTGTAGGAAGAGGAATTAGGGATTGGAATAATTTACCAAAGATGATGTTCGATAAATTTTCAAATTCTTTGAAATTTTTTAAGAAAAGACCAGGTAAACAACATATAGGAAACCTTCGATCTGGGCAACTGCCCTAATGCAAATCACTGGTGATTGATGATTGACTGAAAAAAAGAAAAAAGAAAAAGAAAGAGAATTTGTTAACTTGAGAGTCAAAATATAAGTAATGCAGTCTCGACATTTGAGGAGAATAATGCATTATACTTCCAATAAAGCTATAGAAAGGAGTATGCAGTGCAAATAACTCTCTTACTACACAACAGTTAAAGACCTATGGTGGAACCATCAAAGTCCAAGGATGGTTTAAGGTCCTGGCCAAACTGCTAAAGTGCCAAAAAATAGTGGTGGGGCAACAGGTTTTGAGGAAGCATTAGCTTGTAGGGTGAGAGAAATAGGCATGCCAACATATGTCTGAACTGAAAATATAGTTTCATCTATGATAAAATAGCTTTTAGATAGGTATAAAAGGAAGAAAAAGCAATTTTAGTTCTTCAATTGGAAGCTCAGTGCAGTGTTCCAGGTGCACCCTTTTGCTATTTTGGATGCTGCTTGCACTTGTATGCTACAGCCACATCAAGCTGTTTGACCTGCCATCTAGTGACTTGGCATCCAGTCTGTTACTGTTATCATTATTTCACAGACTGAATCCAATTAAAATGGCTTTTTAAAACTTGTGTTTGTCTGCTGGCGTTGCACAGCACAGTGATCTGATTTGCTGTCTTGAGAATCCTTTCTTCTAGGTTCCCTTCTTTTCATAGAGAATTGACAGGAGAATATGTCATCTCATCCCATGACAGTAAAGGCACTAATTATTTTCTGTCTTTCTTACTTTTTTTCATCATATTTTATTTTTCAGGCCCTGTTTGTATCAAGAATTTATATCTCAGTGGTTTAGGTTGGCTGTGTGCTAAATAATTTTCTCTCTAATGTTGACTTCAGTGTTCTCTCTTATCTAGGTTGGCATCAATACAGTTGATATAGATTTTGATTCCCATAGGGAATGTGAAATATTTGTCCTGAATGAGTAAATTTATAATACCAATATAAATGGTCTGTTATTGGACATTATAAATTATCCAACTAACTCATTCCTGGTTGCCAGCGTTTTGCTGTCGTGTGCTAGGTTGGGCTCATCAGTTGGTACCTAGCACACCTACCAAGACGCTGGCCAGTGCATACCGTGGAGGCCACTGCATAGGCTATTTGGAGCCACCGGCAGTGCCAATGCACTATGAGAGACTTTGTCTCTTTACCAAAAATTGATGCCTACTTGGCTATCAGATGATATCGATTTTGATTCCTATAGGGAAAATTTATAATGTCCAATAACGGACTATTTATATTGGTATTATCGATACAGTTTCCATCAGCGATCTTAAGCACTGTGTACTCCAACCCCTAGCTGCCCAGCTAACATTTTTATTTTCAGTCTGCAAATTCCTTTATTGCCATGTATACTCATAATTACAAAGCCATGGGCAAGTGATTTGACCCCAGTCTACTGTAGCCATGGTGGTGGCTATCTTTAATATGATTTCACTCAAATATTCATAAATTCACTCCAAGAGCTCACAATATTATCCTAATAATAAATTTGTAATGATTTTTCCCTAAAGGCATTCACTGATGAATTGAGAGTTGATCTGGGTGTATGATGATATAAGAGCCAGTTAGGAAGAAAGAGCAGTGGAGTCATATTATTGCAAACATATACAAGTGCTGAACAACCTGCATAAGCAAAAACATTTCAGGGAGAAGAAGAAGATATTATACAGGTGCAATGGTGGTCAGTGCAGAAGTACAACTCCTTGTAGTTCTATGTTAGCCTGACCAGGACTCCAAATATTGCAAAATTAGTGAAAGAGAAAGGGCCGGGGATCTCAACAAAGTGTTGAGCTTGAGCAGCGAGGGTGTGTTTCTCTAAAGTGTACAGTGTGAATGTGAGAGTTAGAGGTTTGGTCCTGCTGATAAATAATTTGAAAAAAATAATTCAATATCTTGCACCAACGTCGTTTTATCAGCTGCTGAAGACAGCCAATCAGATCAGTTCGTGGGCAAATTCAAATGGGCTTTGCACAACACTGTTTACTAAATCTGTACGCTTGAGAGTACCAGTTGAGGAATAAATCTTTCCCAGGGGAGGGATTTGAACACAGCACGCCAAAGCAAGTACGCTACGGTGACACTGGCTGAAACCCACGGTGTGTTTGTGTTTGATACTGATTTCTCAGCATGGCTCTGAAGCCGGTCTTGAATCCCACACAGATTTAGCAACACTGTCTTGCAAAGGCCATTCCATTTTGCTCTCAAAGTGATCTGATTGACTAACTTCAGCAGCTGATGAAATGAAAACAGTGCGAGATACTGAATTATTTCTTTCAAATTATTCACAAGCATGACCAACCCTGTAATGCTGATATACCTGGTTCACGTTGTTTCTGACCACCTTTGCATTCTGTACTACTATTATTGTGTACAAAATTCTTAAGTTTAAGAAAAAAGTTGCCTGTTTTCACGTTTCCACCTAGAAAAAAATGTAGCAGTACTGGTTTTCCTCATTCAGATCTCAACTGTTCAGTGATAAATCTATAGCGGCTGCTTCATACCAGAGCACTTTGGATATGATCATCAGCCTCACATGCATATGAGTAGGGCCGAATATTTATGACATGTCATATTTTTTTCCTTAAATTATTTTCATGGAAAATACAACTTAAGCATGATTTTATCTATGGTGACAAAAATTATGCAATTTTTGGCTCTCTCAACAATTTGTGTCATTTTCCAGTAATTTTTCATATTAAAATCATATTTCCCAATGAATTTTCATGTTTTCATCATATTTTTATCTTTTTATTCAATTTTCGCATACCTACTTTCAGTTGTCTCAAAGATGGATTTTTCACATCTCTTAATTCTTGTCTGTAATTTCTTACATTGTCTTTCTTAGAAATAACATATATATTTATGTGAATTAGGGGGGTATACTCTATAAACAGAGACAGATGCATATAAAGCGACAGAATAGTGAGCCTCAGTTGAACTCTATAATGATTTGACGTCTTTCACATATGGCCCAATAACATGCTGCAAATGTTGAGCGTCTTTTTCCCGTTACGAGTCAATGTTGTGTGAAAATAGATCATCGTTCCTATTTGAAAACTTTAAAATATATGCAATTTGCTATTGTAATTTTTTCTGATCGTCCATCACAGAGTTACCTTTGGGATAAGTAATTAAATAAATAAAAAAATATAATAACAAAATTAATATTATTAGTTATTTATTATTATTATTATTGTTATTATTATTGTTGTTGTTGTTGTTATTATTGTTATTATTATTATTATTATTATTATTATTATTATTATTATTATTATTATTATTATTATTATTATTATTATTATTATTATTATTATTATTATTGAATGTTCTAGATTTTAAAAGTATATTTTCAATATAATGTTAATTTAAACAGTGGCAAAATGTTGAAGATTTTG
Organism: Anabrus simplex; assembly: GCF_040414725.1. Classification (NCBI taxonomy): domain Eukaryota; kingdom Metazoa; phylum Arthropoda; class Insecta; order Orthoptera; family Tettigoniidae; genus Anabrus; species Anabrus simplex. Next base: position 92,732,282 of record NC_090271.1, read on the forward strand.
AGAAATGTGACCAAAAATTTTTTAATTCATATTTATTGTCATATTTTAATAAATTTTTAAGTCATAAATGGATGCATATTTCTAAACTTTTTAGGTCATAAACATCTGGGCCCTACACGTGAGAATGTTTTTGCAGTTTGCTACCGTAAGAATAAATTTATGACAAAGCAAAATATTTTGTTGCATAGATTTTACCACAGTTGCAGTTTTATTTTCATTATTGTCATTCTCACTGTTGTGGATTGAAATTTCTAGTCAGTTGAGTATATTCATACTGCCACCGTACCATACCAGACACACTCTGTAAGGGCATAGGTGCCATTCAGTTGAAGCTTATCAGCCCTTACTCTCCCTGTGGAGCAGGGAGAAGATTTGCTTGAAAGTATGACATCTTGGAGCTCGGAATGTGCTGGTCACTGATCTACAGTCCTTATTACAAATAACATTGTATATTTATACGTACCAAGCTGTTTGGAAATAATGAAAAACATTCTGAGATGATAGTTTTTTGCCATTTGCATAGTGCTTGCGAGAGACAAGCTTTCAGTGCTGGCGACCGGGCAAGTGACAATCTCTGTCATAGATAAAACAATGCCCCTGTATTACTCAATGCGAGCATAAAATTATGCCCCTTCTGCTTAAGAGAGGACAAAAGAGATTTTCTTTACACAAAACAAAGGGAAATTTTTCCTATATTGTGCAGTTTGGTATATCTTGTAGCTATTTCAAATCCACTCCTATATGATCTTCACTTCAGTCGCCATACTTGAGACTTTCAAATTGGCCCGTGCTCTCTGGAACAAACTGCCAAGTAGGTTATGAAGTAATTTGCAAACTAACCTGTCCTGTTCTTTGATGGAGGTTACCCTTGATGTGTGGACGATTTCAGCAGTGTCCTTTATCATGTTTTGTAAACCTTGAATGATCTATTGGAGTTATTTATAAGAAAAATGAGAGCTTCTCCTATAAGATTATTCAAGGCCATTGAAGGTGAATGTCAACCAGTTACAAGTGGTCATGTGGTGGAATAAATCCATTTTATCCTTGAAGTTTTCACATTGTAAATGATGTGGTTTAATACCTCGTTCCCATTCATTCCAAGAAACAATTTCATATGGGAGAGTGACGTACCTAAATATTCATTCCTTCTGAAGATTCTAGTTTTATAAATCCTTTGACCTAGCAGTAGGCATATCATCCTCCCTCTACCTTTGAAGAGCAATATACCAGTAGTAAAAGGTGAAAAGCAATATTCAGCACCTAGCTCTCAATTCAGTCACATTTCTGAGAATTGTTAACTGTGTGGTTTTGAAAGAATGCCACTTTTAGTTATTAATGTGATGGTTTGCAGTGGTGTCTGGTGAGTTATTAATTGAATTCAATTTTTATTTATTGTCTGTAGTACTATAGGACTTTACAGTTCTCAGACAACATCAAGCTATACCCTATACGGAATACAACAATAAACATATATTCTAATTTATATACAAATGAAAACCACACATTCTGATTTACCTGTTAAGAGATCTTTTAATAACTTTTGAAACATTTATCATTCAGATACAGGACACAACACTGTTAAACCTTCAGAAAATTGACCTCTATAGTTGAGCATGTTAAGGCACTAGGAGTACAATTTTTAAAAAATATTGGCAAGTTGGCCATGCGGTTAGGGGCGCGCAGCTGTGAGCTTGCATCCGGGAGATAGTGGGTTCAAACCCCACTGTCGGCAGCCCTGAAGATGGTTTTCCGTGGTTTCCCATTTTCACACGAGGCAAATGCTGGGGCTGTACCTTAATTAAGGCCATGGCCGCTTCGTTCCCATTCCTAGGCCTTTCCTATTCCATTGTCGCCATAAGACCTATCTATGTCGGTGCGACGTAAAACAAATAGCAAAAAAAAAAAAAAAAAAGTTGAATGGTTTCAATATAGACTATGATTACTTTTTCCTACACAAATCCACTAACAAGTCGTACCTTATCTATGCTTTATTCTCTCTCCTGCATACCATCTCAATCAATTTGCAAGGTTTAGTTCAAAGTTGCTGCTAGGTTTTCTGGCAACAGTGCATAGTGGGTGGGCTAATGAGCTTGGTATCTACCTAAATGTCAAGATCTGCCTACTAAGTCAGTCTGTCATCTAGCTGTTAACTTATGTGGCTTCCAGTATCTGTTTCATGATCTTCACTCTCCATAGCTATTCTAGAAAGCTAAGAAGAAAGTAGGAGCTGTGCTGACACCTTCGTTTGATGAGAGTCGATACTACTACACTTACAGTAACATAATCACAACATTGTATATGACCCAGTAGGAAGGAAGTAGCAGGAATCCTCCTCTCTCGACTGAAAAACATGCAATGATGTACTCCTTTTGGATAAAAGTCGGTCATTAGGTGAATTATGTCCTCAGTAATAAAGGAATATAACTTGCTGTCCTCAGCTGTAAAAGAGAATCCTTCCCTTCAGTCATTTAAGAAAAATTGAGACATTCTTACATCTTCAGAAATGAGTGGATAGCTTCTTAATTGATATGCATGTTTAGATTCAGGTTCAGGTTAAAAAATATAATTGGACATCACTTCGTTATATTACAATACATTTATTTCATCTGATTGGGATACATTTTTATGTAAATAATTAAACTAAGTTGGCCATTTCCAATGTTGGAAACAAACTTCACATTGGATAAAAGTTATTTATTCTTACTTATACATTCTTTTACATGCATATAACATTAATTCTTTAAAAAAAAATTGAAATCTTGTAAAGACTGTACAAATAAGAGAAGAAATAAATTATCCAGAGATGAGGAATCTAGTAATGTCCCAAAAATGCTAGTTGCTTTATCACACTTAACTCAGGCCTGTCACAAAATTCCAGGATGGATCATTGTAGAAAAATTGGGCTGATGATCTCTAAAGGCTATTAATGCCCCTTAAATTGAATTATTGCCTACTCATCTAAGCACATAGTGCAGATTATTATATTAATAATAAATTAGTTTTCTGGTATTTCTGATGTGAGTTGTTAATCTCTACATCATTGTAGATTCATGAGCTGGACAATGTTTTTGGAAAATTTCAAATAGATTCCTGTTTGAAAACTGACCTCTAGATTGTTTAATAGCTGAGTTATAACCTTCCTATTTAACAGTTTGACTTGAATTTCATTTCTGGACTGTTAAGTGTTTCTTGTTCTTTAACATACAGGAAGAAATTGTTCAACATTGTCTTCTTAGGGGTCATTGACAAACACATTGGTCTTCCTTAATGAGCACGATTTCCTACTTTGGACAAAGGTACTATTTTTTCAGGACTGTCTTAGATTTTTTGATGAAGTGAAGGAAATTTGTATTTCTTTCCTCTGAAATTAGTTACCATAAATATTATTATACACAGAGTTGGGAAGTAATTTAGTACAAGTAATCAGATTACTTGTAACTATTACATAGTAATTTTCACTTGTAATTGTTACTTTTCACAAAAAGTAATTTTTACTTGTAATTTACTTCCTGAAATAAAATTGGAGGCATTACATTCTGGTAATTGTTACTTTTCAGTAATTGATATATGTCATATGGAAGCAGAAATGGGGAAAGAAAAATAGTTGACTTTTTCAGTTCTACTACAGCAGAACCAGTAGCTTCTCCAGTTCTGGATGATGCTCATCTTACCTCTCCAGTACTTCCAAATGTACAATACTTCTCCCAGCAATGTTCTTAAAATTAAACACAGGTATTCCTTCAAGTGGCTCGGTAGGGCATCCTTTCAGTAATGCAAAGATCTACTTTCCCTCAAAGAGGTCAAGGCTTAGTGATGAGAATTTTTAGAATCAATTATTTTATTTGTAAAATAAATAGCAAATTATTTGAAATGATTCAAGTTGTTAACTAAAATAAATAACATGATGTGAAAAGGTCATTTCAAAAGTTTCAAGCTATCGTGTTTAGTCTCGCCTAGTGATGATAGCCACTTAATGTCTCTATGCTAAAAATAATCATCTCTTTTTCTTGCAAATTTTTGTATTATTTCAGGCCTGTGCAAAAAAAAAAAAAAAGAAAAAAACACTCAGTAGATTTTATTAAGACTTTTATAATCTTGACCATTTTTATAGGGCGATTGATCCATATTGATAAAATACTATAATCCACATTATATGGGTCTGCATAGTCAATACTTATTTGTGACAACAAATTTTTATGTACATTTTATTTAGTTCAGAACATGTTTAAGATTCTATTCTAATTCCTTCATCAGCCTTCTTACAATATACTCTTAGCATATTAAAAGTTTTCATTTCATTGCTATTACATGTTTCCTAAAAATAATTGAAATATATGACTTGTAAAATATTGGTTACAAGTACACTGTTAAAATATTATATTACATGTGCTTGCCATTAGATACAATTGTCATGTTACGAGATAAAAGTTTGCTACCGGAACCTTACTTATCCACTATTTTAAAATTGTTAAATAGTCTATCACTTCTTTATTGCACAGTCCCTGGTTCTGTTCTTGTATCGCTCCGTTGAAATGTTCTTCTCTTGGTGTACTAATATCTAAGGCAAATTCATATTATTTACATTTCCCATAATTAGTCAGCCAGGCTTCCCACCAATCTGCAATCAGAAATCAATTCACTAAATTATTAATACTGACGTACCTTACCGAAACACTATGTGATGGCGGACACCAATGTGTTAAAGAGTATTGACTAGGCGGACCCACATAACAGAGATTATTTTTAAGACTAGTATTCTATAAAGTAAATGTAATTTTACAAATTACTTATTGAAAAGGTAATTTATAATTGTAACTGAGTAATATTTCTCAGGTAACAGTAATCCAGCCCAGTTACTTTTTTCATGTACTCATCCCAGCACTGATTTACATAGAACTTTATTTGCAGGTTTATTTTATTGAACATAATATCTGTTTTCTCTAAACCCTGACCATTAGCAATACTCTTAACTGTTTACTCGTAATTAATTTTTTAGGTACCAGTAGTCAAAAACTAGTGTTTCATTAATTTATTTTACATCTTATATCCTGATATTTAATTTTGTTTACAGTGTCTTGGTTGTCTTTTGGATTGTGGACAGTTTGTACCATACCTAGGAAACAACAATGTAAAGATATTTTTTTTAAATACAACATACAGTGTTTATTTCTTCAAATGGCTACCTTATATTTACATGCTGATTTAAATGTCCCCAGCAGTATGCCAGAAGTTATTATTCAATTTTAAAAGAGAGCAAATTCGACATCAATGAGCCAAGACAAATGGTAGTCGAACATTTATACTTCACAGAAAAAAACACATAAATCTGCCGACTGAACAGAGATGAATTCAGTGGTGGCTGGCGCGTAAGGTCACAGGGTCACGTGCCCTCCCAATAAATGTTAATTTTTACTTCTCAACGCATTAAATACAAGAGGATATAGGTTTTATGCTCATACGGAAGGTGACTGTTACTTCTAAACTCTGAAATCTGGCTTCGGGATAGAGCATATATATCAGCTCTGTCACAACCCCCATTTGGCCGTACAAGAGACGTGTAAAACATATTGTCTCTAAATGTTGCCACTGGGTACGTTTCTTGGGGAAGAGGCCTGCTGTAATTAGTAAGCCTCGGTCACAAAGAAACTGGGACCAAGAAGGGTAGCAGGTAGTTCTCTGGAAAAATGAAAGTACATAGTTCACTGAATTGTATTTATGTGTTTTTAGAAACAATACTATGACCATAACAATGACTACTGTTCAAAGAGAAAGGTTTTTCTCTACATTAGATATGATAAAGATATTCCTGAGAAGTGCACTGACAGCTGAGAGGTAAAAATGCACAGGCTATGATCAAGAGATTTGCTACTGCTAAAGAATGAAGTGTACATCTAACATAGGAATTAATGATAAGATAAATTTAGGTGTGTTTTGGCATATTGTCTTTTATTGTTTATACTTGCATCTGTAAATATGTGTAAGTATTTTAGACTTACAGTATATTATCCATCTCTATATTTACACCATAACGTGTCCCACGGACACGAAACTTCACGAGCCGTCTCTGCCTGAATTGCTGCAGTGAACTGCCAATGAACGTATACCCATACTGATAGATATTGTAGGGAAAATGAGTTTAATCAAAATTAAATACAGTATTTAAAATGAATAGAGCACTACAGTGCAATGAGTGATTCTCAGTTTCTTTCTTGAAATTAATGCTTTATATTTTTCAAATTTCATTCTAATATTGTCCATAACTTGTAGCAAAGCAACACGTTTTGAGTGATCCCTTGTTTCATCTTGAGTGGTGTGTGGTTTATTTACATTAACTCAGGACTTTGGGTATGTCCAGAGGAAATAGCTAGTTGTTAGACTAGACAGTGTCTTCAATCTGAGTGCTTTGACAACATGGCTTGCAAAAAGTTTTTTTTTTTTTTTTTTTTTTTTTCCCCCCCACAAATAGTGTGTGCTCTGATGTGATCCTGTGTCAAACAAATTTTCTATCATCGTGTGTTGAGATATTCCAAATTATTCCAACATTTGTTTGGTAGCATACTGTGTTTATATTCATCATTAGGTTACTTTCTTCAAAATTCTTCTTCTGCTGTCATCACACAGTAATTATCTGTTTTGTTTTCCATATCGTGAATACTGAAACACTATCAGAAGTTCCGTGACCATGATAATCTTTATAGTCTACATCCATGTTTCCCTTCTATCTTGCCTTGCATTGTCACTTGTAACAGGCTGTATTTGGCATTTCTGAAGATGTGACTGAAAGAGGGTTAAGATTTAACACAATTTTCCAACATGACAGAGTACTTCCTTGTTGTTGACATGGCTTTCCCGTGGGATCTTTAACATCCCGTGATACAGCCACATTTCCACTTTAGCATTCATCATTCAATTCCAAAAAGCAGTATCAATGACACGCCAAGTTCTAAATGACAGGTCATGGTTGCAAACAAGTCCTACTTACATTAATCCTTCTGCACACTCATCAGCCACACAGTCTGAATCAATGCTGTTTGGAACCACCCACAGTGGGTAACAGATGCTTCTGAGATGCCATCCTTATTAACCTCAAGAAGACCTGCGTCACTTCTTATGCCGAGTTTGTTGTACTGAAAGATTTGGTCTCCAGCGAACCCATCATTGAGGACTTTGCCGTAATCCTGACAAGGAAATACCACCTTTGGTTTAAAAGAAGATTCCACCTTCCAATACTTAATTTATTAGCTAATCTATGAATTTTGCATGAGTTTAGCTTAATGTTTTATCATCTAATTATGATAGTACGTGTTTTGTTCCAATTTTACGGAACATCCTTCGCTAAGGAAAGCGTACATTATGAAAGTTGACATAAACAATTAAAACATTAAAAAGATGTACAATTTGGTTAAAAAGGTTTATGTACACTGATAAAATGTTGAGAAAGCACATAAAAAAGCACAGTGTTTGTATATCACAGGATATTTAGTATCGAGCTTGCTCATGAATGATGTAGTTAGTTACAGTTGCTGAATTTGTCTGGTATTTCTCATTGACTTAAGGTCTGGAATACTTCATTAAAAAACTAGGGTCAGAAATTTTTAAAAAATCTATTTGTTCGGGGCATCAACCTAGAAAGATCTTTTGCCCCTAGGGTCGGAAATAACTTTGCATAGCTGAATGCTTGCTTGCCAGAGATACGTGGGCCTCTTTAAGACTGTTTGTATGTTTTGAGAAGATGAATTGCTACGTGGGTTTCTTCTTTACATGGACAACATGATTTTACTGGTACTGAAGGAATTTCTTATAGTTGAATACGAATTGTGTTAGTCATGATGGATCTTGTGTGGGATGAGACTATGGCGACACTGCTGGTGAAAGTGGCAGGTCTTAAAGTAGAAGGGGCTAGGCTTGGTGTGGTACATAGTGAGTGACGATGGTTTTGAGGTTTGGTGGGTGCCAAAATATGATTGTGGGCTTGCTGGAAGAAGTTCACAGGTGTGGGATGAGAATTAAAGAATACTGAATGCTTGTTTTAAAATGTGATTGATTTTGTGGAGACCATGACATGTAGTTATGAAGGGTACTTGGTTAGGTTGCTTGGGAAGTCTGGAGATAGTGTTCATGGCTTGGAAAATCTGGTGGTCAACCAGTCAACCCCTGACAGTAAAGACCTAGCTTCCTCAGGATGTCATCGGAGGAGGCACAGACTTCAGGGATTGAACAACTTCAGTTGCACCAGATGGCAAGGCTGAATAGGGCCCTATGTCCTTTGTCTGAATTCTATCCGTGCTTGTTTACATGGTAAATCGCTTCTCTTCATCTGTTTACTGTATATGTATTTCACTCCTGTTAGTTTTCTTACCTGAGCATACATGCGAATAGGGTTAGATGAGATACATTGAAAATATAGGTCTTGATGACAGAACCAAGTACCATAAATACAACTCACATTAGATTTTTTACAGTATATACAAAAGAGACTGATGACTAGAGACCAGATGTTGGGCAAAATTCCTATGCTTTATTTTTAGACATATAATACAAACATTTTGGGGGTTGTATTCAACAAATATAATTTTGCATATGTTTGCTTATTTTAATGTATAAAACCTCTAGGTACCTATATGTTTTTATCCAAAATTACTCTGCATTGCATTGAAAAATGGTTAAAATGTACTTTTTAATTTCCAAAATTATGCACCATACTTTCACTACAAAAATGTGATTGCCCTGTTCTTGAAGTTGGGATTGCACAGTTAAATTCGAAGGGACAGTCAGGTGTCATTGACCTGTGATCCCTTTTAAAGAAAGAGGTACTCAGCATCTGCGCCTGTCCCTACTTATTGTCAGGAAATATGGAAGGAGTTTTAAATGCCTTATATTCTCAAGAATTTTGGCAAACAGAGGAAGAAATATGTTTCCCACATCCCTAATCAATGGGAGTCGGTGAACTGTGTGAAAAAATGCTGTATTTTGCAACCTGTAGAGGCTGAGAACTGCCTGTTGCCATTTCTTAATGGATACAGTACGTTCACATCAATCTCTTGGCACAGGCCAGAGTGAAATGTAGCTTCCACCAAAGTCTCAGTCTTAACATGGCTGTGACAATATGGAAGCTGTTGGGGAATGGATAGTGCTGAGTAATGACATTGAGTACGGCTAGTTCATCTGAATATTCTGAAAGGTCTTGCTTATAGGATCAGCTGGGCTGCAATAGCACTTTCTGGCCTGGTGAGTAAAGCAATGCAAAACTACCTCACTCCTCGTCTTGCCTAGTATGTCTCACTTTGGCACTGCCATCGGTTTTTGCAGTTTCGCTATAACCGCACAACCTTTGGTGGTGTTGAGGATCCAACCAACTTCTGGCCTGACAAGACAGACAGATCTGCACTGTAATATTTTTGTTCACAACACTCCACACTGCTAATCAGCATAGAAATCATAATACATAGTTCAGTATATCCCACCACATAGGGTTGATGTTAGAAAGGGTATCCAACTGTAAAACTGGACTAAGGTCTTCACATCGTACTGACCCCAAATAAATTTTAGAATGCCGTATCAAAGTAGGATGTTCAGCCAGACAAGAAGAAAGGAGATCCATGACCCATCAAAGAATTCAGTAGAAGGAAAAGATCTTGAAATGTGGAAGAGATAAAATTCTTAATGTTTACAAACAATGTTTACAGGATGGTCAAAAGAAACAGATTTTTTTGTTCACAAAATCTGAACGCCACAGACATATAATTGAGTAGTGAAATGAAAATCCACAGCCTGTTTCCAGTCAGGAATGGGATGAATGAAGCCCCCATCTTGCGGCGAGGATAGGAATTGTGCCGGCTGCTAAAGCCTGTTGCACTCCTCTGGCGCAATGATTAATGACTGATAGATGAAATGATATTGGAGAGTGTTGTTAGAATGAAAGATGACAGGGAAAACTGGAGTACCCGGAGAAAAACCTGTCCCGCCTCCGCTTTGTCCAGCACAAATCTCACATGGAGTGACCGGGATTTGAACCACGGAACCCAGCGATGACAGCCCAGCGTGCTGTCGCATAAGCCACGGAGGCTTATAATTGAGTAGTACTGTACTAATTTACACTCAAGTATAGTGCTCAGTTTTAATGCCAGTTTGGATTATGTACTTGATACGATTGATTGTTGCATCCAGCAAGAGAACAGCAGTAGAAACACACTCAACTCAAAATCCTGATCTCTCCCCCATATACTGGAGAAGGTAATCAGAATGCCTATGAATAAAGATATTTTGAAAGAGTAGTGATTATAAAATAACCAAATTATCAGTTTCTCAAAACAATAATGTGTGTTTGCTGGCAAGACGTAATATTCACAGTTTGCTATGTCTTCTGGTATAGGCTAGAACAAATATGTTACTTTCATTGAGCCTGCCTCACTCCCTCCTTGACTTTGACAAAATGAAAGTGACTGACGCATGAGCAATTGTAGTAATGCCATTCCTTATGCAGCCAGTACCTGTTATGAATTGTTGAAAATGCTGCTGATAGCATCAGTTAGTGCGTGCATTTCAGTGGGCTTGGCAGACTGATATACAAAAGAAACTTCTGATTTGGTGAGGAAAGCAATGGAAAACTGCCTCACTCCTAATTTCTCAAGTATGCCTCACACAGTCTCTGCCAGTAAAAGAGACGTTCTCTCTGTCCTTGCAAATTATGGAAATCGTCGAGTGTGATGCACCTAATTCCTTCGCAATGTTGACGTTTAATTCTCCTTTTATAATTGCTATTTAATGTGCGACTTTTCTTTGATATTAAATACGTTTCCTATGACAGCTGATGGCTTAACTGTTGAGGATCCAGCCAGCCTTTGGGATGACTACTTTAACTATACAAAACAATAACAAGAATGAAGTAAAACTATGAGTCTAGTTCCTCAGAGGCTTTCAGGTTTCATTGCTGGCCAGGCTGGGGATTTAAATTTTGTCTAATTACTATAACTCCTCTGGCTCTGGGACTGAGCATTGTTTTTATTGTTATTTACACACAACACTCCACACTGCTAATCAGAATAGAAATCGTAATACATACACAGTACAAAAAAATTAGGGGAACGTGTTTTTGAACGTACGCCATGCTCCTCAAAACAATACCTCATACCAACTAAACTTTTTTTCTTTACCGTTGAAGTATACAAAAGAAAATCGATGGATTCACATTCATTTTCAGAACACAAATGGAAATGTCCAAATAGGGGTTAAAACAAAGTTATAACAGTCCTCCAGGGTGGATTTTTATCACAGTTGGAGAGCCACCTACGGTGCGGTATCAGGTCCTATTCTTCAATGAGAGCCTTTTTGAGGTCTTGGAGAGTCTGTGGTAGAACAGAATGCCCACAAACAACTCTGTCAAGCCTATTCCACACATGTTCGATGGAATTAAGGTCGAGACTCGCTGCTGGTCATTCCATCTCTTGAATGTCCAGTTCTCGCAAGACAGCTCTGGTGATGCGCGCTACACGAGCCATGGCATTGTCGTGCGGGCCAACACCATATGCAGCAACCAACACATGCAGTATCTGCTTGATGTACCCTGCAGCGGTAAGATTACCACGGACGACAACAAGATCCATATGGCCATCAATACTGATGCCACCCCACACCATCACAGAGCCTTGTCCTAATCGGTTGCCTTCCTGGACAACATTTGGCATGTACTGCTCACCACGGCATCTCCATACACGTTGCCATCCATTACACTGTGTCAGGGGAAATCTGGACTCACCTGTGAACAACACAGGTCTCCATGTCTCCATTGGCAAAGTTGCCAGTTGACGTGGATACGAGCAAACAAAAGTTGAACTACGTGATGTTGCTGCGTTAAACTGGGCACTCAACCAGATGTCTGGGTCGTAAGGACACTTCTCTTAACCTGTTCCTTACTGTCTGGTCAGACACCATTTCTCCAGTGACCCTCCTGAGGTCTTGTCATCCTGTGGGGTTGTCGTGCATCCATGACTTTGTTCAACCCTAACTTGTGAACTGGCCTGTCTCATTGTATCAATTCCACAAGCAGTGAATAACTGGTGGAGAGACATTGAGATCCACAACAACACGACGAAAAGTCCATCCTTCCTGGATCAAAGTGATGGCCCTTGCGACTTGAACCTCGTTAAGATGTCTCATGGGATGTGCTGATTGAGGTACAATGTGCTCAAATGACCTCAGTAGTCTGTGTACCTCACGACAACACACAGACACAGCACTATTCACTTTGTTTTGAGGGGTCACCCAACAGTTTAATGCATGCCTACGCCTACAGATGGAGTATAACTTCGATTTGACATACCCGAGTAGCTAAGGTCTCAAGGTACAGTATGCTGTACGACCATTGGAACCCCTTCTACCAAATTAACGTTCACATACCAGATGTTACAAAACATGTTCCCCTAATTTTTTTTAACTGTGTAGTTCAGTACATCCGACCATATAGGGTTCATGTCAGAAATGGTATTCGTCTGTAAAACTGGACTGAAGTCTTCACATCGTACTGACCCCAAGTAAATTTTAGAATGCCGTATCAAAGGTGGATGTTCAGCCAGACAAGAAGAAAGGAGATCCATGACCCATCACAGAATCCATTATAAGAGGAAGATCTTGAAATGTGGAAGAGATAAAATTCTTAATGTTTACAAAGCTATTACTATTGCAACATCTCTCTTAGAAGACCAATTGAAGTTGAACAGAATAATGCAGTACTTTTTTTAAGTGTTTCAGTGCCACACTAACTTGGGTAGGTCTTTTGGCAATGGTAGGATTGTGGAAAGGGCTAGAAATGAAAAGGAAGTGGGCATGGCCTTAAAGTTTCAGCCTGAGCATTTGCCCGGTGTGAAAATGGGAGGTAATGGAAAACCATCTTCAGGGCTGTTGACAGTGTGGTTCAAAACCATTATCACCTGAATGCAAGCTCAGAGGTATGCCATGTAGTGAACTCTCTTGGTAACAGTGAGAGAGAGAGAGAGAGAAGCCTAGCAGAAGTGAAACACATTATTCTCTGGCATACTACTGGAGGCAAGTGGATCAGGATGTTTAAGAAGTAATATTTTCTTATCACCTTCTCTTGCAAAAGATGGAGCCTATCCTAGGAACATTTTGGAGATTTAGGCCATCAAGTTTGTACCTATTTTAATTAATATATTTTTCTGTTATATTTCTCTAAACATTACAGTATATGGATTGTAAACGTGTTTTTGGTGAGTCTACTCATATCCCAATTTTTTTTAATCTAGTAAGACTTGGAAATATTTCACTTGAGAGTTATGCATGCTTGTTGCCGTCAGATTTCCCACAGGAGACGAAGAGGTCACCGAAGCAAGTGTGCCGCAGCTCTAGCTGCCCTTCGTCTCAGACTGCCCTGCTCCAAGTGCAGGATAGTAAGGGTCCGTACCTTGCCGTTCCAGGTACAACTACAGATCACCCCCTGTAGTTGCTGGACTGTAGCCTACCACTAATACCATATTATCTTATTACTAATACAGTAGAACACAGCAACTGGCTTCCTAATGGTTTCTCTTATCTAAAAAAAACCCTCTAATATTATGCCAGCTAATTCACTTGGCAGTAGAAGTATGTATATGAAATTTTTAGCTAAAACCTCTGACATTACAATGATTTTTGCTCGTCTGTATTATATTTGTGGTTATTAACTCTTGAGATTACCAGTTCAATTATTTGTTGTACATATGTATTTAACTTATAAAGTTTCTGTCTTCAATCATGTCGTACTAAGCGAGTAGCTTATGAGAAATTATTTGACAGTTGGTCTCGATGAATGTTGAAATATGTCAGGCTGGGCATGTTAGATTTATATGATGTTCAGAAGTAGGTTGTGAATCTTAATTTTGATTTCCAGGTGAATGTGTGTCTCTATTTTCTTTATCTGTAATGTTTACAGGTCACATGGTAATTGATATATTTGTCATTTGTCCTTTCAATATAGGCTTAAACATCCCTGTTATTAAAATTGAGATGATTAATTAACTTCAAGTATAGTTATATATTTCAGTTTTTGTGTACTAACTGTTTCAGAAGTTACACTTAATTTCATGACATAAGAACTCTGCCCTCATACCGCTAGTGTAGAGTGACATGCTGGACTGTAGCCTACCACTAATACCATATTATCTTATTACTAATACAGTAGAACAGTACAGTAGATGGCGTGGAATGACATTAGTAGACAAATAGGTTTGAATGGCATTTATAAAAGTAGGAAAGATCACAATATGAAGATAAAGTTGGAATTCAAGAGGACAAACTGGGGCAAATATTCATTTATAGGAAGGGGAGTTACGGATTGGAATAACTTACCAAGGGAGATGTTCAATAAATTTCCAATTTCTTTGAAATCATTTCGGAAAAGGCTAGGAAAGCAACAGATAGGGAATCTGCCACCTGGGCGACTGCCCTAAATGCAGATCAGTATTGATTGATTGATGTTCTGTTAGCGAAGATGTTTCCAACTGTTGCCATGTTTACTACACTGGTCAGTGAAAAAGGAATTGGAAGCAAATAAACAGCAGCATACAGAGGCAGCTTGCGTTTAAGGAGATTTTATGAGCTAAGAGACATGTGTTCAACAATAGAGATGAGGCACTTTTCACCCTAACTGCTAGATGCACATCCACAGGCAATAGAACCTTTTAGGTTTAAAACCTTTATGATACCAAAGCGAAACCTGTTGATGGATTATCAATAAGTGGTACAATTTTGGCACAAGTAACAACATTTCTTCAGTATTTCATTCACGTTTGTTAAATAAAGATGCCTCATCTGAGAAGGTACTGCAAGAACAATCGCGCTATTTGAAGATGAACGAAGCATTCGTTATGCCACTAGAGGACTGTAATGCAAAGACATGTGGAAGCCAATCTGAGGTCAAGAAGATCTGTCACTGGTGTGTAGCTTACTCCCCAGCACAGAGCATCATTATAAGAAATTACACATAAAGACCAGAACTGGACTGTGGACCAGTGGTCAGTGTTGCTCTTCATAGATGAGTCACAATTTTGTCTCCAGTTACCTGACGGTAGAGGGAGAATACGGAGAAGAACTGGAGAGTGATGTTCACCCTGCAACATCTCCAAAAGGATGTTGGGTTTGGATTGGTATCAGCTCTAAGGTATGAAATGATCTTGTCATCATTGAAGGAGGCACTCTGAATGCACACTGATTGATTGAGGTGGTTTTAAGAGTGTGTAATCACCTTTGCTCCATTTATCAGTAAAAACAGATTGATGCATGACAGCACTTGCTCCCTGTCACTCATTGTGTATTGGAATTTCTTCATGATGTTGGGATACAAACCTGGAACTTGGCAACATCTGGTGCAAGCTACAGTCCCATTCTGGATGTGCTAGGAAAAAAAATGTTGACACCCTGAATGAAATGAGATCAGCACTATTGGATGAGTGGATGTACATCCCCCAGGAAACAATTCAGGACCTAACGGGTAGGATGCCATCGTGCATGGAGTGAGGAAAGTTGTTAGTGACAGGGACAGAATGTTCAGTTGCAAGATTGTGAATTGAGATAAGCCAAGTCCCTTTAAAACATAAAACAATGTAAAAGGAACTCAACACCAAACTTAGATGATAACAAAGTGCACAGGTAAAAAAATATAAAGTTTCTGGTAAATAAATACTTTTCTACAAACTTGAAATGATCCTTTTTTTGCTGGTTAGTGTATTTCTCTGTCTCTCTATCTAGTGGCTCCTTTTTGTTTTCCTTTCATCAAATTTAAAATTTTAATTATAATGTTATCGCACCATTCAAAGAAAAATAATACAAAAACAGCAGGTAGACTTCAGAGTAATAATGCAAAAATAAGGCACTAAGATTTTAAGTTATTTCTTATAATGCACAATCTAGGATACTAGAACAACAGTTGTTGAAGACCTACATGAAACAGGACCATTGCTCACAGAGACAAAAAGTTTACAGCCTTGATTTTTGAGGGTTCAGCTTGCTGTTTCTTTGTTGGTCCCTTTGCTAATTGGTGTTGCACGCTCATCAGATTAGGGCTTCTTGTTAAACAGGGTTCTCTGGTCATGAATCAAAGTGTCATGCATATCGGTCAATTCAGCATGTAGACATTATTATGAAGAATGATTAAAGGAAGAAACTAAGCATTTGGAAGTTTTGGAGCAAAGTGTGAAAAATATTACAATCCAGTTTCTCATTTCACCTGTTTGGAAAAGTATGACATTGGCTAAGGTAGTTGGATATGTACTTAATTTTCAGATCTACAGTACATTTGATCATAGCCATGATTACTCAGAGACATGTCTGCAAGCTATACTTTCTGAAAATGTACAGATCTAATTTACAATTTTGATAAAACATATTCACCTCATGAATATTATCAGGTTTTTGTAGGTAAGAAAAATAATTAAGGCTGTTACAAGTACAGGAAGTCCTGATCTAATGTGGCCCATGGGTGCATGACAAAAGAATGATATGCTGTCAGTCAGTCTAAGTCATTCAAGCATTTTAAAAAGGTGTGTGTATGTGTATTTTATTTAAAGTATGTGTTATAAACCTGAGTTTAGGATTATTTTATCATACACAATTCTTAAAACTGTATAGAATCTTGCTTATGAAATTCAAAGATGATTTGCTGAAAGATTTTCTGGCATAATGGTTTCAGCTATTGTAACAATGTGCCAAAGGTGTGTAAATTTCAGGAGATTAAAAGTGTTGCAAATTTGAAAAATCAAAAGATTTCCATCAGTTGTGTCTCACGAAAGTAAAGACATGGAACTGTTCCGATAATACAAGTCTGCCAGTGAATGGATATGCAGTCAAAGTGACTGCTAGAAGTTCTGCTGTATGCTCCTTTCTTGGGAGATCTTGTAACAGTAACTCTGCCACATGTTCTGCATTCCTTTCCATACAGAGAAGTTGACCTTAACAGTAGACACCATAAGGTTTGGGATATGAAAAGGTTTTAGGATGAAAGATTTCCTGGTGCGCGGACTGGCCCATGTTGGTGGTAATAACAGATTTATTTAATTGTATAGTATTCATACAGAATAGGTAAAAACCACAAAACTACACATTAAGGTCCACATTCTGCAGCCATCTGATAGCATTGGAGGTGAGACTGGAAAGATCATTAGAGCTTCCAGGTTAAGAACACAGACGGTAACACTGGATGAGGTGTTTGCTACTTTGCTCTTCCAGACGACAGTTGTGCACTGTTAAGCTGATCCAGCCCCACTTGTACCAGAAGCAGTTGCAGCAGCTGTGTCCAATCTTAAGCATGTTGAGGCAGCACTAAAACTTTCTTGGGCTTCTTTGTAGGATCTAAGGAGTGGTCACTTGATCTGAATGTTTTCATAGACCACTCATCCTTCCAGCTTTGATTTTAAACAAACCTATCTGCAATGAGAGTGATGCAGCATGGTGTACTCGATCAAACTTGTCATTGTAGATTTATTGATTTCATAGCTTTCAAACCATCAGAGGACAGACGGATTCATTTCAATAAACGCAGTTCTCTGCCTGTTGAAGATACCAAAAAAGGAAAGTCATTTATGAATGTGCCATTCTTTATTATGAAAAAAATGTGGTCTTCAAAGAAATGCACGTGAAAGGGGTCATAATAGTTGCACTATGAACAGTTACAAAACATTTATACCCGTTTTAGTTGAGTGGAGGCTTAGATTAGGAAGTGTTGAATTTAGTTGCTATTTCAGCCTTAAGATCTGTTATTATGACAAAAACTTTAAAGTCTGTAATATTATGATAGTTTTGAAATTAGATAGGGATTTATAATTTTAAGATAATTCTTTTAGTGTATTTATTTATAAATGTTTTTATTGTTGATTCTCTTATTACTGTAGCTTCACATTTTGTCAGTAGAATCATACAATTGTTCCTTTTGGGTTTCATTTTGTTGTTGATCATCTCATTTTTATTTTTGTCAATAGCTAATCAGTTTTGTATATTTTGTCTTTTGGCAACTCTCTAGTGAGAGATTTTGAACAAATTCAATATTTTTTTTTACTACCTAGAAAATAGAAGCCATTAGGATTGTCCAATAAATGGGAATTTCCTGTACAGAGCTAGAAAGTTACCCTATAGAATTGTGGTGAGTGATGAAAAGTATGTTAAACATAGTGATCGGTGGTTTCAGCGCCATTATGGATATCGTTGATCAAGTACATAAAATATTTTTATTCTCATCTGAGTGCACCTCATACCTCATTGGAAGCCTTCCTACCTCAGATAAATTTACTGATGTTAACATACAGCCTGCAACCCTAACATCAACAGCACTAGACAACTTTGCAAGGAAAGTATTCATTTCTTCCAGGAACTGAATTAGATGCAACACTACCGAGGACTGTCGGTAAATGGTGTTTTAACAGCAGTACGAGTTATTCCAGGAAGGACCTTTGGCATTAAACGTTGTCAACAATGTCACGAGATTGAAATCCCCCGTCATGTCTTGGGTCACTTCACCGAGAATAAAACTTCAATTGTTGCCAGACATCACAGCATTCATTCTATCCTTAAAAAGAAAATACTGGCATGGTTGTCCACAAGGAAGTTCATGGCATATGCACTCCTGACAGCACTCGTAGAATAGACATAATCACCTTCAGTGGAAAATAAAAAAGCGGGTATATTATCGATCCAACCATCACATTTGTAGATATTTCTTTCTTGGAGGCTTTAATTTCTAAGAAATATTTTGAGTCATTTAAACACTGAAAAACTCATCCTGCCTCTGATGGATATATGATATATGATAATTTTCAGAAGCCATACACACTTTGCAGTTGTTTCAATCAAGTTATTTTCTTGTATGAACAAGTACAATGTCACGGCTCCCAATATTCGTCTAAATTCATTCCTCAGTTCTGTGCATAGTTTTTTTTGAATCCAGGAACAAGCTGGCAGTTCGACAGCAGGAACACATTTTAAAGTGTTCCTTGCTGTGCTTTCTGAAGCCAGTGTCTCCAAGCCCCTTCTACCTTGCTGCACAAAACTGGCAGTGAAGCACACCTGCTGTGCATGCTCCACTGAAACAGGGCTCTGCTTGTGTCGAGTGGCAAACATAAGTTCCAGGGTCTATGTACCCACCAGCAGTGTTTTATTCATCTTGTCCAGTGGAATGACATTCATTACTGTGATGAGCAGTGATGATCTTACATGTATAATAGACAAGTAGTACCATTCATTCCATTGTGTATGTTAAAAAGTTGATCTTATTTTGATGATGTGGTGCACTGTAATAAAAATGCCATTCATACTGTAGCTCTCACTGTACTGAATAGATTGCTCAAGATATTGAGACACTATTTACATTAATCTTCATGTTAATACACCGACTGACAGTGACAATGCAACACCAAGGAGGAGTGGTTCGAAAGGGATGAAAGTTGGGGAAAAAACAGAGACGGCACGGACGAATAATTGATGTTTATTTCAAACCGATATGCAGGTTACACAATGCGCACGGCATCGACTCAGTAGGATGTAGGACCACCGCGAGCGGCGATGCACGCAGAAACACGTCGAGGTACAGAGTCAATAAGAGTGCGGATGGTGTCCTGAGGGATGGTTCTCCATTCTCTGTCAACCATTTGCCACAGTTGGTCGTCCGTACGAGGCTGGGGCAGAGTTTGCAAACGGCGTCCAATGAGATCCCACACGTGTTCGATTGGTGAGAGATCCGGAGAGTACGCTGGCCACGGAAGCATCTGTACACCTCGTAGAGCCTGTTGGGAGATGCGAGCAGTGTGTGCGCGGGCATTATCCTGCTGAAACAGAAACAGAGCATTGGGCAGCCCCTGAAGGTACGGGAGTGCCACCGGCCGCAGCACATGCTGCACGTAGCGGTGGGCATTTAACGTGCCTTGAATACGCACTAGAGGTGACGTGGAATCATACGCAATAGCGCCCCAAACCATGATGCCGCGTTGTCTAGCGGTAGGGCGCTCCACAGTTACTGCCGGATTTGACCTTTCTCCACGCCGACGCCACACTCGTCTGCGGTGACTATCACTGACAGAACAGAAGCGTGACTCATCGGAGAACACGATGTTCCGCCATTCCCTCATCCAAGTCGCTCTAGCCCGGCACCATGCCAGGCGTGCACGTCTATGCTGTGGAGTCAATGGTAGTCTTCTGAGCGGACGCCGGGAGTGCAGCCCTCCTTCAACCAATCGACGGGAAATTGTTCTGGTCGATATTGGAAAAGCCAGGGTGTCTTGCACATGCTGAAGAATGGCGGTTGACGTGGCGTGCGGGGCTGCCACCGCTTGGCGGCGGATGCACTGATCCTCGCGTGCTGACGTCACTCGGGCTGCGCCTGGACCCCTCGCACATGCCACATGTCCCTGCGCCAACCATCTTCGCCACAGGCGCTGCACCGTGGACACATCGCTATGGGTATCGGCTGCGATTTGACGAAGCGACCAACCTGCCCTTCTCAGCCCGATCACCATACCCCTCGTAAAGGCGTCTGTCTGCTGGAAATGCCTCCGTTGACGGCGGCCTGGCATTCTTAGCTATACACGTGTCCTGTGGCACACGACAACACGTTCTACAATGACTGTCGGCTGTGAAATCACGGTACGAAGTGGGCCATTCGACAACGCCGTGTACCATTTATCGTTCGCTACGTGCGCAGCACAGCGGCGCATTTCACATCATGAGCATACCTCAGTGACGTCAGTCTACCCTGCAATTGGCATAAAATTCTGACCACTCCTTCTTGGTGTTGCATTTGCTCTGTCAGTCAGTGTACATTCAGTGGACTGCAAATCACAAATTTAATTTTGCATTTATATTATTCACTTCCTTTATTCATAACTACTATAGGCTATTAATTTATAAATTGTGTTAAGATTATTTTGTAACCTTGTAGTTGCCTGTAAATTTCAGATAGATTAGTAAAGAGGAAAGAGTTTCACTGGTCTCTGAACATGCCGCACAGGTGGGTTATGTTATACCGGGGATTCCTGTACTTCCAAGAGCAACATACATTCATCCTTATGTGTGCTTTCTGAAATAGAGAAGTTCCTTATACACGATGCCATATATTGTTATAAATCTGACATGCCAGCCCAGTATTACAACTTTGGTATTTACGGTATACCTAGTATGCACATTAACTTTTATAAATCTGATTTTTAAATTATCGGTCATTGTTGTTCCTGTGTTCTGTTGTTGCCCTCTCCCGCTTGTATTCATTGGTTGTATAATTTCCTCAGCTGACATCATGCCCCATCATCACGTGGTGGGATTCACAACCTGGTTTGCTATGTGCCAATTAGCACAAGGTTTGAATGCAAATCTGTCTTAATCATTTCTTCATGGTTTTCTTAAATCTTTATTATGGTATATGGGTTTTAAACTCTCTACGTGTACATACAGGTTATGCTCGATATGCACCTTTTCACTCCCCAGCCTTTTCTCTCACTTTCCTCTTTTTGGTGTTAATTGTTATTCTTCTTTCCTAGCTAGTTATGAACAACTTTGGATTTCGTGCAGTGAAACAACATAAAATACAGTGTTTGAGGAGGGGAAAGAATCATGTTGAATTATAGCTATTCTTTAATCCCAATCTTTTTGTACGCTACAGTATATATCATCTACCCTAAATTTTGCCAGAACGTGGATTTAGTTAAATTTTTAATGTATGAAATTAATTTATTACTTAGCTTGATACTGAAACTGTAACAAGTGTGTAAAAATACTAATTGCTTATTTTCAGTTCAGTACTTGGAATATTGTACAGTTATTTTTCAACTTGATGCATTATTGTATTTTTAAAAATTCATTTCCACTAAAATAATTTTGTGAAATATTTAACAAAATTTTCTTATGCATGATTCTGAGTTTCACTTTTGCAGCTGTAGTTTCACTGCACTGGTTGCTGCTCTATATTTGTTCTGTATTTTTTTTACCTAATTATTTACTTATTTATGTTAATGCATCAGTATTTATTTTATTTTATATCACAGTGTTTTCAGTAGTTGTGTATTTTGTCTGTATATTTTGGGCTATAATTACTGTACTATTAATGTTGATCTGATAAAAATGAAATTGCATTCACACTTCTGTAAGTGGCCTTCAGTTGATTCTGTATGCACACTTTCATATCATTTTCCAAGGACCAGAAAGAACTTGTCCCACTTCACAAAATTTTGAATATAACATTTAACAGACAGTTGAAATGTGAAGTGAAGAAGAAATTGTAATGTTATAGGATGATCCTAATTTTAAGGAGTTCAGCACCTGATAAGTTTCTTAATAATGATTTCAAATCTAGAGTCTTTCCCGACTGAAGGGTTGCAAGTTTTATTCTTTAACTCATGAGTTTGTAAGTGTCTAGGCTGCATCAGTGAAAGAAACCTCAAGACAAAGAATTAATATTTACTCAGGTAACAAGAGTAGTGGAACATCCAGCATTCATTCTACAAGCTTTTGTAAATTAACTAACCATCCCCACAATACTATCTTTGCCACTTGCTCTGTGGCCTTGTTTGTTCCTAACCTCTTATCATAAAAACATTTAAAAACTGGGTCTATCATCGTCTTGGTCTCTATTTCTCTTACCCTCCATGGCTGAGCCCATTATTAATCTACATAACCTATCCTCCTCTATTTACCTCACATGACCCCACCATTGTAACCGGTTTATGCATACAGCTTCATCTATTGAGTTTATTGCTAACTTAACCTTTAGCTCCTTAGTTTGAGTACGTTTCTGCCACTGTTCCCACCTGTTTGAACCAGCAATCAGTCTTGTTATTTTCATGTCCACTAGTTCCAACTTGAAATAATAATAATAATAATAATAATAATAATAATAATAATAATAATAATAATAATAATAATAATAATAATAATAATAATCACAGCAATAGAACCAGCTTTTGGGTGGTTAGGCCGTGTGCATTATACAGAGTTTCGTCCAGACGTGCCATTTGGACTCATCAGCTGGAATGGCACGCCCCTCCAGGACTCTGCGGCCGTGAAAGCCTTTTTTTGATAATAATAATAATAATATAATAGTACAACATTCCACCAAGCGGCCCACGAGCACCGTACGTTCTACTTACAAATGTCCCACATGCACTAATGATGTGTAGTAAGCCTAATCACTTGTTTACAAAGAAGCATTACAACGTGCTGTATTTCATATGTTGTGAAACAAATAGTCATTTTGCTGCACGCGTTCCATAACAGGGTGCATTTGTAAATACGCCAAAGATGCAGCAAAGAAAATTTAATAATTTTTTAATTTATGCACATGCAGACATTCCACTCTATAAAAGAGTTGTTTGTATGAAACGAAAACTAATACTGTTCAGCAAAATATGTGTATAGAATGCAAACATCTGTTTGGAAACTCCTATGCATACCGTCTGTGAGCTTTGACTGCATTCCGGCCAGATTCTCCATAAAATTATGTCTGTGTATTTGTCATTGCCAAACACACTAGCCATTGCTGATATGCAGACAGTAAAAGTAGTGCTGCTGTACCCTACACCAGCCTAGTACTATGTGGTCGAAAGTGAGGGTTACTAATGCAAGAGGGTTGCATGAGATGGGTAGCGCGAGGAACATGCTGCGAGCCACCGTCCGGTTGTCATCTCTTCATATTCTGACGTAACCTACCTGCTGGCAGTAGTTCCCCTGTGAAAATCAGTTAGTAGACACCCCATTCATCATTAGTGCATGTGGGACATGTATAAGAAGAAAGTGCGGTGCCCGCGGGCCGCCTGGTATAATACAAAAATTGTCAAAGTAGTTAGTGGGATGTGAAACCAGTAACATTATTAACATTATACAATTATATAAAAGATATGCATTGGAAAAGAGAACATAAATAAAGAACTACATATGCATTTGAAAAGATTAACAGATAAAATATGAAAATATAAAGTTCAGTTTTTAAATGCAGAGAACAGACAACAAGGTAGACTTTAGCTGTGAGGTGTCCATAAGATGCCTACAAATTTCATTAGCTGACAAGTGAACCATAATACAGTACATCCACTGTTATGCTAACTAGTACTCATTCTATAAGTATTAGAATGTTAGAATATGTATAGTATCATATACGTGAAGTATTACACTACTATCTTTTATTTTGGCACTAGGAAATTTAGAAGTAAAATATTACACATATTTGAAAAACATAAGAGCCAGACAGTGTTGTGGAAATATTTGATTTTAAAATCCAGTGTCATAATATTTCATTTTCCGAGTGAACCACTATAACAGATGTTTGTGCAATTTCATTTCATTTTCATAATTTGTGGGAACCAAAAAATGGAATGGAGATTTAGTGGTATCATGTACATGGTAATTAAGGAGGAGTGTTTTGTTTAATCTTAATCATAGAAATGTGCATATTAATTTATTTTATTCTTATGAAACATTTAAGATTGTCCATGTTGTATTAAGATGCTGGTGAAATTAATTTTCTAAATCTTTGGTCATGGTTTTCTGAGCTAAATCTGTGCTGCCTGAGTAATGTTTGAACATAAGTAATTAGAATTAAAAAATGGTCTGGAAGATATTTTTTTGAAAGAATGGAGAAAAAAATTGTTTTTCATTCTCATTGATCCAGTTAAAATTTTGCTGTCATTTTGCTGGGGCCATGGTATCCACTGTATCTCTCTCTTTCATTTTGGTATCATGTTTTGTAGCAACATGTATACAGTTAACATGGCGGCAGGAAAGGTAGTTGTGACGTTATGCTTGTAGTGACTTGGTAGTCTCTTTTTGTGTGTGTTTGCTCTCTGAGGTCATGTCTCTCTACAGTCGAGGAGCCGCCTACAACGCCGCAACCCACCAACACGAAGCCTGCCGACACTTTCGGCCGATTTCTTTCTGTACCTGGAGCTGGTAACCTATCGCTTTGCTCTGCCTGGCTCTGCTCTGCCTGTATTCCCCTAACCCAGCTTCTTTGTTTCTCGCTATAAGGCTGCAACTAACCTGATAATATTTTGATCTCAAGGGAGTCTTGGAATTAACTAACAATTCCTTTTCTTTTTCATACAGGGTGAAACGGCTAAAATGTTCACCTCAAGTAACTCGTAAACCATTAAAGATATCAAAATTCTGTTCTCACTTCCAGTAATGTTACCAAGGGCATCAGTGCTGTTAGCTGTATGTTTTTGGGGAGAACAGTAAGAATGAAAAAGAAAGAAAGGAAAAAATCATCTGTAGAGTATATAAAGTTAGAATGTTTTACTCACAGTATCTGTATTTCTTTCAACACGTCAGTCAGTCTGCATTTGATCAGAAAAATAATTACCTAACTGAAAATCTTAAACGATAAAAACGTTTGAATAAACAATAAATATCATCTAGGGTTTTAAATAGGTCCAAAGATTTTAATTCAGATTGAGATACCAATATGAAATTGCTAATGCAAAATTACTTATATCTGTAATTATACAAATAAGACCCCTTCCAAGGGGCTCGTAATCAGTCTTGTATAAATGGAATGACATTAGTAGACGAATAAGCTTGGATCAAGTTTTTTAAAAGTAGGAGAGTGTACAGTATGGAGATAATGTTGAAGAGAAACATTTATATATAGTATAGAAATTAGGGATTGGAATAATTTACCAAAGGAGGTGTTCCATAAATTTCAAACTTCTTGGAAATTATTGAAGAAAAGACTAGGTAAACAACTGACCAGGAATCTGCCACCTAGGCTACAGCCCTGATTGACTGATTGACTGATCGATTGATTGATCGATCAGTAAAAATGGATACGCAGCAGCAGTTAAAGCATGACACTCATTGAAATAGACCTCACGGCTGACATAATTATGAAGCATATTTGAAAACATTGTTTTATCTCAAGAAGGACTTGCTGAATTTTGAGAATTGTCACACCTATGAATTTGCAATGCCGACATATCTAATGCTAGATATAGAAAACAGTGTGCTGGTAGTTCCATTTAAAAATACAATGTTCCTACCATTTTTTTGATAGATATTGGCGTCTTGGAAATGTACTGAAAGTTCAATTTCAAGCCCCTTGGTAACAATACTGGAAGTCAAAACAGATTTTCGATATCGTTAATGCTTTATGAATTATTTGAGGTGAACACTTTAACTGTATGTACAGAGGTGTGAAAAATATTATGAGAACTAGAATAGCATAGTTTGATATTGTAGACCTAGTCAGACTTGAAGAGCACCCAGCTGAACCACATTTGCTTCAAAATTTACTTTTAAACATGTAGCCAAGCAGACTGAGTTGTTCATTATAATCTACTAAAATTCATTTCAGTCTGCTTAAATATCTATTCATCAATAATTAAATTAATTTATGTGGTAGCAAATGCAATTGCATAAATGGCAAAAAAAAAAAATTAAAAAAAAAATTGGGTTTCAAAATAGAAAGTTAAGGAGCTAATAAATAACAACCAACTTTGGAGTTGGTCAGAATTTTGTACACATGAAATTCATTCGCTAAAATTGATTTTAACATATTTTCTTTTTCAAGCTGAGATGTTGTTACTGTGTAGTTTCAGGTTATAGATTTGAAAAGTTAGAAGACTTCAGAGATGTTGTAATGGAAAGGAAATAAAGTGATGATTTAAAGAAATCTAATAGGTATAGAAAATTAAAAATGAGGATATGTGCTGGGCTAACCACAAAGACAGGAAGAGGAAGCAACATAAGAGACGAGGGCAATGGTATTAAAAGACAAAAGAACGAGGAAATATTCCACATCTTTGCACACTGCAGTCTTCACATAGATGGATTCTCTCTCCTCATCGGTCTTTGTGAGTGTGGTGCAGTGTGTTTCAAGATGTGGAATATTTCCATGACTTTGTCCTTTAGACTTTTTGTGTTTATTCTCTCTTTTCTCCTGCATCCTCTTCCCACACTGAAGTGACACAATCTTTATCTTATCCTTGTATCTAACTTTCTATTTGTGAATTAATAAATACCGTGCTGTGCTTACTTTGGAGATATTTTAATAAGTTAAGTTCTTCAAATAATTTATGTTCTAATAGCTGTGTTGCCAAAAAGCTATAGTGATTTTATTCTTACCGTATTTTGATTAACAGTACACCAATACTCAGATGAGTTACTATGTTCTACACTTCATCATTTATGTTGGTCACCCTTATTTTGCGATGGACATGTTGTTTAAGGAAAGTGCTCCTACTGTTGGTGTGCCGTACTTGGTATACATGGTGAAGGCCACCTTTCCATTGCTGAATATTTATGGACCATCAGCAATACAGAAATTTTGTACAGTATTTGCTTATTCTGTATAGAACTGGTTTCTTTATGTTAATCGCATTTTCATGCGTGACAGTGCAACTTACCATGGAATAGAGTTGCAACTTACCATAGAACAGAGTATATATCAAACTTCCCAGTTAAAGACAATGCCATTGTGGCATAACTGAAAACAGTCCCAGCAAAAAATGCATTGAATCTCTACAATCAATGGTGATATAAGTAAAAATATTGTCAAGATATGTATGACTGATTTTGCATCAATATTAATGGCTACTTAAATGCTTTGTCAAGTGCTTGCAAGATATGTGGACATCTTACAAAAGAACACAAATCTGTATAGTACAAATATTATTCCAAGTAGTAAGGCATAATAGTCAGTATACATCATTTTTCACACCTCTGTAGATTTATTTTAGTCAGGGGACTGCAGTACAGAACCATCAGTATGCTATAGTTTTTATGAGTAGGAATTATTCGTAGGCTTACCTGGCCAGTGCCGTTTCTGTCTAATGCCTCTTCTTGTTTGGACTGCCTCAATTAATGTGTACTGACAGAGTGATGCAGTCCACTCTGAAGAACTATTAGACGGAGTAGAAATTTTATTTAATTAATCTGACTTGTAGTAATCATCCCCATACTTCTGGTAGAAAAGAAATAGCCTAGTATTGACGATATAGCTGTTTCCAATATTTTCTGCATTTGCTTTTCAAACTAAAATAGTTAGCTAATAATCTTTCATAGTTCGACATGTTGAATTAAATCTCTAACATTGCATCTTCCAGGAACCTTGCTGTATATTTTTCTACAGTGGTTAATGTAGTAAACAAACTACACTTAAGTCTAGTACAGAGTTCTCCAAATTGTGCTTCATGGGCCATGGGCTATATTCAGATATATTCAGATATAAATTTAAGTTTCTAGTGCATATCAAGGCAGTGTTGATGTATATTAGAAAAAATATGAAAAATGAAAATCCGCAGCCGGTTCCCGGTTTCAACCGGGTCAGGAATGGAATGAATGAAGCCCCCATCTAGCAGTAAGGATAGAAACTGTGCTGACTGCCAAAACCTATCACATTCCTCTGGTGCTATTGGTCTGTGGAGCAGTGGAAGAAGGTTTTATTGAGTGATGAGTCATGGTATATGTTGCAGCATTCAGATGGGTATGTTTGGACGTGGTGGATAGCTGGTGAATGGTATTTACCCGAACAATGAAATTTGGTGGAGGTGTTAAGATGGTCTGGGACTGTTTTTCCTGGTTTGGGCTCATACCATTAGTTCTGGTCATTAGCACAATGAACGCAGGTGTTTATGGAAACATATTGGACAATTGTACGCTTCCCACACCGTGGCAACAGTTTTGTGTCAGATCTTTTCAGTCAGTATCATTATGATGATGCTCCTGTCCACAAAGCAAGGACTACTGCATCATGGTTCAAAGAACGTCAGGTGGGTGTGCTGAAATGGCCTGCTCAGAGCCCCAACCTGAACCTCATCAAACGTTTTTGGGATGAACTAGAGCACCAGTTGCGTACCAGGTCAGTTTGCCCAACAAACCAATAACAATTATTCACCATGCTTCAGGAGGAATGGAAATAAATTCCACCTTCAGTGTATCAGAACTTAGTGGAAAACTTTCTGCAAAGATTAAAGCTGTAATAGTAGGAAACTAACAGCAGTGGAGTGTTCGGAGACCTTTGGTTACGTAGTGTATCATTAGGAATAGTTTAATTTCTTAATAATTTTGTAAATACCTGTATAATATGCAAACAGATATTACACAAAATCAGTACAGGTATGGAAAAGCAATGTTTATAAAGTAGACTTAGAGAAACAAAACCATAATGAAATTAAAGTCAAAAAAGGTAGGGGAGCAGGAAGCTCTTTTCACACCTTAAGTACTGTTACATAAACCTTTACAATGCAGTGTGTTTCAACTACTAAGATTCACTTTTCTTTATTCCTCCCTTTTAATTTCTTATGTACAGTTGACCTTTGTACATAAGTTAATGTTTGTGAGTTAGAATTTACATCAAACCAATAAGAGACTGCCTAACAAATGTCAAGGAGGTTCTGTCAATATTTGATAAGGGAAAACACTAGTGAAAACTACATACGGTACATTGGCAAGATTCCATGCTCTTGACCATATGCCAGGAAAATAAATGTATCAGGTCTGTATTATATCTGGCTTATTATGTTTCATTACTATCCGAGGCAATGGGAAATATGCAACAGAGTGCAGGAGAGTGAAATGAAATTCTTGAGGAACAAAATGGGAGTAAGAAGAAAAGACAGAGTGAGAAATAAGAAGGTGAGGGAAATACTGAAAGAGGAACTCTTACAAGAGAGGACTGAGAAATGCCACGTTAGATGGTATGGCAATGTCAACAAATGGAGAACTCAAGGATACCAAGTAAAATGCTCAAAATGAAAATAGGCAGCAAGAGGCTGAGGGGAAGTAATGAAATGGCGCATGGTTTTTAGTGCTGGGAGTGTCGGAGGACATGTTCAGCTCGCCAGATGCAGATCTTTGAGATTTGACACCCGTAGGCGACTGCGCATTGTGATGAGGATGAACTGATGATGAATATGACAAATATACCCAGCCCCATGCCACTGGAATTAACCAATGAAGGTTAAAATTCCTGACCCTGACAGGAATTGAACCTGGGACCCCTGTGACCAAAGGCCAGCACGCTAACCATTTAGCCATGGAGCCGGACGCTGAAGGGAGTGAAGGTCTGTGTTGAGGAGAAAGGAGAAGACTGCAACAGCGTATCAATGGGGAGCCGGTGCAATGACAGGAAACAATGGAGAGGCTTAAATTCCAAACGGACCCAAACAACAGCTGCAAGCTGTGCTAGCTGATAATGGTAATAATGTAAAGGGAAATACTATAGGACTCATACGGTACTAATTTAATTGATCAGTTAATTTCCTGGTTAGCAGAATGAATGGATGAATTAATGATCAAGAAGATTCAGAAGTTGGATTTCATTGTGTATATTTCATTGTATATATACTTTTGAAAGTGAAACATTTATTCAGATCCTTGACTATGAAAACCAATTTGGAGATCTCACCACTTTTACTTCTTGCACATGAATTTGAACCCCTGTGTGAGATTCTAATTCCAAGGCATTATAGTGCTTGATAAACCATGATCAAGTTGTCTTAACTGAAATATGACCTATTTTGTGCGAGTAGAGAACAAATGTACACCAATAACGGAAATTAACTTACTGTTATGTTGTAGAATCCCAGTTCTCTAATGTAAATACCATAGACCTTCAGAGCTTTAACATGCCATTAGGCTGAAACCGTCGTAGAATCTTCAGCTGAACAAAATAGCTTCCTCAGTAGTAGGAAAAGACTTTTTAAGAACATTCACAGATATGAGATTACATTTCACTGGCTCCAAGTATTAACATCATAAATCCAAGGATAGCCAAAATGAGTTACGATCATCACTATCAGTATTTTTCATCTGTATAAAAATCGTATCTCCTGCACCCAAAAACTTAGCAGCAATGATATATCATAATGTCATTTCCTAGACGAATGATAGCACAAATAAAATTGTAACTGTAATTACGATGTTTGAACTGGGGGAAAAAGTTACGGTGTTAGTATTTGGAACCATCCATTTTTATATGCCATATGTACTGAAAAGGGGCTGCCTGGCCGAGGCGGTAAAGGCGTGCTCGGCTCGCCCGGAAGGACGTGGGTTCGAATCCCTGTCAGGAAGTCGTAAAATTTCAGAAATGAGATTTCCACTTCCGGAGGTGCATATGGCCCTGAGGTTCACTCAGCCTACACCAAAAATGAGTACCAGGGTAATTCCTGGGGGCAAAGGCGGCCGGGCGTAGAGCTAACCACTCTACCCCATCAAGTGCCGAGGTTACGGATAGTGGAAGCCTTTACCTTCCACCCCTCCAAGGGTCTTCATGGCCTGTAGGGAGATGACTTTGCTTTGCTTTGCTTTTTTATATGTACTGAAAGATGTAGACCACTTTATCCCCTTTGCTAAGCTCTGAAGCACTAACTGTAGATAAATTTTATACCAACAGTTGGTTTGCTACTCTATAATCATGTGTATTTAGAACATTACATTGAGTTGAATGATTGTGTACATATTAATATTGTTTTATATTTAACATACTTTGAGTAGACCGAAAGCTTTTCAGAGTTTTAGAAATTTTTCCTTGAAAAATTCTTTAATAAAAGCAACCCCCACGGTGCTACAGCTCTGATTAGTCTTGATGTACCATTAACAGACTGCTGCTCAGCTTCAAGTCTTGGAGATTACAAGGTAACATTTTGTCAGCATGAAAAATACTCTAGGCTGTTATTCTCAACTTCCTACACTGGGGCCAATATGTCACCATTGGAAAGCTCCTCATTTCTCATATAGGTTGAGTAGACTTCCAGACAGCCCTTAGATCCAGGTGAAAATTCCTAATCTCACTAGGAATCAAACTTGTGGCCTCTGGTTAAGAGGTAGGCTCATTATATTAACGAGGAGAGGCCAGACCCTGCATCCAACCGATTCCAATGAGCTACAATGTGCCTGTTGGGGGATTCTCAACAGTAACTTGTATATAAGGGTTTAGGTCAATACGCTTCCTTTTTTTTTTAAAAGTTGAAGCCAAATGTCATGGCGCAGCATCCGCTTTGGACCAAGTGGAGGTGATAGAACACTAAAAGACGAACACATTTTACTTAACCATGTCAGGTCTGCAACCTAATAATTTTGGAAAAATTGATGAATCCCCGATTCCAATGCAGCACGTATGTACTTGGAGAGTTTACACCTCAGTCAACCGAAGCAGTGGCCGAGTGGTCCCTGAACTTGTCTGCAAACTTCAACGACATGAGTTCGATTCTCGCCACAGCTATACTTTTTGTACAAAATAAATTATTATTTGAGGGAATGTGAAGATAAAAATGTGAATAAAAATATTAGGCAAACTGCAGTGAACTTTATTGTAATGCAATTTCCATAATATTTTGGTTCGCATTTTTATCTTCATGTTCCCTGAAATATTAATCCATTTTGTACAAGAAAAATATCTGCGATGAGACTCGAACTCACATCTTCGATGTTCGCAGACAAGTATGGTGACCACTTGGCCACTGCTCCAGTTGACTGCGGTGTAACTTTCCCAGTATATATGCGTTCCATTGGAATAAAGTATTCATAAATTTTTCGGAAATTATTAGGTTGCTGACTTGACATGTTTAAGTAAAATGTATTCACCTTTTAGTGTTCTATCACCTCCATGTAGTACAAAGCAGATCCTGTGTGATGACATTTGTCCTTATTTTTTCTGAAAACGAAAGCATATTGACCTAAACCCTTATTCACGAGTTACTGTTGAGTGTCCCCTTCCCTCCCCCATCCCCCACAGGTACAATGAAGCTCTTTGAAATCGGTTGGATGCAGGGTCTGATTTCTCCCTCTCTCCCTCCCTGTGTCATTAAAATTACTGACACAACTTTCCTCTGTTAAGCACTCTTAAATGACAATTGCTGAGCTAGAATTTGATCCAGTGATGTTGAGCACGAGAGGTAATTGCCTAATCAATTGTGTTGCTCACCTGACCTATCATATCCCTTTCAGACCGGAAAGAAAACTGGAGGTGTAAATTTTTGTTTGTACGTCAAGAACTGACTAAAATGCTCCTCAATACACATATTAATAGTTTATTTTACAAAATAAAAACTAACATCCGAAAAACAGGACCCACACAATTGTGCGTATCAAAATTCAAAACCTCGTTGTATCACGTACGATGGTGTAGCTTCAAAATTTACGTTCACTAACCAATGTACACACTTCATTGAATATATTCCGGTATTCAGTAAAGCTTCTAGATTAATATAAACGCAGTAAATAAATACTTACTTTCGGCAGTACTGCTTCCTGCCATCTCGCCGATCAACTGTGCTTTTTAAACTCTTCTTCCTTCGCCCTGGCGGTCAAGCGCATACTAAAATCAATTGAAATACACGCCACGTGTCCTGCACAATCACTGCAGTCCGGTGTAGCGCCGAAAAAACATCAAATACGGTCAGGGATAACGAAAATACGAACCCGCACAATTGTGCGTACTCGGTCTGAAAGGGTTATTCAGATTTTATTTTCTATTTAATATATTTATAACATACTATATGTTACTTAATAACAAAGTGAGGGTTAGTTGACTTACTAGCTCCCTCTATGGATCAGTGGAAGAGTGCTGACATGCAGCTCCCTAGATTGCAAATTCAAACCCAACAGAGGCAGTCACATTTATAAAGGGCAGAGGAAGGTCCATTGGCACTCCATGTTGGAAGGCATTGGGATGTACATGATCTCTGGTGACACATTTGGTGCCTACCCAACAAAATTAATTAAGACTTGGCCATAATACATTACCAGACAGAGTCCATTTCTTTCCTATTTAATAAAGTAAAGCATATAGATTTATGTACAGGCAGCCTAGATAGCTTCAAAACAAAATGCCTGCACACGGTATGACAATTATTATTATTATTATTATTATTATTATTATTATTATTATTATTATTATTATTATTATTATTATTATTATTATTATTATTATTATTATTATTAGATCACTCTCTTGTGTATTATTTCAGTATGTAAAAGAAGTCTTTAGAAATGTAGAATTAACAGAAGCAAATCAGAACTATAAAATAATACCTTGGGATTCAGTTGCTGATGGTGACAGAAAACACTCCAGCAAGATGAACTGTTTTACCAGTAGAAAGTTTAGTAAAGTCTGAAAACTCAATTTTTTAAATTTTTGACAGCACAAACATAACAGGCTGAAAGTTGCAATTATATGTTAATAATAATAAAATAATCATTAATAAAATTACTCAAAAACTTAATAAAACAATTGATCGAAATATCTGTAGTATGGGTGCCAGAGTTCACCAGAATAGATCTCTCGAATTTTGATAGAGCATGATCATTCTTTCTCTCCCAGGGCATGTACATAAAAGCTGCGTACTGGTACATCTGCTTCAAGCCTTACCCAACCTTCTGAAAACAACTAAATAGGTAGGAACTGCACGTAGGTTCATCAATAACTCCACTGATTCTAAAATAACTAGGTATATTTTCAATAAAATCCGTGCATGAGCACCTCATCAATACATCAAAATATACATATAATACACACACACAAAATATTGCTGGAAGACTCCATATTTACAATAACAATAAAAACAGTGAGAATACAAAAGCGAGAACTAAGCCACCATTTACAGTTACTCCATTGAACAATGCACATATACAGGGTCTTTATTTATGCTTGGTAAGGCCTTTCACACTCAAACTTGGCTGCCAGTGATGGTTCAGTTGCCAGCTACCGCGCGTGTGTATGTACGGCATAATATGGTGCTCAAAATCGTTATCATGCATTTTCACCATGTTTACAGTTTATGCTCAAAACCATCATCACGAGTTGGCCATGCGTGTAGAGGCGCGCCGCTGTGAGCTTGCATCTGGGAGATACTAGGTTCGAATCCCACTATCGGCAGCCCTGAAGATGGTTTTCCGTGGTTTCCCATTTTCACACCAGGCAAATGCTGGGGCTGTACCTTAATTAAGGCCATGGCCACTTCCTTCCAACTCCTAGGCCTTTCCTATCCCATCGTCGCCATAAGACCTATCTGTGTCAGTGCAACGTAAAGCCCCTAGCAAAAAGAAACATCATCATGCATTTTACTCACCATTTTTACAGTTTATGCTGAAAATGTTCCCCATGCGCTGCCAAACGTAATGGGCATCTCCTAATGAAGTTTTCTGTTACTCTACCAAGTTCTTCAGCACTGATGGATCCAATTGCAGCTCTTATATTGTCTCTAAATTCATCTAGTGTGTGAAGGTTGTTCCCGTAAACTACATTTTTTGACATTCCCCACAAATAAAAATCACATGCTGTTAGATCTGGATTACGAGGGGGCCACAGATTTTT
Source organism: Anabrus simplex (assembly GCF_040414725.1). Lineage (NCBI taxonomy): Eukaryota > Metazoa > Arthropoda > Insecta > Orthoptera > Tettigoniidae > Anabrus > Anabrus simplex. The sequence continues at coordinate 92,767,551 of NC_090271.1, forward strand.
ACTTATGATCCTTGTACCAAACACGCTTCAGTAAGGAGAACCTTTACGTCTATTTTTATTGTTTACTGAACCTGTACGTTTGAATCTCTTGGCCAGTTGTTTTATTGTCCGATCGATAGGAATGAGTCTCCCTAGAAATTTTGCTCAAAACTTTTGTCTTGTCCTAGTGCATGATTTTCTGCATCTAATGTAAGTATTGTGCAGATAGACATGTTCACGTAACAAATATTTCACATACATTACAGCACTATACATTATGACATACAGTACGCAGTAGCTTCATTGAACACCCTACTATCTCGGAGCTCAACTCTCAGCAACTGCAGGAAGTGCTGGCATTCCACAGTTTGTAGATCAACCACATTCCACAAACATAATAACAGCCACGTTCCACAAACGTTTGAAGTCCAGTCCAGTGTGTTTAGAAGTTCATTCCCGTGTGTATTGTGAAGTTTCACTCATGTATCATGTGTCTCCTTCTTGCCGTTTGATCACATGCATATATAGACCTCTGCTTCCCCCTTCCTCTCACATGATACGTCAAGATGTATCCTGACCAGTCAGTCATGAGTAGAACCTCTTGTCAAGACCACACCCTGAACCTCTCTCAGATACCAAGACATTAACACCATCAATGGACTCTGGGGTGTTTCACGTGACTCATCAAAGATATCCGACTACATCACCAACAAGTCCACCTGATCAGACACTGGAATGTCCGCATGAGTCATACAAATTTCCTGAGTTAAGATAACAATAATTTTCCCAGCCGTTGTACAAAACAAATTGCTCATACCACATATGGAGAACTTCCAGCATAAGGTATTAAGAATAAAATATACAAATGAAATAATAATAATAATAATAATAATAATAATAATAATAATAATAATAATAATAATAATAATAATAATAATAATAATAATAAATCGAATACTGACAATAATATCTCTCACTTCTAAATACAGTGCGAGGGTGTGATATATGTACTATCACAAAGTCACCAACTGATATATTACTGTAATTTTAAACTGTTGTTTCTTAAAATGTATTGCATTTTAACACCAGTGATTTTAAATGCATTCTGAGCTGCAGTAACTTTTAGAATGTGAAAGAAGCAGGACTAGTTGTTGCCTTCTTATCAATCTTCTGCTTTTTGAACACTACACAGACATACACTTCAATTGGTGTGTATAAATGGACAGTTTACTCAAGCAACATGATCCTGTTGAGTTTGCGTATGATTTATTTTTGGTTCGTATAGTGCAAGCTCCGTATCTGCTGAGTAAAGTGTTCAGTGTTAGTATCATACTTGTAGCCGAGTGGTGGTGTATTTTAATTAACTTTTTATTTGCCATCATGTATTGGTAATTTTTTTCCTAATTTTGTAATTGCATGTTCGTGGTTTGTGTGGAATGAATTGAATTGCAATTCCTGTTTGTTTCTTAGGGTGATCTAGTTTGAGGTAAGGTAGGAAACTGGTTGTTTTAATAACAGCATTGCATATTTTCTTATTAAATGTTTAGATGTTAGACAGGGAATGGTTTTATTTATATCAAAGTAAGTATTGTCAAAATTTGTTTTCTCTGTTACTAATATTCAGGAACAAAATAATGTATTATTGATGAAAGACAATGTACACCATTTTCTGTTGTTGTTGTTGGCATGTTTCATCCATTTCTTGCATGTAGGGACCAAAATGGAAAATAATTAGATTTCTACCCTTGAAAAATAATTGAAGAAACCAAATGTCCACAATTGTAAAAAAAAAATGTCTTTGTGATTACTAAATTACCGTGTGATGTATTCTATTTTGAACTTCAAAATGAGTAATGATAAGTAGGAAATGTTTATTATAATATGTATCACTGTGAGCAAAACCATACCGTAAGTTCCTGTGGTGGTTTGTAAATGACTGAAAGAAATTGATGCATTGATGTCTATTTCATCTATTAATGGCATCCTTGACCTGCATTTTCAGTTTGCAAGGAGGACCCCAGGAATTTTGTAAATATAAATTATTCAAACGGGACTGTATCAAGGTCACAGCTGCAAGTTTTGACAAAATACATACTACAGGATAGGTATTGTTGAAACAAAATACCTAGTCAGTATGGGTTTGAAATTTTATTGTTAATGTTTTATTTCCTAATTCTCACTATATTTATACATCTTCAAGACCACTAGTCCGAATCATTTTCCAACACTGGGGCAGAAGATGGGCTCTGCTGGGACTCCAGCCACGTGGAACTTGCCTCACAATGCTCGGCCGCCTTAAATTTGAGATGCTCCTGTTAAGCCTTTTAACGCATGACATTGGTGATTTTGAACTTTATGGAATTCTGACAAGCCGCTTTATTTTCTCAAATGCCTTTTCAGTAATTTTGAAGCCATTTATTTTCCAATGTCATGACATTTCTGTTCACTGTTTGATGTGTTTTCAACAAATGCTTGTAGAAATTTCTGATAGAAATTTATACCACCTAACACAAGGTGCTACCACACTAGCGGCCATAGCTACATTTATCCACATAGAATGATGATTTTAGTACCTCGGGATGCATCACCTAGTAACGTCATACGGACATCAGACTCTTGTTTCTAGATACTCCGGTCCTCCTCCTTATAAATGAGATAATGAACGTTGATGTTGCACATATCATCTAGAAATTATTTTGTTTTGAAAACTTCTATGGTTTTTGTAATACTTGCTGGCACAGTTAAGTTATTGTTCTGAAACTATGGATGTATTCTGTATCAAAAGACATTTTTGCATCTAGCTGCAGTTTTGTTTAGTATTTTTAATGGCAGATCAACAACATTAGTGACTGACTGTATGGTCTCTCCACGTACAGTAAAAATACTTCTTCTTCTTCTTCTTCGTCTTATTTGTCTTCTTCTTCTTCTTCTTCTTATCCTTCCACTACATTTTCCCACATCTGTGGAGTTGCGGTTGTGAACTGTGAGCACATGTTGATTTGGCCCTATTACAGTCAGATGCCCTTCCTGATGCCAACCCTGTGTGGAGGGATGTAATCACTAGGGCCAGGATTTTTAGGTTTTAAACTATTTTATTCCTTGCTAGCTAACTGTAGTATTTTAACTTACTTATCCATTTCATTACCATTGGAGTAAATTACTCGAATCTTATAAAACCTAAAAATAACTAAATAAGACGTTAAAACCTTAAAAAAACTAAATGGGCTATTCAAGACAGTATTACGTTATTTTGAAATAGAAGTACCAAATATTAATGAAATTGAATGATTTTTTTTTTAAAATAAACATTATGCACGACTTTTTGAAATGACTTCATGGTTTGGAACTGGAAGTGGTTTGTAAGTATAACTAGTGAGAGCGAAACAACGTGATACGATACTATTCCACTAGGGTACAGCACAAATCAAGAGACAACCCCCTGGCGTTCACTGACTTGTATCTAGCAGGTACAAGCCCGCCTAACTTGACAGCTTCAGTGCATCTCTCATTGTGTACGGTCGACTACCGCCAGCTACAACTGTTTAGCTCTATACACACTATTATGCGACACACTAAAATTAATTTTCCCTATAAATCAAGTTATTATTAAAGGCAGTTTAAGAAGCTTGCGCATCTCAGAAGTAGCGATGCCTAAAGGCAAGTCATCATTTGCTTTACGTCGCAATGACACAGATAGGTCTTATGTCGACGATGGGACAGGAAAAGGCTAGGACTGGGAAGGAAGCGGCTGTGGCCTTAATTAAGGTACAGCCCCAGCATTTGCCTGGTGTGAAAATGGGAAAGCTCGGAAAACTATCTTCAGGGCTGCCGACAGTGGGGTTCGAACCCACTATCTCCCGATTACTGGATACTGGCCGCACTTAAGTGACTACAAAAAAAAGTTTGAATGAATAGTATAACTTTTGTAATGATTGAAATGATCATTAAAACTATTTCAGGAGGATAAAAAACTAAAAAAAACTATTTTGAGCTATTAAAAAACTAAAACGTTGTTTTTAAGAACCTAAAAATCCGGGCCCTAGTAATCACTATTGTATGTTTCTGTAGTGGTTGATAGGGTGGTGTGTTGTCTGAATATAAAGAGGAAAGTGTTGGGATAAACACAAACAACCCATCCCTGAGCCAGAAGATTGAATCAGATGTGATTAAAATCCCTGACCTGGCTGGGAATCAAACCTGGTAACCTCTGAACCGAAGGCCTCAACACCGACCATTCAGCCAACAAGTTAGACACTTACAGTAAAAATACATTCATCGAAAACCACTTGTAGTATTATGAGATCCAGCTAGCCAAGGGGGTAAAGGCATGCTTAGTTCACTCAGAAGGACATGGGTTCAGTTCTCCTTTAGAAATTTTAGAAGTAAGATTTCTACTTCTAGAGAGACACATGACCCGGTAGTTAGTTCAGTTAGCCTACACCAAAAACAAGTATTAAGTTGTTTCCTGTGGTACTTCGTGCTGTTGTGCCATGTCGTGGGTTGATGAGTGGCCGATGTTTTGCAATCCTTCCAGAAGGCTTTGCCAAGGCGGATTAATAACAGAGAACTACGGACAACAGCATTAACTCTGGCTGCAAAAGTTTTATTATGAAAGCAAGTATTAGATTAATTTTGTTGGGGTAAAAGAACTAACCACTCTATCTCATTTGGTGCCAAAATTATGGTTGAGGGGAACCTTTTACCTTCCACCTTTGTTGCCTGTATATAGTTTAAAAAATTATTTTTAGCTGGGGCTGTACCGTAATTAAGGCCAGGGTCACTTCCTTCCCATTCCTAGGCCTTTCCTGTCCCATCATCGCCATAAGACCTATGTGTGTCGGTGCGATGTAAGCAGATTGAAAAAAAAAAAAAATACAGGGTATATTAATAATTTCTATAATAGTTGTAAAGTTTCTATACTTGTTTGTTCTAAAAATAATTCATACTAATAGTGATTCTTTTGATGGTTATATATGCAATCTCAAATCCAAAAATTATGATATTTTTCAAATTCCAGTCTGAAAAATGAATATTGTTTCCAAATTATCCTTTCCATGACTGTATGGTTTTGTGCCACAGTGACACATATAATAATCATATGTTATGAGATCATGTTACAAAATAAACATCAAAACATATTTATTCACCAAACTTATCAGTGTTTTATATATCAGGTATTTTAAGTATTACATAACTTGCTTTTGCTCAACTGCACTATTGATTTTTGATAACTTGCACATTCAAGGAAAATAAATCTGAATAAATCTGGAGATTTTAAGCCACTGGAATGCTAAATGGAGTTGTCTTCATTGCTGATCTTAGTTTATCTGCAGCAGTTTCATCTCTTGAGATGAGGCTGCATTTCAAAAATTTGTATTTGTCGTATTATTATTTTCATCCATAATTCTTTCAAAACAGTTTCTAAATATCCAGTATTTTCTTGTGGAATCTATTATATAGGTCATCCCCTGAAAGAGAACTGTCTTTTGAATATTATTTCCACCACTTTAGTTCAGTTCCTTTATTTCTTGTTATTAATTATCTTATTTTCTTCTTTGTATGGTCTTCACTTTATCTGGTCTTTTAAACATCTTTTCTTACAGCTTTTGCAATGTTAGTGTAGCTGCAGAATTAAATTCCTTACATTGTTATATTTCCTCAGATTATGGCTGATAAAATACCTGAATGTAGGATGTTGTAACCAAGGTTGAAGTTTACAAAACACAACTTTTATTGCTTCACTTTATGATATTTACATAAATAACTGAAATTTATTTTGAAGCAAAAAGGAATATTGAATCTTGAGAAAAGTCTGTCTTTATACAATATGTACAGGTTTACAGTCTTTATATACACTTCTATCTTGAAAAGATAGTCTTTGTGAATTGACACGTTGATAGTCGAGAACTATCTGGCACACTAACATAAATGTCTTTGAGAGTCCTTGTTTGTTGAAGTGCCTGAATTCCTAAAAAGCAAGTTCAACTGATTGAAGAAATTCCACCTAGCGAAACTAAGGGAGCTTGCATAAATTAGGGAATGAAAATGGCTTGTAAAAGAATTACGGAACATAGGCAGCGGAAACAGGTAAGGGAGCGGTGACCAGAGGTGAGACCTCGTACTGCCAGAAATTCAGTCCACCTGGTCGAAGCACATTTTCAAGAGGAGTAGCCTCCGTGCTCGACGTAGGGTGTATTCTGGAGCTGGACACCGGGGCAAGTGGGCAAGTGAGCAGGCAGGGAGCTCCTATTTATAGTACACTCGATGGTCAGGCACGCGCACTGAGGGCTGCGCGTCGAAGCTAGCAGAATGATACACAGGCGCGCGTGCAGCTGGCTGACGGAGCGAGAAGGGAGCGCCGGACATACAACATAGGACTGTAATGTAGAACTGTGTTCTAAAATATACCTTGGTCTGTGTTCAGAATTAAAATGTTCCAAAGTTTATATTCATTATCTGTATGCATAAAATATATGCAGTGAATTCTGTTGATATAATGGATGGTGTTACAAGTGTGTGCCAACCCCGCAGTGTAAGGGTAGCATGCGTACCTCGTACCTGGAGGCCCCAGGTTTGATTCTCGGCCATGTCAGGGATTTTTACCTGGGTCTGAGGGGTGGTTCAAGGTCCACTCAGCCTATGTGACTACAGGTGAGGAGCTATCTGACGGTGAGATAGCAGCACTGGACTATAAAGCCAAGAATAATGGCCGAGAGGATTTGTCGTGCCGACCACACAACACCTTGTAATCTGCAGGCCTTCAGGATGAGCAGCAGTCGCTTGGTAGGCCACGGCACTTCAGGGCTATTGTGCCATAGAGAGGTGGTGGTGGTACAAATACAGTCTGTACATATACAAAGTAGCCTACATACATTTTTTCATCTCAAATATCTTGCAGCTAGTTGAAGATGGCGAAAGGTGTTTTCATCTCAGTTAATAACAATAAGCTGTTCATGAAGGAACATGTAATGTGTATTTCTTGCTTTAATAAATGCCAATTCTGCTCTACCCAGTTGCTTTAAAAGAAGATGTATTGAATTATGTCCATTTCTGTTACATACATAGTCAGTGGCGGCTCGTGAAAAATTCAGCCTACGTGCTACAAGAAAACGACTGAATAAGCTTTCTTTAAGTCTGCATATTGCCATGATGACCAACATACTTCAAACTTGTTAATAATAATAATAATAATAATAATAATAATAATAATAATAATAATAATAATAATAATAATAATAATAATAATAATAATAATAATAATAATAAAGCTTTTCTCACAATTTATAACTCAGAACAAACAAGAACAAAATTACATTGTAATGCAGGAAAACATTTAGGGCCAGTCAAATATTCTTTGACTCACCAACGAATTCCTTATTTTTGATTCCAAAAGGAATCTTAATAATAAGCATTGGTTGGTTTCCTTAATAACAACATTATCATTGCGATAGATTGCCTCCACTTACGCTTTACTTTCGAGACTGACGTTGCTTTCAATCCCAGGCGATACTAATCTCTAGTGGCAGAATCGCTAACCACTTACCACGTTCAACATCAGGGTAGCAGGAAACATCGTGCAGTTCTACCCCCCTTGCGGGAGAAAAAGTAACTATTGACGGGATCAGTGAAAGTTGAGCCCGGTTTATGGTATAGTCCACCGGCTACGGGGTGTGTTGCAAGCTTGGCTGCGCCTGCGTATTGCTTCCTTCAGGCTACAGGCCAGAGCTCATTTCAGATGAGCACGGACTAAGTTTCTCGGGAGAAGAGAGCTAGGTGTTCAACAGATCTTGTCCTGATTTTCACCAAACACAAATTCATACCATACTCAAAACAAAGAAAAGGCACAAGGATAATTGTACTGTACATAAATAATTCCGTACAGTTCCAAGCTACGTGCTGGAGCCCGGTAGCACGTATTGACCGGCCGCCACTGTACATAGTTGTTTGTAGACAGCTACATTCAGTGATGCAATTATTTCCACAGTCAAACATGTAGCACTGGCAAAAAGGAGTATTCAGTTTGAACTGTGGCACCAGCATTCTAAACATTGAAGACATGGCAGGGATGATGTGTTGGAGGTGTTTTTGCGTTCACTCTCCCCACTGACATCACCACAAGTTATGAGTAATACATAGCCTTAGTCGTCTTGAGCTACGGGTCTGACAGCACCACATTTGAAGATGTGCACAATTCAAAACTCCTTTTTGCTAGTACTATTCTGACTGTGGAAATAATTGCATTGCAAATGTGGCTGCTTACAATCAACTGACAGAAGTGGATACAGTTCCAATAAAAAGAAAGCAACTTAATATCACTGCCTTGGTACTTATTAAAGCACACTGCACATTATTTCATGAGTAACTTTTTGTTTTTCACCTTGTTGAAAATCACCTGTCACTTTCCCTTACTATTTATATATCAGGTGAAAAAGGTGAAAAAAGAGGTGGGCGACCCTATATGTATGCCTGTTGAGTTCTTAGACCAAAGGCTGGTCAGATCCTCAACAGCTCTGCCACCAACTGTCATATATGGCCTAGGCATTGCTGAAAAGGCATACTAGGGAAATAGGGAGCGATGCAGTTTCCCGTTGCTTTCCTCATCAAGCTATAAGTTACTATGACATACCAGTCTGCCAAGCCCACTGAAATGCACGCACTAACCGAACGTGTGAGCAGTATTTTCACACCATTTATAATAAGGACTGGCTGCATAATGAATAGCATTGCTCATACCTCAAGTCACTTTCACATTGTCAAAGCCAAGGATGAGAATGGAAACAGATCAACAAGAATAACAAATTTTTTCTAGCCCATACCAGAAGATATAGTGCACTGTCAATATTAGATCTTGCCAGCAAAGGCAAACCCTATATGTATACAATTGTTATTATGGTTTGTAGCAAACTTTAATTAATTAAACTTTAATGTAGGCCTATATAATAAATATTCTAGGGTGTTAGCAATTACCCGCGGCTTCGTTCGTGTGAATTTCATAATTTGATCAAAGTAATCGTTCCTCGGCATTGTACTACGACATTATCTGAAAATTCCTAAATTATAAAAACTTGCCCAAAAATTGAGTTTCATTTACCCCACAAATTCTTTGTAAACCATGTTTTTGGTATTACCTTTTGGGGCTAAGACGTCTATGCGACATAGAACTGTACATGTGAGAAACAGTCTTCTCTCAAGTTGAAAAAATAAATACATGTTTCTTTATTTTTAAAGGACATTCCAAATATCTACTCCAACATCTGTAACATCTTCAGTTTTTGAGATATGCATAAGTATCTCCATAAAAAGAATTCAACCCCTTGTTCAGTCCTTCCCCCACCCCACCCCCATTTAAGTGTATTTTCCGAAAACAAAAATACGTTTTCCTTTATTTTTAAAGGAGATGCCAAACACCACTTTTCACGTCTGTAACATCTTCAGTTTTTAAGATATAAGTATCCTCATCAAAAATAATTCAACTATTTTTCACTTCTTTTCACCTACCGTTAAGTGCCTTCTCCGAAAACTAAAAGGTACGTGTTCCTATATTTTTAAAGGACTTTCCAAATACCAAGTTTCTTGTTTCTAACATGTTAAGTTTTTGACATATAATGTAGATATACCGGGACCGATTTTAAAAATTCACCTGCTTTTCAAATTCCTTTTAGCCCCTTAAATGGATTTTCTGAAAACAAAGTACACGTTTCATTATTTTAAAAGGAGATACCAAATACCAGTTTTCATGTCTGTATGCCTGTAACCCCTTCAGTTTTTGAGACCTTCTTCTTCTTCTTCTTCTTCTTCTTCTTCTTCTTCTTTCCACCCATCTCCCGCATTAAGTGGACTTTCCAAAAACAAAAAAATACATGTTTCTTTATTTTGAAAGGAAATTCAAAATACCAACTTTCACATCTGTAACAGCTTCAGTTTTTAAGATAAAGTATCCTCATAAACATATTTAAACTCCTTATTTACTTATTTTCAACCCCACACCCCTTACATCAATTTTCCGAAAAAACAAATGCGTGTTCCTTTATTTATAAAGGAGTTTCCAAATACTAATTTTCATGTCTGTAACATCTTCATTTTCTGAGATATAAGTATCCTCATAAATGTAATTCAACTCCTTTTTCAATTCCCCCCCCCCCCTCCTACCTGTTAAGCTGATTTCCCCTCCCCAAAAGTGCATGTTTCTTTATTTTTAAAGGACATTCCAAATACCAATTTTCACGTCTTTAACATCTGTAGTTTTTGAGATATAAGTATCCTCATGCAAAGAATTCAACTAATTTTTCAATTCATTCACTCCCCCCCTCCCTGAAGTGGATTTTCCAAAGACAAAAGAACACTCATTTCTTTACTTTAAAAGAAGATTCTAAAAACAAGTGTTCATACCTCTAACATCTTCAGTTTTTGAGATGTTGACGAGTTACCTATGGAGAGTGGCCATGATCTACTTAGCATTTTATATCCGTCACTTTTGTTAAAATTATTAGGGTGTTTAGCAATTTCTATCACCTCGCGAATAATTTTAGGTATAAAAGGTGTTCAACCCCTTTTCCCCCATTTTCAACCCCCCTTCCCCCTTAAGGGGATTTTCTGACAACAAAAATATCCGTGTTTATTTTTTAAGGAGATTTCGCGTTTCGATCCTGCGACCGCGATTGTCTTCCGAGCAGTAACAAAGCATGTAATAGCAACTGTCACTCCATAGTAACTAGACTCAAGATAGAGAGAGCCTGTTAGAAATATAATTCATTCCAGGGCCTCCAGAGTCACGGAGAAGGATGTTGACGAGTTAACTACGGAGGGTAGCCATGATCTACTCGGCATTTTATAGCCGTCACTTTTGTTAAAATTATTAGGGTGTTTAGCAATTTCTATCGCCTCACAAATAATTCTAGGTATAAAATGTTTCTCTTTATAAATGACTAAAGTTGCATCAAAAATGATTTGATGTTTTGATGGTTATTATGTATGGCATGTTCTGCCACAGCAGACTTCTCTGGCTGGCAAAGACATAAGTGCCTGCAATGTTCTTTAACCCTTGTTGCTATCTTCCTACATGTTGGGCCAACATAAACTGATCCACAGGAGCAAGGAATCATATATATTCCAGCACAGTTTAAACCAATTTGATCTTTGACAGATCACAAGCAGTTGCCATTATGTGCTTTGTTATTGCTCTGAAGACAATCCTGGTCACAGGATCGAAATGCGTCAGCTGATTATTAATATTATGCGACCTAATATCCCCAAATTATTATAATGTCATTGTTAATTTATGTCTATAAACTGCATAACCTTTAGTAGTGCTATTTGCAGATCCAATCAGCCTTTGGGTTGTAGATTTAATGGACACTGGTAAAATGATATCCCCAGATTATTATAATGTCATTTAGTGGTCATGAAAGTTATTAAGATAAATAATGAATTACCTACATTGTTGAAAATAATAATTCTCTGTAACTGATATAACTTAGTGAAGCCCTTGGAAGGCAGACCCTCTAGTTGCAGTATACGGCATTGGCTGTGGAAAGCAAGCTGCATATTGTATCATATTATTGTAGTGTGTGCTGTGCAAGATGCAGATTGGGCAAAACATTACACCATGCCTGAGCTGTAAAAATTAACCACAAATAGTTGAAATGCCATGACATGGCCACAAATCAAACCTGGAATACTGTGGTCCAAAGACCAGCATGCTGACCATTCAACTACAGTAGGATATGAACAGAAAATTGAACCAAAATTTCAAGGTTTCTTTAGTGTTAGTTTAAGGGTCACTGTTTCAAGATCTGTGTTTTGTTAGAGAAGACAATAGAAAATCTAATAAATATGACTCTTAGAACTCAGATTTTAAAATTATTCTCACCTCATAATTAGATGCAGCGACAGAATAATATATCGTATCATACTATAAAAACTACGTGTATGTTCCATTCTCTTGAATGCTGAATTCATTCTTGAACAAATTTATCAACAAATGTTGAATATATCTGCATTATATGCTGCTGCTGCTGATTTTATCACAGAGATCTTGTAAACACATGCAAAATAGTATAACATTTTATTCTCTTGCTTAAAGTTAATAGTAGTTCTTAATTCGTCTAGAGCTGTATGTCCAGTTTAAGCTTTAAGTACTGACAGTGTGAATAACCTATTCAGGTGGGAACTGGCCTTCATACCCTACATTATGGATTTAATTCTAACCCAAAGATGGCATTTTAAGGAAGCTTGAATGGGAAGATCTACCAGCTCTTATAGGACAATGTTGTATTCTTGTATGTTTTTGAACCATTATCATGTTTTGAATTGGAAAGGAAGAAAAATTCTACCTTTGCAAATCAGAATTAACCTATTGATTAAACCTGTTTGAAACATACTTCCAAACTGAAGAATGCTCGACTTATTCAACATTTGGTGTATGGACATCTTGTGTGAAAATGAAACTCATTCCTACTTGCATTTCTTCTCTTTTTTCATGTTGCTTTTACATGCTATTCTGCTGAAAATCTTTCTGCCTGTCTAAAGCATGTTTTCAATGTGTCTTCTCTGCTTGTTTATTTCTCTGGAGAGATTTTTTAGTTCTGGAATTCACTACTTGTGTCCAATAAACAGATATGTGATTTTCCTAATATTTTAATACTTAAGTTATATCTTTGTATCAGACCTGGGCTCTTGTTGTTATTCTTCACATCTGATCAGTGAATAGGGTCCTTAAAAGCATCCTGGTCAGTTTTATTCATGTAGTCATTCACAAAAGTCTTCCTCCCTGTAATATAGCAATTTAAACAATCCTTAATTTATTTTCATTGATTAATAACAATTGCACAAACAAAAGATTGAGTATTCCTAAAAATGATGATGATAATGATGATGATGATGATGATGATGATGAATATGTTATTTATTCAACCTACGAGATCTGATTATATTTTAACTTTATTCCTGAACATTTTGAAATAGAAATGTTCGTGTGATATGAGTAGAATGTTGCCCAAATATTATTAGTTATAACTTTACAAACCAAGTGTCTTGAAAGGAAAGACAATGGTTTGTCTTTCTAAAATGTGCATTAAAATAAAATAAATTTGGAAACTGTTTGTGATGAGTCTGTTATTCCTTACAGGAAACACAAGTGCAAGTGCACCGCAAACGGCGACGATGGTACAGAGCCAAAGTTCAGTATCTATCAAGTCTATCAACCGTAATTTGAGTTCCTCTGCTCTGGGGGATATGAACAGTGAAATGCCTAAGGTAATAACTCATTAAATGTTGTACACAATAGTAGATTTATATGAATGAATTACTGTTTTAACAGATTTGCTTTAAGACAGAATTTTGTGATCTCTCTTTATACTGTATTCCAAATATTTCCTCTTGGTGTCTGATCTTCAGTAATTTAATATTCCTCAATGGAAATTGAAAGAGAACTACTTCTCAACTTCCTCATATTTGTTTGTAATATATCATAATCTTATTTGTATATTATGGTTAAGAGTAAGAGAGGGTGAGGAGCTCTAACTTCACCATTAATGATGGTGGTGGTGATGATGATGATGATGATGATGATGATGATGATGATGATGATGATGATGATGATGATGATGAAGACATTATTCAGTTGATGTGATATAGGTAATGATACCTTTCAGATAGATTGTAAATTCCAGTTTCCTGTTGATATAGCTCAGAATGTTAAGATTACTCTGTATAGTGTTCTTAGAAACATTACACTTCTTGAAACTATGGGGACAATGATAGTGAAATGTGGACCTGTTTATAACAGTTGTTGTCCTGTAACACTTCTTATGTCCTCTGCAAGATTGACTGTTGAAAACAAGTTAATTTCAAAACTTCCTTGTGCTTTTCTTGTCTCTCTTCATAACTGCAGTTCTCACTAACGCAGTCACTTCCTAAAATCCTACTCTGTATATGGGATTCCAAAAATGAAAAGTCGGATCACTGTGGTTCAAATTCTGTGTAGAAGTACGGTTCATAATATCAACTGTTATAAATATTTAAAGTATAGTAGACATAGATAGTGATAAACTAGACACAGAAAAGCAGTGTACAAAGGAATAAGTAAGGTAGTAGTCAAACGCGCAGTGAGAAGGTAGTAGGCCCCCAGAGGAAATAAAAAGGGACAAGAGAGAACCAAATATTAACAATGTAAATAAATATATTTAATAATCAACAAGTGGATAAATAAACATCTCTCGATAAAATAGGAAACACCAGATAAGAATTTGCCCATCAATAAGATATAGAGAAAAGCTTAGAAGGCGAGCAAAATATGCCACATTTACATTATCAAGAATTTGAAGTACATCGAGAATAGAATAACAAATGGTGAGAAAGAGGTACAATTGCAGCAATATATATTTAACAGTGAAAGAACTCCAATCGAAGAAAGCAGCGTAAAGATCAAGGAAAAAGCAAGAAAGGGAGAGGGAAAGGAAACAAGGATCAAAAGTGAGAAAAGATTCTCTTCGTCAGGTAGTTAATTACTAAAGAACTTTTTACAAGTGCAGAGCTAGCAATAGATGTTGCAAGCAGGCAATGTAAATGATCCAGGTTAAAGTTCTCATTGTCCAGAGTATAGTCTGTTTAAAAAAGTTAAAAAAGAATGAACTCTGCATTTTTAACTTTTAACACTGGAATAAGCTGGGAAGAGCAAAGTACATAAGAGGCCAGATAGGCCAATGAAAAATCTAAAGTTCAAGTAACATATTCATAGGTCTTGCTCACCAAGCTTTCAGCAGGTTTTGGGCCAAGATGGTAATGGCCATATATAAGACGGCGCAGATGTATGGTGTTCCACCACTTGTTGCAAAGACAGACTCATTTGTGAGAGGTGGAGCCCTGGTATATAAAGCACGATGGAAAAGTCTAGATGTTTAAAATAAGAAAAAGCCAGCATGTTCTAGAAATGACGATGTCGCAATCACATGTCCATAGATGTAGCACAGGCAGCACGGCATAGGTGGAGAAGGCCGCACCGTCTTGAGAGTGATGACGTCGCAGTCACATGACCAGCAGAGTAGTTGACAGCAGGCGAGTACAGCAGTAGATAGTGAAAGGTCGCAGCGGAGCGTTCGAAGAGAAATGTGGCGGCAGAAGGTAGGAGTAAGACTGTAGCATGTAGAAGAGAGATCGTAATACAACAGATGTGTAAAACTATGAACTTGCCCGATTGCTTCACAACTTGCACACATACGACATTAAAGCTTACTAGGTGATGTAGATGATGTTGCGTAATCTTCTTGGCCTTCACAAACTTTTATGTTTAACTTTATAAACTGATCATTCCTTAGGGTTTGACTAACCGAGGTGGTAATGGCAAGCACAGTTGACTCAGAAGGATGTGGATCCAAATTTTGGGGGTACACATTGTCCCAAGGTTCACCCAGTCTATTCCAGAAATAAGTACCAGGTTAATTCATGCGGACAAAAGACAGTCAGCCATAGCGGTAAACACACTATCTCGCAGAGTGCTGAGTCTACGAATAGTGGAAGCTATTATCTTAGACTCCTCAAAGGGCTTTCATGGCCTGTATGGAGATGGCTGGCTGAACTTTCTTTACCACATTTTTTCTATCATTCTCCTAAGGAGAAGGTTACCATTTTATTTCATAAAACACGTTTAATAGAATCTCTTTCCTTTGTATTCGTCCCAGACTCTCTTAAATGTTCATTGTTTTTCATCATATCAGTGTGCAGCAAACATTAACAGCGAAGAATTACCCAAATACTTCTGATTAAGCAAGTAAGCAAGTTCTTGGCAACCAGTTTATACACCTGACATGGAATATTGTAGTCTGTGAAGTTACAACAAACTGGATTTGGTTCTAATGTAGTCATCAGTAAAAATTTCTATAACATGTTTCTGCATAGATCAACAATTTGTCCGGCTCCATGGTTAAATGGTTACCATGCTAGCCTTTGGTCCAAAGAGTCTCGGGTTCAATTCACGACCTAGTCAGATATTTTATTCATTTTTTAAATTCCTATAGTTTGGGGGCTGGGTTGTGTGTGTCGTCTTCAGCATTAGAATTCTTAATCAGTAGGGCGCCGTTCTCACAGATGCACAGGTCGTCTATCAGGCATCGACACAAAAGACCTGCACCAGGCCTCTCCAGAGGCCACACACCATTATTATTATTATTATTATTATTATTATTATTATTATTATTAACCAATCAAATCCGTGGCACATACAACCTGTTAAGGTCCTTGGCCTGCCAAAATTACTGCTGCCCAGCCTAATTGCCCACAGGTATCTGAGTGCCATATATTCCATGTGACAACATTTGTATGTTTTTACAGCACTAACTGAAGCATTAATATGAATATCCCAAACCCCACTACTGTTGTGCTAAGCAACGCTCTCAACCTAGTGGCAGCATCAACAGCACATTATTATCAATTATAGAACATTAAATACCTTTTAAAAAATAGACACATGAAGATAAAAATGATTGTAATTAACTAAAAACATATCTGTGGGACAAATGCTGTCCCATCCACAATACTTTGAGAAGTCTCCAAATATAGGACTGTCCTGAAAAATTTGGGATGAGTGGTCTCTCCAGTTGTAAATGTCTACATCATCATGATAAATACCAAGTTTGTAAGAATCCTTAATAAATTATAGTTATTGTTGGCCCCTGATATAGGGTATTCACAATTAGTTACTGTGTGAGCTTTTAGTTACATTTATGTATCTTTTCCTTTTTTTAATTTCAGGGAAATGTGCATTTCATGCGGAAAATTCCTGCTGGAGCAGAAGCATCCAACATCTTAGTTGGAGAAGTTGACTTCCTAGAGAAACCATTGTCAGCATTTATTCGTCTCAGTCAAGCTACATTCTTGGGCGACTTAACCGAAGTTCCCGTCCCAACTCGTTTCATATTTATTCTGTTGGGACCGAACGTAAGTATAGTTTATTAATTTTTTATATTCATTATGTTCACCTCTTAACACAAGTGAACAACTGAATAAATGTTATAGACATGATAATAAGCTTTTGGGCTTTCGTTGTGTTGAGAAACCAAGGTTGCTGGGGCTGTACCTTAATTAACGCCACGGCCGCTTCCTTCTAATTCATAGGCCTTTCCTGTTGCATCATCGCCATAAGATCTATCTGTGTTGGTGCAATGTAAAGCAACTAGCAAAAAAAAACAAAAAAAAAATAAAAATCAAACAAACCAAGGTGAGGAAGAGAATTTTGCTCCATGTCTTAAAGAAAACATTATTAGCTTCATCGGCCCCATATTGATGATTCCAATGATCACAATAACTGTGTAATTATAAAGCTGGTTTTCCCACCTAATCAGTACTTTTTATTTTATACCAAACCCCATGGTGCAACAGCTCTGAAAGGCCATGGCCTACCAAGCGACCACTGCGAAGGCCTGCAGATTACGAGGTGTCATGTAGTGAGCACGACAGATCCTCTCGGCCATTATTCTTGGTTTTCGAGACTGGGGCCGCTATCTCACCATCAGATAGCTTCTCAATTGTAATCACATAGGCTGAGTGGACCTCGAACCAGCCCTCAGATGCAGGCAAAAATCCCTGGCCTGGTCAGGAATCAAACCCGGGGCCTCTGGGTAAGAGTCAGGCACGCTACCCCTACACCGCGTGGCCGGCTTTTTTTATTTTATATTGAGTGTATTTAATACATTTTACAGAACCAGTTTCAGCCTTTATTATAAGCCATCTTCAGCTGCTGAAGAACCTTAATTTTGGTAAAATAATATACAATGTTAAACACTACTTATTTCTAAGTTTAAGACTTGTACCTGATTTAAAACATCCTTTGAATGCATAACAGTAAAAATTTGTTTTAGGATATAGCCTAACAAATGCTTGCACCATGTTAAAATATGACATTGTAGGCATGTTGCTTGATATCTGGGGGTATGCAGTATTCAAAAGTGTGTTAGCTGTTTTGACTGGATGTAACACAGACCTACCAGAAGGATTTAATCCTGAACTGTGAAAGCATGGTCTAGTAATTTCAGCAAATGTTGAAAGATCATTCTCTGCATTCAAACTAATCTTGCACAGCAAAAGCCATAAATTTACTCCACAATAATGGGAAATGCTAGTGATTTACTATGCAAAAAATTATGGCAGAAATGACAGTAAGAATGACAATGAAGTACGAATAAATTTGTTGTTGAGGTGATCAGGTATTTGCCACTTTTAATTATTTCATCTAACCAGGTTTAACTTGTTGTACACAAATGCTACATTATAATGTCTTGCATGCTCTATTCAAGAAAAATATAAACACTCCATAAACCTTAAAAGTAGATAGTGGGACATAAAATAAATAACATTATAAAAATATAAACACAGTGCATTACTGTGTTTCTACTATATTACAGTATTCCTTCATAGGCATATTTAATTTCGTCATGCTATTTTATACATTTTCCCCACCTATATGGGCACCTAAAAGTTCTTTTTTTTTGGGACCTAAAGATCCGATGTCTATTTATCACTGTACCTTCTTATTAAGCCTATTTTTCATATCCTCTACATTCTAACTTTAGACAAGAATTGCTTTATACATCCTGCTGCCAAACACACTATCTTAAACAGTTAAAGGCCCTTCTGAGAAAACCTACCTTTCAAATCCTTTACAGTTCTTCTAATCTTGAGCACCAGATGCATCATTTTTTTACACAAGAACAGCAAAACAGTACTCATAAGGAAGCTATCTTCATTGCCTCCATACATTACTGCAAACCATATGCCTCATCTCTTAAGGCAATAATAATAATAATAATAATAATAATAATAATAATAATAATAATAATAATAATAATAATAATAATAATGTTGTTTTATGGTCCACTAACTACTTCTGGTAGTTTTTGGAGACACCCAGGGGCCAGATTTATTTTTGTCCTGCTTGAGTTCTTTTATGTGCCAGTAAATCTACTGGCATGAGGCTGATGTATTTGAACACCTTAAAATACCTCCGGGCTGAACCAAGATCGAACTTGACAAGTTTGGGTCAGAAGGCCAGCGCCTCAACCGTCTGAGCCATTCAGCCTGGCTTAAGGCATTGCAAACCTGAATTTATTCTCTCAGTAGTTGCCTATTGAGCAGTTTATATGGTTGTCTCTTTTTGTTCCTCACTCACACTTAATCACACATTTACCTACCATTCATCTGGAAAAACGAGTAGCCTTCCTAAATCTCTGAACAACTTTTTAGCTAGCGTATATAAGGTAAGAATGACACCAATAAATTTCTTCACCATGCTCTTTAAAGGTAGTTTAATTTCCCCTCCTCAGCTATTCTAAATCCTGTAGAAAATATGTAGACTGTTTGCACATGGAAATACAAAACTAGACTATTCCATGGAAAAACTCTTGGGAGATCCTTGAATTCAAGTTTGATTTCATAAAAAAGTAATGTAAAAATGTTTGGACTCAGAACTTGTGGAATCTATTAAGTCAGATTAAATCTGTATGTTATATGAATAAGTGTAGGCAAAAAAGTTTTAAGAAATTACTATATTCTGAATTATTTTCAAGAGAGTGTTTGTGGCTGCACCTGAATGCCTGTCTTTTCTTACATAGTTTGTGATTCTTATGCTATTAACCACATATTATTCAGTTTACAGGTATTGACAAGGATATAATGTATCTGGTTTGTAGTTAACAATTAGGTAATGTATCCTGTATTGACTCAGACGTGATGCCTACAGGGTGGACTCACAGGTTTCCATGAGATTGGTCGTGCAATGGCCACCCTCATGTCAGATGAAGTATTCCACGACGTAGCCTACAAAGCTCGTAACAGGAACCATTTGCTAGCGGCAGTGGATGAGTTTCTGGATGCAGTAACAGTACTTCCCCCTGGTGAATGGGATCCTACCATTAGGATAGAACCACCTGCAGCTGTACCATCAAAGGTAAATTTTTCTGTTAGTATAAAGGATTAGATATTTTTACTTAAATGTGTGCTAAATCTTAAACTAAATTTTCTCAGTTATGAATTCAAATTAGTAGTCTTTTAGTTCCTTGTTTCTGTAGCTTTTGAACTAAAGATAATTTAAACCTCCTTGTGTGTAATTTACCTTTACCCCTTTCTCACGGTAAAGAAAATATACAGGTAGTAATGAACAAATTCAGTAAAACCTCATTAAGATGTTTCTGCAGGGTGCAACAAAACAGAACGTGTTATGCGAGAAAATGTAGTACTGAATATATGAATAAAAACTATCCAACAGGGATATGGAAACACTAGATATGATTTTTTCTGACATGACGGCATTTTGCGTCATTTGTCTGCGGGTATAGTGAAAATTATATCTACCATCTCTAAATTGCACGTAATAAATTTCATATTGTCAAAGTAAAAACTTGTGAAAATTTAAATTTATAATTCCACCTTCACAATACTGTAATTATCTTTATTGAAAAGACTACATTAGACTGTATTCATGATGCATGTTTCATCCTCTTATAGGACATTCTCAGTCACACATACAAACATTGAAAATAAGGTGAGGACACGTTAAAATAAGTACTGTAAATGAAAAGTCTTTAAATATTGTGACTTGGCGTGTTGGCGTGTTGGCGTGTTGGCGTGTTGGTGTCTTGTCGATCTTGAACCATAAAATGGTGCAGCATGAACATAATATGAAGCATGAAGTCCAGTTAAAACACAGATTAAAATGTTGGTATATGCATAGAAATGCCAAATTATAATGCAATATGAGTGGCTATGCGAATAAAATTTTATGCATATTGTACATAAAATGGTGTGATGATAATGCCACATTAAAATAGCTTCCTTGATTAGATAAAGAAGGTGCAGTTATGTTGATGATGCAAGTTGAACTTGATTGTGTATTGACAATATGGGCCTAAAAAAGAAAAAAATATGAGTGAACTAAAGAAAAAATTCAATTGAAATGTAAACTGAGTGCCCATCTGATCACTCACCTCCTTGCCCGTCCTGCGTCGACCACTCCACCTCAAGTGTTAATGCTAACTGAGTGACGTCCTCGAAAGATGTTGAGGACTAACTAGGAGGGGAGTTTGATGTAAGGGGAGAGGTGTAAGGTAAATCATTACTCATGCGCCTTCATGTAAAGAATTTAATGATTATCTCCTCGAAAAGCGTATTAATTTCCTCCGATATTTAATTCAGATTATAAATTTTATAAACGTTATCATGAAACAAACTACAGATTAACCAATATAATAATGCTCTTCAAGACCAAACGTGTACAAATTTTCCAGTATCATAAGTGTTGAGTCACAATTATGTACAGGAAAGACCTTGAAATGTCTAGGATTGCTGTAGAAAGTTCACTGATCGTTAATCTCCATTTGTGCCATACAAATGAAGAACTTCAGGAGGCTGTCCATATGCACTGGTGGCAGGCTTCTTTGCACAGGGCATCTGAAAGCTGGTGTCATGATACAACAAATGTCTAAATCGTTTTGGCGATTATGTGGAAAAATGAGTATGAAATTACTAAAGTTTTAGTGATAAAATCATTTTGTTATGTCAATTTGCCCTTTAAAAAAAAATGGAGATTGAAAACAACAGCCTTCATAGTTTCATGATCTTTGAGGGGAGGGGGCTATCTTGAGAAAAGAACACACGACATGTTCCTTGACTAACATCTACCACTAGTATTAACTTTTTTTCTCCTTTTGCCTCCCTTTTATGTTATTTATCTGGTTTCCCCTTTGAAAAATATGAATTTTCAAAAATGGCCTTGTGATGAAGCTGCAAATTAGAAACGAGCTGTCTCTGCTCTGTCATTGTGTTTATCTTGTGTGTATTCCCATCCTCTTCACCTGCTTACTGATTCTTTGGTATTAATCAATGTTCTGCTAATCAGATAGTTTGCAAGTTGGCTAACAGAAGCTATTAATGTTATAGCAGACAATTTTAATACAATATCTGCATGTTGTTCCAGGATCAGCGAAAAAGGTATCCTGAGAAGAAAGACGAAGTTGAAGAGGAAGAAGATGAGGAAAAAATGAGAGAAGAATCTGGACTTACAAGAACGGGTCGTTTATTTGGTGGACTTATCAATGATATTAAAAGGAAAGCACCATGGTTAGTATCTCAAAATGACCTTCTCCTTGATGTCTGTTATTGAAAATGCAGTATATCTACTGTAGTGTGATAGACATTTCTATTTAATTTCTGTATACAGATGGATATAAAAATGCAAAGGCCTACTGTATATCTTTCTAGAGTTTATTTGCAGCTTCTTACACACATGGAATTCTTTCCAATTTGATATGAATTTCAGCCAAAGTAGCTTGTGACTGCTTTCTCACAAGACTATCACAGTACTTCAGTGCTCCAAGTGAACAGTATGTGAAGCTTGTCAGTATGAGCATAGCTGGCGAAAGTGACACATATGATAGTCCCTTGATCAGACTTGAAGAATCTTGAAGTCTGGACCTTTTGTTAATGGATTACCTCTCCTCATTCTTTGTCTTCATCACTGTGCAAGTAGGTGGTGTCTTGCCTGACCATATTACTCATAGCAAATAAAATCTCCCATAGAAGAGGTGTATGTTATTTCTCAAACACTTCCTGTTAATCAAAAATACATGTTGTTGCATATATTCTCAATTGTTATTAAATTCTGTTCCTTTATTTTTTTTAAAAATGCTATTTGTTCTGGGTGTCGACCCATGTGGATCTTTGACCCCTACTGGCACCATGTTGTATGAACATGCGTGTAATTGGAATTGCGGTAGTGTGGAATGTTGTGTTGAGGAAAGGAAGATTAAGGACATCACAAACACTCAGTCCCCAGGCCATGGATATTAATCATTACAATTAAAAAACCCCTGACCCGGCCGGGAATCAACCCGGGGCCGCCGGGTGACAGGTGGACGTGTTGCCCCCTACACCGTGGGGCCGGACAATTCTGTTCCTTACTATGTAGATCATTTCCAGAAATTCTTGTAGGTTTTCACAAAATTGGTCCATGTATTTTACCTAAAGATTTTCAGACTCCTTGTTGGACATGTGAGTGCCTTCAACTGCTTACTTGAAATGCCCTTTAAGACATAAAAGAGCAACATCTTCTGGTAGTTATGAAGAAAACACGTGTGCACATATTTTTATTCTAAATCCTGTATGTATGCTTCTAACAGTTTACTTACTCTTTTGCTTTCTGTCAGATGAAGCATATGCCAAAACACAGAAAAGCTTTTTTCCCCCCCATAAAAATTGTTAAGCGTTAGGAAAAATTTATATTTATTTAGCATACGGCCTATCGTGCTGGGAGTGTCCCGAGGACATGTTCGGCTCGTCCCTGGTTTATCTGCGTATGTGGGTGTGAGGAGATGATGATGATGATGATGATGATGATGAAGATGATGAAGTAGGAAGAGGGTGAAATCTGGTGTTGGCACATAGCCTACTCTTGTCGAATAACACCAAGGGGTTTTTTCAAGGTGTAATGTTCCCATCCAGTGAACAAATCACCATCAAAGCACCATGTGCCCTCACTCCATATGAACACTGCAGTGAGGTTTGGAATTGAATCTAGGATTCTGACATGCAGTTTAGTGATTAGAAATTGTATATCACCACCTCTCTTACCCTGCTGGCCAATATTCTAATGACAACATTTTTTTTTTCCCCCCACCAATGGGATTCAAACCAGCTAACCATGATGACGAGGCCATTGAAGGCTTGACGCCTTAATGATAATGCCCACCAGGCAAGGTAATTTGGAAGAAAATGCATATAAACTCTTTTGTAGGAAATTGAACTCCAAGGACACTTTGTAGGTTCCATTTCTTAATAGAACTATTCTCTCAAGCAGCATATGGACTTTCAAGGGTCTTGAATGTCCTCTGACTTACTTCACATTTTCTCTCGCTGTATGGCCCCTTTATGAGACAGCATAACAGTACAAAGCTTTTGTGTTAACTGAAGGTACTACCAATAAATTTCATTGGTCAAATAATTTTTTACGTGAAAGACAGACTAACATTAAGATTTACAATGGGGCCAAAAGATCAACCACCGGGCGAGTTGGCCGTGCGCGTAGAGGTGCGCGGCTGTGAGCTTGCATCCCGGAGATAGTAGGTTCGATTCCCACTATCGGCAGCCCTGAAAATGGTTTTCCGTGGTTTCCCATTTTCACACCAGGCAAATGCTGGGGCTGTACCTTAATTAAGGCCACGGCCGCTTCCTTCCAACTCCTAGGCCTTTCCTATCCCATCGTCGCCATAAGACCTATCTGTGTCGGTGCGACGTAAAGCCCCTAGCAAAAAAAAAAAAAAAAAGATCAACCATTGCCTCTTTGAGTAGAAGCTAAAGCAGGTCACCCATCTGGCTCTGTAAAAGTTAAATCAGACAAAAATCCTCATTTTTAACCCTTGAACTGGCAATCATTTATCCTATAGTGGCAGGGATATTTTACTAACATTGAAGATATTAAGTGTAAATTCTGCCAAAAATCATTAACATGTCATATATCCGCATATAAGTATGTCATTTTATTCACAGTATTTCAAGGAACCAAGTCAGTTGGCCATGTGGTTAGGGTCGCTTACCTGTGAGCTTGCATTCAGAAGATGGTGGGTTCATATCCCACCTTCAGCAGCCCTGGAGATGGTTTTCTGTGGTTTCCCATTTCCACACCAGGCAAACACTGGGGCTGTACCTTCTCTTTCCTATCCTTGCACCACCGAAAATCTTTTATGTGTTCTTGCGACATTGAACGACTAGCAGAGAAAACCGAACACAGCAAGGAACATGGTACAGCAGTGTCAAGAAGAAAGAGTAGTGCAGTACTGTGGAAGTATGTTGTTTCCTTGACAGTGTTCCATGAATTATTAGTACAGTATTCAGTTGTAAATCTGTTTCTTGAAAAGAATCAACTCTTTCAACTCATAAGCAGTTAGTACAGTATTCAGTAATTAATACAGTAATAATTTGAATATTATGATGAAATAAAGAGCATGCACAAACACCTGGAATAAGATGCTGCTGCTGGATAAACAGAGCAAAAGCCTAATGATTTCTGACAAAAAAAGTAGTGTTACGAAAATGTTGCAAAGTTTGGGCTGGGAAAACTTGGGAGAAAGAAGACGAGCTAATCGACTAAGGGGTATGTTCTGAGCTGTCAGTGGAGAGAATGTGTGGAATGATATTAGTAGATGAATAAGTTTGAGTGGTGTCTTTAAAAGTAGGAAAAATCACAATATGAAGACAAAGTTGGAATTCAGGAGGACAAACTGGGGCAAATATTCAGTTATGGGAAGGGAAGTTAGGCAGTAGAATAACTTACCAAGGGAGATGTTCAATAAATTTCCAATTTCTGTGAAAGCATTTAAGAAAAGGCTAGGAAGACAACATATAAGGAATCTGCCACCTGTGCAACTGCCCTAAATGGAGATCAGTAGTGGTTTTGATTTTATTTTATTTTATTTTATTTTATTTTATTTTATTTTATTTGATTTGTCTTGATTTGTTTTGATTTGATTTATTTGATTTGATTTGATTTGATTTGATTTGATTTGATTTTATGTCAGGCATTTGCTGGTTTTGGGGGGGAACAAGTAATCAAAACAGAAGATAGAGAAAGAGAAACGCATAATGAAACAAGAAGCTTCTTATTCATAAATGAGAATATTTTCAGAGAAATCCAACTACTTTAGCAAGGAAAAGCAGCAGGAAGTGATTAAATTACTGGAGAGGTATTAAAAACAGTGGAGTGGTACATAGTGCCTTATTTAAAATTTCTGTTTGACTATGTCATAAATAATAGTGTAATACCAAAGAAATGGAAGGAATCTATAATAATACCAATTTATAAAGGAAAGGGTGATAAAAGGAAACCTGAGAACTACAGACCAGTCAGCCTGACCAGTATAGTTTGTAAAATACTGGAGAGTTTAATAGCAAAATATATTAAAGGGGTATCTGAAGATAAAATTGGTTCATGAGGAGCCAGTATGGATTTAGAGAGAAATTTTCTTGTGAGGCACAAATGGTGGGATTTCAGCAGGACATATCAGATAAGTTGGATTTGGGAGGTCAGTTGGATTGCGTAACCATAGACCTTTTTAAGGCATTTGACAGAGTGGAACATAGAATATTATTAAAGAAACTGGAGGGAATAAGATTGGATATAAGGTTAAATGTTGGGTAAGATCATTTCTAAATTCAAGGGTTCAAAACGTCAGAGTAGGAAATCATGTATCACAGGAAGAGAAAGTTAGGATGGGAATTCCACAGGGTAGTAAAATCGGCCCATTAATATTCTTAATATATGCAAATTATTTAGGGAACAATATAACATCAAAAATAAGATTGTATGCAGATGACATAATTGTTTACAGGGAAATAAATAATATTGAGGATTGTACAGAATTACAAAGGGACCTTGACAGTATCCAACAATGGGTTGAAGAGAATAATATGAAGATAAATGGAGGCAAATCAATTGTCACAACATTTACAAACAGGAGCTTAAAAACTGAATTTAAATATACTTTGGATGAGATAATTGTCCCAAAAGATGGCAAGTGCAGATACTTAGGAATGAGATTTGAACTATTTTGCACTGAAAGGGTCATGTTGATGACATTGTTGGGAAAGCATACAGATCGTTACATGTCATAATGAGGCTACTTAAAGGATGCAACAAAGAATTAAAAGAGAAAAGTTACTTAAGTGTGGTTCGTACATTATTGGAATACGCGAACAGTGTTTGGGATCCTCACCAGGAATACCTAATAAAAGAAATAGATGGTGTGCAGAGGAAAGCAGCAAGATTTGTAACAAGAGATTTCAGAAGAAAAAATAGTGTATCAGAAATGTTACAGCAACTTGGGTGGGAAGCTTTAAGTAAGAGAAGAGAGAAAACTAGCCATAGGATTATATAGAGCTTATACAGGAGAGGAAGCATGGGGAGAAATCCGTGAGAGGCTTCAGTTAGAAAATAATTATATCGGCAGGGCTGATCACAAGTATAAAATTAGACGGGATT
Source organism: Anabrus simplex (assembly GCF_040414725.1). Taxonomy (NCBI): domain Eukaryota; kingdom Metazoa; phylum Arthropoda; class Insecta; order Orthoptera; family Tettigoniidae; genus Anabrus; species Anabrus simplex. The sequence goes on from NC_090271.1 coordinate 92,794,546, forward strand.
TTAGCAGGAATGATTGGGGTAAATTTTCATTCATTGGGAAGGGTGTGAAGGAGTGGAACAGTTTACCTGGGGAAGTGTTTGATCCTTTTCCAAAATCTGTACAGAAAAATCAAGAAAGAATAAACGGCATCAGAGAAAAGAAATGTTAGAGGGCATTCAACCTGTGTAGGTTATTGTAATTAAGAATTTTTGTGAATAAATTAAATCCACCCCGTTGTCTATGGAGACTGGACAGCTGAAGTAGGGGATTGCCCATAGGGGTGAAGTACAATGCGGACTTTGAGGGCCCTGGGACCGCTGCGGTAGCTGTGAAGGCCCTTCAGGAACTCTGAAAAGCAGTGGCAAAAGGGGCTCTGGTTAAGACGCAGCAGATTGTTGTGCATGTTAGGTACCAAAATGGGGGGGGGGGGGGGGGAAGCAATGTCAATTTGTGTAATATTTTTTGAAGTGATTCCACATACTGTATATGAGTTAATTATGTGTGTAAGTACGGAAGGTATTATGAGTAGAATTTTATAAACAATAAAAATTTATTAAGGATGAGCTGTGTATTTAATAGGAAAAATGTTAATATAAATTGTATAATACTGTATTTTAGGAAAAATGTCCTCTTTTCTTTTTAACTTAAAAAACGTAGTTGTTGAGAATACTGTATTTGTGTGTATCATTTGCCACCGAGGTAGAGACCTCATTTGCAACTATAATATTTCGATTTGATTTCTACAGTGCATAGTTTCTTTTCTCTTTGTCATGAATTTATTTCTTTGTTTTAGGTACTGGAGTGATTTCAAAGATGCACTGGCTTTGCAGTGCATAGCATCATGGATTTTCTTATATTTTGCCTGCTTATCACCTATCATAACATTCGGTGGGCTTCTGGGTAGTGCAACAGGCAATAATATGGCGGCTATGGAATCCTTGGTGTCGGGCTTCGTTTGCGGGCTGATTTATGGATTCTTTTCAGGGCAGCCTCTCACCATACTTGGTTCCACAGGACCTGTACTAGTCTTTGAAAGCATCATGTATGAATTCTGCCAGTACGTATCAACTAATTACTTCTATCTAAAATAATCTTTGTTGGAAAGATACCTGTTTCTTCTTTGATTCTCCTTGATTCATTTGAGCATGAAATGTTTGCAAGTTTCATTTATACTTGTTTGGAATAAATATCATATACAATACTGATTGTAAGCAGACTCCCAGGAAATAAGAAATGAAAATTTAAAAAAAAAAAAAAATTAATGAAGCACACAAAGCATAAGGAGTACATTTTCTGCCATTTAATTGCTTAGTCAGTCTTCACCATCAAATTATTGATTCGTAGTCACTTATTTCTTTGCGGCTGTCTTCGTACAGGGCATAGTCATCTGTGCCATCAAGCACATTCAAGATTGAACAATTTTTAAACGCACCGCCAACAATTTTTCTTGGAATGTTTGGTTACTGCTAGAATTTCAAAAGATTCAGTTAGTAGAATTGCTATCAGAGTTTCTGCAGCATTAGCATCTGTAAGGAGATACGATTTCCTTCAGTAGGTCAATGGATTATCCACAACTCCTATAAAAACTGGGCTGAGTAGTGCCTTTTGAGCCCAACTTGGCAAGTTCAATCCTGGCTCATTCCGGTAATATTTGAAGGTGCTCAAATACATCAGCCTTGTCTCGGTAGATTTCCTGGCACATTAAAGAACTCTTGCGGGACAAAATTCTGGCACCTCAGTGTATCCGAGAACCATAAAAGTAGATCGTGGGACGTAAAATAAATAACATTATTATTATTATTATTATTATTATTATTATTATTATTATTATTATTATTCCTGTGAGATGTGCTGTTTTGCTGGTGTTTTAGTTGCAATAGATAGAACATTCACAAGAATCCAATCACCTGGAAGTAATAAATCTGATATATTTATGTTCAAGTTATAAATGATGCTAACTTCCAACGTAGGGAGTAATGCTGAGCCAGGTTCTGTAAACAACGGTGTAATATCACTACTCAACAAATTTGAACTTTTTCCCCATAACATTAATAAAATAGGTTGATCGTAACTAATTTGCATACGCTGAACACGAAAATGATAGTAAAAAGTTCGTAACATGTCACGTTTTTGTGTTATAGAATTTACTTTGATACATTGAATAAATCAGGATTTTTGATCTATTCAAAATTACTTTGTTCTCACTTTTGTATGAAAATTTTCAATGGTAGCTTAGATATGATAGAACTGGTGTATTAATAACTGACCAGCTATTAAGACTTATAAAAACTACATTTCTTGCAATAAAATAGAGAAAAATACCTTTTTTTTTTCCCTCTTATGTGAACTTGAATCTGCCCTTTGTGAAAACCAGCAATAATCGCCCATCATCAGAGGATCCCATCCTCCTTGTTACCATTGCTCCATTGTAGCAATATCTTGGTGAAATCGCTCTCCCTGCTCATCACTTACAGCCCCCAAGTTCTCAGGAAAGAAGTGGATCTTCAGTGACATACGGCAGCCCATTTCTTTGTAGTTTCTTAGTAACATCTCTATCAATTGGTGATAATTTTCTTCCTTATAGTTCCCTAAAAATCCTTTGACAACAGATGCAAAAAGATTTCAATGCTCATAATTCCTTAGGGTTAAGTTTTTCTCAAAAATGCTATTCTTAAAAGGTTTTCTAGTTTGTGGACTGACAAATATTTTTTAATTTAGTATCACTGATTTTAGAGAACAGAGTCTTTAAGTATTGAAAGGCTTCTCCACTCTTATCTAGAGCTTTCATTAAAATCTTAATCAGCCGTAGTTTTATATGCAGAGGCGGAAGAAATTGCACTAGTAGAGGATATTTAATATTATGTTCACCAGAAATATGACCTTTTCTGATAGGCCAGTCTTTCAGCACATAATGCCATGCTGTTGCTCGACTGTCCCACAAACATAAAAAACAACAAAACTCAGTAAACCCTTGTTGTAATCCAAGCAACAAAGCTATTACTTTCAAATCACCACAAATTGCCCAACGAAGTTCATTATAATTTGCTGCATTCAAAATTGGTGACATGTTTTCATAAGTTTCTTTCATAGTGACTGAATGAGCCACTGGAATGGAAGGTTTTGTATTGCCGTTATATAATAAAACTGCTTTTAAGCTTAGTTTTGATGAATCGATGAACAGTCTCCATTCTTCCGGTTTGTATTCAATATCTAATTCATCCATCAGCCCAATCACATTTTTGCACGTACAAACAGAATTTTCCATTCTTGTAATCTAGAACCTAATAGTGATGCAAGTGTAAAGGCGGGATACCTCTGAGGCAACATTTGGGCGACATGGAGCGTGCGACAGTGAAGCATGCTGCAGTCGACTTTCAATTGAAAAAACACGGCACGACATGTATCGTGCGGCTGTGTGGCATGAGACATGTTGCCATCTGTTGAACACTCTCTGGTGCCGCATGCCTCAAAAATATGCTTGTCGAACAGTGTCGCCCGGGATCCAACAGTGTGTGGATCGGTGCTACAATTTCCGTGCAACAAGATGAAGTGGGCTATTGAAAACACTGCGAATTTAATTGGGGATTATCACAATGCTCCGGAATTGCGGAATGTAACATTGAGTGATTATAAAAACAGTAGAAAAGAAAGCATACGTTAAAACGGCCCCCACAAAAATATGACTGAGTGTCCACGAACTGAAGAAAATTTAAAAAATGCGTTCAGCTTTCCACCGAGAGCATAAAAAATTCAGAAAATGAAAACTGTTGTTGCTTCTCCATTGAGAGGAAATCTGTGGTTCGCGTGTAATCTACTTACCTTTCTTCTTGACATTGATGCTCCAAACGTCAGGTGACAATGAGGAACGTGAGGTGAATTGATTTTATGCTACTGTTTTCCTCTAATAAATTAAATAAGTTAACTGCTTATGAACTTTTGTAAATAAAATTGTGATTTATTCAATGCCCACTAGGCTGAGTGGCTCAGACGGTTGAGGCGCTGGTCTTCTGACCCCAACTTGGAAGGTTTGATCCTGGCTCAGTCCGGTGGTATTTGAAGGTGCTCAAATACGTCAGCCTCGTGTCGGTGGCACTTAAAGGAATTCCTGTGGGCCTAAATTGTGGCACCTCGGCAAAGTCGAAAACCATAAAAGTAGATAGTGGGACGTAAAGCCATTATTATTGTTATTATTATTATTATTATTATTATTATTATTATTATTATTATTATTATTATTATTATTATTATTATTATTATTATTATTATTATTATTATTATTCAGTTCCTGGTTTTATCCGTTTTAGTACTGGCAATAGTTTGCACTAGAAATAAATAAATTAGAGATAACTATTAAAATAGAATTTAATGACATCATAGTATTAACTACGACAACAACAATAATAATAATAATAATAGTAAACTTGGCATTTTCGATTCTAACTCAGTCCGGTGGTATTTGAAGGTGTCTAGTAAACCTACGTCAGCCTCGAGTTGGTAGATTTACTGGCACGTAAAATAACGCCTGCTGCACAAAATTCCGGCACCTCGGCGACTCAGAAAACCGTAAAAGTAGTTAGTGGGACTTGAAGGCAATAACATTATTGTATAATAATAATAATAATAATAATAATAATAAACAATGAACAATAATAATAAATTCTACATATCAGTATATTATGGCATTTCCATGCCTATGGATTTCTTGTAAATACGTCGTTTAATAGCATAACAACAAATGGTTCTCTTTTCTACACTGTTAACACACAATAATTAATCTACTTTTTATTCGGATATTCTTCGCCGCTACTCTAATTACGCAGTCTTCCAACACTGTTTCATCATAGTCTTTTCCTTCCCCACTATGTCTACTTATTGCCGGCCCTGTGGTTTAGGGGTAGCGTGCCTGCCTCTTACCCGGAGGCCCCGGGCTCGATTCCCGGCCAGGTCAGGGATCTTTACTTCGGCCTGAGGGCTGGTTCGAGGTCCACTCAGCCTACGTGATTGGAATTGAGGAGCTATCTGACGATGAGATAGCGGCCCCGGTCTAGAAATCCAAGAATAACGACCGAGAGGATTCTTCGTGCTGACCACATGACACCTCGTAATCTGCAGGCCTTCGGGCTGAGCAGCGGTCGCTTGGTAGGCCAAGGCCCTTCAAGGGCTGTAGTGCCATGGAGTTTTTGTCTACTTATTGTCATAGTTGCCACGAGTTATCTTTCATTCTCCAAGTATAACTGTATTAGAAATGTGAACTATAAGGGGGTAAAATAATCAGAATAGGGTTAAGATATTCTGCTTAAAACTAATACATTTAAATTTTTAAAAATTATCATTAAATTCCAGTGAACAAGTAGTTTCTAAATCTTCCCGTACCTCTAGGCATACAGATTCTGTCATGGTACACGACCTTCATCTGACAAAGTACTCCAAAAAATCATCACTAGTGGCTTTCACCTCTTGAAAATTCCGACGTGGTTTGTTTACCAAGGGTTCCATGCCTTATTAGCTTGGATCACTCTGCGGCATGCACATTCGTGAGATGATAGGTTGAGAAATTCGAAACAAGGAGGTATAGCTGTCACCAGCCGGTCAAAGTCGAGTGAGGAACTGTTGTCTTGGTTGCCTTGACGGAATAACGTTCATAGCTGGCAACAAGTCTCCACAAGTGACGCATGCTACACCCGGCAACACATGTAGCATACCACATCTTTTGTGTCCGACTGACAACAAGCCGCATGCTACAAAGAGCAATTTTTGTTGCCAGCCGCATGCTCCATGTCGCCCAAATGTTGCCTCAGTGGAATCCCGCCTTAATGGACTAGTATAACTTGGAAACAATTCTCTAACCCATGGGTAAATTATGAAAATTTTGAGCTCGATTATGATTATTATTATTATTATTATTATTATTATTATTATTATTATTATTATTATTATTATTATTATTATTATTATTATTATTATTATTATTATTATTATTATTATTATTATTATTATTATTATTATTTACGTAGTTATGTACAGACTATTTTTGGTATAAATCATGGTCTTATTATTTGTGTGTTGTATGTGAGTTTGTCATGAAAAATCTGCTGTATGTGTATTAATATGAGTTTATTTAATGTAAGAACACGTACTTAATAGTGTATAATGTATTCCTACCTGTATATATGATGTATAAATCCAATGCATTGTTGTGCAACATACTGTAATAGTCCAGAACAATGCACTTTGTCACTAGAGGTTAATCGAACATTCGATCATTTGTAAATAGGCCATTGAAGACTCTCGAAATTACGAGAAAACGGGTGTCATATTCTTCTAGAAGCCTGGTCAGTCAATGTATATAAAGAGGCAGTCTTGAGGGTAGAGTAGAGGTGTTGACGAGAATAGCTAGTGAAAGTCGTGAGCTCATGTTGTGATTCTGTCTTCTTAGTAGTGGTATTTTGTTCAAGATGGCAGTTTATTAGTGTGTGTATGTGTAATATGTATACATAATTTGTAAATAAAAGTGTGTACACAATTGACAGCATTTCGTGTGTACATCAGTAGTTCAGCATGTTGCTTGGAAAGACCTAAATCCCTGACAAGATCATTAAGTTCTGCCTGTCGTATCAGATGAGGTATTTTATGATGTTTGGAAATGCAGGTAGAATCAGCAGAAGTTGAAGAGTAGTCTGAAGATTCTGATTGTTGGTGTTCCTCTGGAATGACATAATCTTCCAACTGGGGGAAGGGATAGAGACGGGAAGCTCTGGTCAATATGGCATGGGCCTTGTGGCTGATGGCAGATTAGGATACACAATGTTACCTTGAGTTTTCCTCGAAAATTCCTCTGTTTTGGTAATACAGAAGTAACAGTTTTCCAGATGACTGGTAGGCTGTTGTCAAATCATTGGAACCGCATAAGATATATTGTTATTTTTCCCCCGCTACCACTCAGTTAACTTCACGTAACATGCTACACAACACGCGTGTGCTGCGCAATTTTTACCTTGATCACCTATTTTACAGCCAAAATACAAGTAATATGCTTTTTTTTTTTTTACATTGTCTCTAATTGATTAATGTTGTGATTTCAAAGTTAATTCCCCACAAACATAGCAGAAACTATTTGGAGAATTCTTACATGAACGTCGATTGCGATCTATTTAACACCATTGCAGAATAACCAGTACCGCTCACAATACTTCCACAATCAGAACTAAGCATGTCTTGTCTCATAACACAACAACAAAGAACCGGATTTTGACAATACACCGATAAGCAACCATATTTTCTTTCCATTAGTCAGTTATAGTCGGATGTGTCTACCCCCCATGCGGACGCATAATAAAGGTAATGAAACAATAAACCAACGCGAAGGCTAACACTCATTCAAACCACAAAAGAGAAAGTATGTTTCAAATGGTACTTTAAAAGAATGGAAATTATACGTAATTGTGTAAGAGATCTATGTTAAAGAACATAACCTCTTTCAAAGTGGGTAGTTTTAACACATTTTTATACGATTTGCTAATTAAAAATATGAATTTATATAAAATGTGACATGTAGCAATTTTTCAAGGCCATATTCATCATCAGGATGTACAAATGACCTAAAAATAGTTATTCTTGTCCATGTTATGAAAACCTTGTTGAATAGTGTATTTAATAACTCCAATATCCAAACATGGTCTGAAAAGGGGACAAGTTACAAAGGAATCTTGAACAGCATAGAAGGAAGATAAGAGGTCTGTTAAAGACTGTTTCTCCTTCTTAACTGAGGATTGCAATTCAACTTTTAAGACAGCTTATTCATCCTGATTTCACGTGCCATGTTTTACTGCTGTATTCAAATAAAATCATGTTGGAGTGTGCTCAAAAACTGCTTGATTCTGACACTGCCTTCTAGATTAACACAATTTGTAACTCTCATGAGAGTTATGGTGGCTTCTAGAATTATTTTTCAGAAATCTTTCCTATTGCTTCAATAAAGGGTGTCCTATACTAGCCGTGTTAACATTACTGATTCTAAGCCAAGGAGCATTTTTTGAACTGAGAGAAAGGTAAATAAATAAATAAATAAATAAATAAAAAAGGAAAAATTCTGCTTACAATCAGATAAATATGGTATTGAAGTGTTATTCACTCTTGTCTTATGTTTGTCAGCATTATAGATGACCTGATACTAATTATATGAATGATGTGATCATAGATTGTAATAATAGTTAATACAGACTCATAGAGAGAGAGAGAGAGAGAGAGAGAGATAGAGATAGAGATAGAGATAGAGAGAGAGAGAGAGAGAGAGAGAGATATGTGTGTGTGCTGTCATGTTAAGTTTTTATGCGTCTTATCCTGCAGTCAAGAAATGTTCATTCTCTGTATATAAAAATTAAATGACTTCTCTCTGTGTGCTTTCCAAAACAACAACAAAAACCACCAGGTGTGTTGGCCATGCAGTTAGGGAAGTGCAGCTGTGAGCTTGCATTTGGGAGATAGTAGGTTCGAACCCTACTGTCGGCAGCCCTAAGATGGTTTTCCGTGGTTTCCCATTTTCACACCAGGCAAATGCTGGGGCTGTACCTAAATTAAGGCCATGGCTGCTTCCTGCCCATTCCTAAGCCTTTCCTCTCCCATCATTGCCGTAAGACCTATCTGTGTCGGTGCGACGTAGAGCAAAAAAAAACATGGCACAACAGCCCCGAAGAGCCATGGCCTACCAAGTGACCACTGCTCAGCCCGAAGGCCTGCAGATTATGAGGTGGTGTGGTCAGCACAATGAATCCTCTTAGCTGTTATTATTGGCTTTCTAGACCAGGGCCGTGATCTTGCTGTCTGATGGCACCTCCATTGTAATCGCGTAGGTCGAGTAGACCTCGAACCAGCCCTCAGATCCAGGTAAAAATCCTTGACCTGGCCAGGAATCGAAGCCAGGGCCTCTGGGTAAGAGGCAGACATGCTACCCCCTACACTGTGGGGTCGGCTCTTCCAAAACATCAGCATGTCTAAATCGCTGGGTGGAATTCCAAGAAATTTTGCATGAACCTTCTCAGAAGTAGCTGTAGCATGACTAACTATGGACGAGTCCTGCAAGGGTTGCCATCCTCCCTAAAGGTAGCATGTCGGTAAAGGAGAGCGTGGTCGCCATCATACCATTCCTGTATGTCCGTCATCTTTGGTGAATGGATAATCAGATTTAAAAAAAGATAGGAAAATGTGGCTGTTGGTCTTCATTGACAGACATATAGGTTCTCTCTCTATAATATTGCATTCTTCCCATTTAATGACCAAGCGAGTTGGTTGTGCGGTTAGGGACGTGTAACTGTGAGCTTGCACTTAGGAGATAGAGGGGTTGAACCCCACTGTCGGCAACCCTGAAGGTGGTATCACATTATTCATCTTTTCAAAACACTGTAAGAGATTTGTGCCAACAAGCACAAATTATTGCATGGTATCTTTCACAGATCTCTTCTATTTTGTAATAAAATTTCAGGCTTATGGAAATGTCACTACTTTTAAGACTTACTTTCTTATGTTATTAATTGCACACAGGTTTAATATAGATTACACCAGGTAAATGCTGGGGCTGTATGTTAATTAAGGCCACCGCTACTTCCTTCCCACTTCTATCCTTATTGCATCATTACCATAAGACCTAGCCTAAAGCAAATTGAAAAAAAAAAAAACACCTACCATTTCATCTTATAATACCCTACCATGATACAGTAAGTAAGTCATCTGTCAATATTTTCAGTGCTGATTATCAGTTGAATAAAGTCTATTTATATTTCTGGAAATGTATTAATTTATCTTTTCTCTGTCTTTAGGCAACAAAACTGGAATTATATGTCTTTTCGCTTTTGGATCGGAATGTGGATTACATTGATTCTCATAATACTGGTTGCAATTGATGCTAGTGCATTGGTTTGCTATATTACACGCTTTACAGAAGAAAATTTTGCTACACTTATAGCTTTTATATTTATTTATAAGGTAAGTGAAGGTAGATTTGTAAATGATGTTATTTTATTGCAGTCAATGGCCAAAAAAACTAATTTACATTAATAATAAAATCACATTATTCATCTTTTCAAAACACTGTAAGAGATTCGTGCCAACAAGCACAAATTATTGCATGATATCTTTCACAGATCTCTCCTATTTTGTAATAAAATTTCAGGCTTATGGAAATGTCACTATTTTTAAGACATACTTTCTTATGTTATTAATTGCACATAGGTTTAATATAGATAATCATAGATTTAATATATCTGTGTAGAAAACTGGTGGTGAGCAGTGAGTTTCCATGTAAGTATGTGTGGATAGAGTAGACCTATGCATAAAACAATACACATGAGTGCAGAATGTTTTCGCTGCAACCTTCATCAGTGGAGGATAGAATATGAATGGTGGTGACCATTATTGAAGAGTAGATGCTGTTGTTGGAAGGGGGAGGGGGGAGAGATAAACTAGACAAGAGAACAGAAAAAAAAAGGAGTGGTTATGTTGATTGCTTCCCTAGACCTGAGCATCAAATGGAATCTTTTAGGTCAAGAGGGTAGAGGGAAAGGGGTAGTTGTTGAAGAACTTTGTATAGAAGTTAATCATATATTTTGACAAAACCAAGTATGAATAGATGTAGGAAGATCGTTTTCCAAACAGTTGAAACTACAGTGATTTCCATTTCACTCACTGTGGCAGTTCTTCGATCAGGGGATGGACTATTATCAGTTTCTCCCAACTTCTACTGCTGTGATAGGATGGTTCTTATCATACGGCAGGTGTTCAGAACAACAGCCTTCTGTGTTTGTGGAAGTGTATAGGTAATGTTGTTATTATTATTATTATTATTATTATTATTATTATTATTATTATTATTATTATTATTATTATTATTATTATTACACATTTCTAGAGGCTAGTCTGAAGTGCATTTTGTGAATTTCAAATTTGTTAGTTTGGTATTATTTTGATGATGATCTTAAAACTACTCTTGTTAGAGTTCCTATCTTTAAATGGTAATATTTTATATTTTTTACTACTTGAACAGTAATAGTAGTCCCTAATCAGAAAGTAAATACATCTTCTAATAGTTCTTGAATGATGAAATAGATGTCAGGTTTGAAACTCTTCTGGTATTGAGTTGTAGAAGAGTTCTTTACCAAGGAAAGAAGTAGAGGGAGTAACATTTGGTGTTGTTAACAAGGATTGTCAAGATGTTCTTGTGTGACAGCAGGTGATTAGTTGATGAATATTGCTGAGATTTGTCATTGTACTACAATATAAAGTAATGTAGTCAAGGAAATGAGTGTGACTGGATAACACCACACTGGCTATGCATGACTATGAGACCTGTGTTCTTGGGTGTCCATCCATAATCCTGCTTTACATTAGTAATTTAGGGCTTTAAATATGAAAGTTTATGGATTGTTCATTGAAATGGAGAAATGGAAGTTTCATTTTCTCCTTCACTGGAATACTCTTTTAGTTAAAAAGGTTTGTACTGATGAAGGATTTATTTAAAATTACTCTTTCTGTTGGCGGAAATTCATTTACAGAGAAGTGTCCATATGTATTTCATGGCTTTCGAGGTAAATGTTCACAAAACTTCCTGATGATATTGTTTAAATTTTTAGTTGAAACTTCTTCATTGTGTCGAACTAAAATTACATTCTTCATCCAGGTTGGAACGAGTAGTAATTCTTTGTGTATTATGTACTGGTTGTTGATGTTCCAAACGCTTGCAGTATTATTCATCAAGGTGATTGATAGATCCCTTCTCAATATATTATGTACTGGTTGTTGATGTTCCAAACGCTTGCAGTATTATTCATCAAGGTGATTGATAGATCCCTTCTCAATATATTATGTACTGGTTGTTGATGTTCCAAACGCTTGCAGTATTATTCATCAAGGTGATTGATAGATCCCTTCTCAATACAAGGTAATCAGTCTCCCAGGGCAGGTCCCTATGTAAGTAGTATATCTACCTCGCGTTATTTTGTGTCTTACTTCCCAGGCTCACACGAGTCCTGAGGACAACCTTGATACATAAGGAATGTGGTGGCTCTTCCTTGGCAGACTAATGAAGATGTTCTCTGACTGTTTTGTAACTGGAGGGGTCATATCTCTCAGTTCAAATAGGGTTATACCAATTGCCTTGCTAAAAAATACTATAATGTATTTGAAGCATCAACAACAGGGTGTACACAATGTAGAAGAATGACAAGTTCGTCCAACCCTGACAAAGAATGTAATTATACTTTTGAAGATTGTGTAAATTTAATTTTATATCTGCACTAATTATAGTATCCTTTTCAAGTTTGTGTTAATTTAATTTTATACTTGGACTAATTCAGTAAAATATTTATTTTGCAGGCAGTTGAAAATGTATTTAAAATTGGTAAAGATTATCCCATCAATACTAACGTTGATGAGTCGCTAAGTTTTGGCTGCCATTGTGTACCTCCTATGAATACTTCCATAGTTGACAGCAGTATTAATTGGACTTCCCTCAATCGTACGGAGTGCGCAGTAAGTCATATATTTAAAATGTAATTTACTTTTATATTTAATGAACCATTGAGTTTATCCCATTATATTATTTAAAAAATTATCGTGGTGTGGCTTACTGTAGTCACGTCCTAGTTCGTGAACTGTGGGCAACGGCTGAGTGGCCTAGTAAGTGGTCCTGAGAGTCGGGATACCAGTTGCTATGGAATGGGGTTGGGCATCTCTGACATATTCTGTGTCTTGGTCCTCATTATGCTCCATCGTTGTCCCTAATCCGTTAGAGGAGAGATTCTCACCGAGACTATGTGTGAGCAGGGTAGCACCCATCGAATTTTTTATACGAGCATGCTCAGAACATTGTGAACAAGCCTTGGACTTACAAGTGTAACAAAATTCCACTTCTGTTTGATAGGCATAGGACTCCTTCGAAATAACTTGGCAAACAAAATGGAGCTATCAAAATTAATGGGTCTTGCAGAAAAAAGAATATAGAACTGGCTCATTCAGCTAAGAGGATGTGTCTGTATGTGTTAGAAGTTAGTAATATTCAGGTAAGGGGAGATAACGAGGAAGGGATGGGAGATTATAAAGCGTAACAGATATTAATAAAAGAAGGGCAGATTGTAGGGTAGGACCGTTCATCAGGAATACTATTGCACACAACATAGTATCTGTTAAGTGGCCCATAGAAGTGCAATATTGTTGCGCAAAATGGATGTACAATATATTGTTAGCTGCCCACAGACGTACAGTATTACTGTACAATAATCGGGTTTGTGCAATAAATAGAATCGTGTGGAGATAATATTGAGGGTTGTGTAATATATTGTGCAGAGCGGTCATAGACGTACAATATGCGCGGCAATACATAGTAAGTCCATCCCGGTATTTTGTTTGGTGAACACTCTTTTCTGCATCACGAAGCCGCTTCACTTCCTTCTGGAAGTTTGTACGCAGAGAACTAATTTTTTAAAATAACTTCTTGCTTGTCGGCGTTTGGGTATTTTTCGCAATATTTGTCAATAAGCCTCTTGTTCTGTTCACCTTTTTTTAACGCAATTTCTGTAATCTTTGCTCTTAACGTCCCATAGAGCCGGAAGGCCATGGTACACTTCGATAAACTCCAAAATAAGCTTTTTCTCCTCCTGTTTTTCTGCCACGTTCTCCCCCACTTGTTGATACCAACCGGCGGAAGGAGGGATATTGCACAATATTGCCAACACACGGCACAGTATTTTGTGATTTGCGCAATATATTTCAAACTTTTTTGATTTCGTACAATATATAGCACAACCCTTCAATATTAAATGCACACTATCAATTATATTGCACAAACCCCGATATTGCACAATAATATTGCACATCTGTGGGCCCCTTTAGGCATATAAATGAATGAATGATTTGGGTAGATTTGGCAGTTGGAGGAATTAAGATGAGAATTGCCTCTGTCTATTCACTATGTGAGGATGCAGATTAGGATGAAGTTGACAAGTTATATGAAGTGCAGGGTGACATCATAGTCAGCATCAACAGCAAGGATAGGATAGTCCTAATGGGTGATTTCAATGCAAGAGCTGGAAATAGTACTGAAGGATATGACAAGGTGATGGGTAAATGAGGGGAGGATATGGAAGCTAATAGGAATTGGGAAGTGTTTACTGAACTTCTATGCTAGTATGGGATTAGCAATTACAAATGCATTCTTCAAGCATAAGGCTATTCACCGCTGCACATGGGAGGGTAGGGGCACCAGATTCATAATAGACTATATCATAACCGACTATGAATTCAAGATATCTGTTAGGAACGTGCAGGTATTCTGGGGATTTTCCACTGATACAGACCACTATCTGATCTGTTGCGAACCAAATATCTCTAGGGCTAGGATAGAGAAAATTATGCTGATGATGATGCTTGTTGTTTTAAGGGGCCTAACAGCGAAGGTCATCGGCCCCAGAGAAAATGATGTCTGCAGATGACAAAGAGTAGGAAAAAAAAAAAAGTTTTTAAACAATAAACAGTATGCAGGTTCAAGATATAGGAAGAGAATGGGTGGCATACAGTAATGCTATAGCAAAAACTGTGTGTAAAGATGGGGTAAAGCAAACATCTTGGTGGCATGATGATGTGAAGGCAGCTTGTAAACATAAAAGGAAGGCGTGTCAGAAATGGCTCCAAACAAGGAGTGATACAGACAGAGAATTGTAGGTAAATGAAAAAAACAGAGTGAAACAATTAACTTCAGAATCCAAGAAGTCGTGGGAAGATTTTGATAATAACCTAGAAAGGCTAGGTCAAGCAGCAGGGAAACCTTTCTGGACACTAATAAAGAATCTTAGAAAGGGGGGGGAAGGAAATGAATAGTGTTTTGGGTAAATCAGGTGAACTCATAGTAAATCCCAGGTAATCACTAGATAGGTGGAAAGAATATTTTGAAAATCTTCTGAATAATAATTTCATGTGGCTATTTCTAGCTTGGTGCAGCCCTTGTAATGCAAACCATCCGACGAGAGTGGGCAGCATCTGCCATGTGTTGGAAATTGCATGTTATTGTAGAGGAGGACAGCATTGCGTGTGATGTGCGAGTTGCAGGGTTGTTGGGGACAGTATAAATATGCAGTCCTCGAGCCAAGGGAATTAACCATTTAAGGTTATAATCTCTGATCCGACCAGGAATCAGACCCTCTCCGAACTGTAAAGCACTACGCTGACCATTCAGCCAAGGAGCTGGACATCTACTGAATGTAAAAGGGCACATTTCTGTTGATTTGGTGAACAAACAAGCTCATGGGGAGGAGGA
This sequence comes from Anabrus simplex, assembly GCF_040414725.1. Taxonomy (NCBI): domain Eukaryota; kingdom Metazoa; phylum Arthropoda; class Insecta; order Orthoptera; family Tettigoniidae; genus Anabrus; species Anabrus simplex. The sequence continues at coordinate 92,809,824 of NC_090271.1, forward strand.
TATTAATGATTGTGAAATTATGCTTGAGGAAGTGGGAAGGATGGTAAATAAACTCAATTTTTATATAGCAGCAGGAATTGGTGAAATTAGACCTGAAATGATGAAATATAGTGGGGAGGCAGGGATGAAATGACTTCATAGAGTTAAAAGATTGCCATAGAACGCTAGTAAGGTACCTTCTGATCGGACTAAAGCAGTAATTCTGCCTATCTATAAGCAAGGGAACGGGAAGAATTGCAACAACTATCGAGGTATTTTATTGATCAGTATACCAGGCAAAGTGTCACCGACGTTTTGGAAGGGAGTGGTTGAGAGCATGTTGGATGAAAACCAGTATGGTTGCAGAGCACAGGAGGGCTGTCAGGATGAGATTTTCAATATGCACCAGGTATCTGAAAAATGCTATGAGACGAATAGACAGTTGCATACCTGCCAACCCTCCGATTTACCCGGATACTTTCCGTTTTTTAAACTCTTCTTCCGATTTTCCAATTTATTTTTAGTTCTTCCTATTTTTGACTAATATAACCTCCAGTATGGTCAGTACTCTTCCCCTAGGATAAAGGGTAAATTCAGGATAAATTCTTATGTGTTTCACTAATTTTCAAAACCTCATTTTTAAGCATATTTATTTGATGCTTTATTTCATCCATCGCCTTCGTGTATCGTGTTTCCTGCTCACCACAGCAGGGTGTGTACTTTATACAGCTGGAGATTTGGGACGGCAATCGTCCTGCAAGCTAGAGAGGCTAGCGCGTGCTAGCAACTCCGTTAATCGAAAGAATGAGTTTGTTATTGTTTGCTTCGTGCGCTGTTAACATTATTTCTGTGCGTAGTTTCGTCGGAGGTGTAGGCCACATGTTTTTTCTTGCGTTTCTATGCTCTCCCTCCCTGGTAATGTATGGGACATATTGAATTGTTTTGTATGTGGTAGTTTCACGTAGTTAAGTGCATAATGTTAATGAGTTGAATGTATTTAAGGGGGTTGTGTCGGTGACAGTTTCTGATATTTTCTCTTCTCGTTATGACCAAGAAGTATAACAAACGTTATCTGCAAGTGTTCAGAGATACCTGTAAATTTCCGTTCATTGTACTGTCTGATAAAGGAAACTATTATGCATTTTGTTGCGTGTGTCGGTGTGACATAAATATTATTTGTGTGTGTCATAAATGAGAATGATTAGGTACATTTTCTTGTAACCATTTTTTGGTTTTGTAGTTTAAGATTTTAAATTTAATGATCAATTCACATTGTAACTGTAGATGTATATACATCTGACATTTTTTCACCTAGACAGTGGTGCAATATATGTGATGTGATGAAATCCAAGAATTAAAAAATCTTCCTATTTTTTATTTCTAAAAGTTGGCAGGTAAGCAGTTATGTTTGTTTCATAGATCTGAAGAAGGTATATGATAGGGTACCAAGGGAAAAGATGTTAGCTGTACTGGGGTCCTATGGCGTTAAAGGTAGATTATTAAAAGCACTCCAAGGCATTTATTTATATTGACAATTGGGCTGGAGTGAGAATTGATGGTAGAATGAATCCTTGGTTCCAGGTCCTTGCAGGGATCAGACAAAGATGTAATATTTCACCTTTGTTGTTCATAGTTTAATTGGATTAGAGTTGATGAGGTTGTTAAGGAAAATACTGTGCAGCTGTTGGTGAAATAGCAAGAATGCTTGACAACCAGTACAGCAGTTCAGAAATTATTTAAAAACTGAAGTTATAGGAAAATTTGTTCTGTATAGGGCCTGGACCAAAAACTATAAAATTCTGTGCAGAACTATAAACGTAGAACTCCTTCAGAGATATTGAAACAAAAGAGGTGATGCTTTATGTGAATTCTTCATTGGTAATGATACCAGCTGCTACATGGCATGAAGCAGAGAGCCTTGGAACTACTTCAGCTACCACATGGTACCTAGTGGAAGATTTTGGAACTACACTGCTGAGCAATAAAAGAAGTAACACTTAGATTTTTGTAAGTAATTTCAGTTTGGTGTACAAGAATGTTATTATCCACAATATACCCTCGTAATTGCTATATTAAACCCTGTAGAGAAAGTGGCATAATTGACTACACAAATGGGATACATTTAAATAGCAGAGAATGTAAATCATTCGTTCTTTTCCCTTGACACCAATTGAGTTCACTTCCTAAGGGTAACTTCTCAGTCCTTTACTGACACCAACCCTTCATGGAATATAAAAGGCTGCTCTTAGCCTGGAGATCAGATGCTCTTGTGGCTGTCCCTAACCTGGGTTACAAATGCTTTCTGATGGGTTTCAGAGGTAGAAGTAGAGATAATTTTTTTCCTCCACAGATTAAAGTATATTCCATAAAGGAAAATATTTTTACCCATAAAAATGTACTTCCTTCCTTCCTTCCTTCCTTCCTTCCTTCTTCCCTTCCTTCCTTCCTTCCTTCCTTCCTTCCTTCAGGAAAATATTTTACTAAAATTTGTACTAACCATCTATTATTTTTTTCTCCTCAGAATCTTGATGGAGTGTTCCTGGATGCTGGTTGCAATGCTCCACATTTTGTGGCTGATGTCTTTTTGATGTCCATCATTCTTTTTGCGGGAACATTTCTTCTGTCAGTTCATCTAAAGGACTTCAAGAATGCGTTATTCTTTCCTTCTGGCGTAAGAATTTATAATATTGTTCTTGTAACACTGTAGCGATCATGCCCATAGATTCTACTGGTTTCCATTGTTTTGAAATTGATCAAGCGTATAATTTTTGCAGGCTCAAACATAAGATTTAATTTTAAATTCCTGCCTACAATTTTTACTTGGTTATTGCTATTATCAGCACACTTTTTCTGGATAGATTTACACCCTAGTGCTGAATCGGTTGACCTCGGCAATCTTCGAGATTAGTATTGGCAACCTTTGAAACACAAACTATGAATTGCTTATGCATCGCTGTGCGACATCTGGCGTACACTTTACATACTAGTATTGTTGTTGTTTACACAGCACAGCCAAACTATAGAATTCATGCTAGGAACAAGATTTGCATTGAGAAATGTTATGTAATGTTATATAATGTTATATAATGTGTGTGTGACACAGTTGTTGGCTTAAGATAATAAAGGTTTAGAAAATTCATATCCATCGATCATATTATCGATTCAATTCAGATTTCATTTCCATTCAGTTGGCAGCACTACCGGAACCGGGAGAGCTCCCTCCTTACTCCTCACCCATACACAAATCTATCGATAAAAAGTGTGCTGATAATACATGTTTGTGGTGCTTTGTAGTAACAAGTTCTGCATCTAGATGGCACTTAATAACGAGCTTCACTATATTTTTAATGAATCAGCGAGGCTGTGTATGTAGTAGTAGTAGTAGTAGTAAAGATGGAGCAAACAATGACTGAGAAGATGAAATAGTTCATGCCCAAGCCGATATAGATGACTCTGATAGTGAAATAGACAAATTAGGAGATACTGTACTTCTGGTGCATTTGAAGGTATGAATCATTAACAGTTTTTATTAAGTCTAAATCATATCACTTTGAGTATAACTTTTCAAAATCTAGCCCAAGCCTTTATAATGAAAATGTTGATGTGGTACGTTTTTCTTTAAAGCAATGGTGGTGGTGGTGGTGGTTATTGTTTTAAGAGGAAGTAGAACTAGGCAACCATCCTCTATATAACATTAATCAGAGGGAAAAAAATGGAAGGGATCCGACATTTCAAAAATGATGATATCGGCCAAAGGAAGACAAGGGTCATGAAGGGCGTGAAAATGAAAGACTCCCTAGCCCTCGGAAACCTAATAGCGCCAGGGTCGGAAAAGAACAAGAGTTGACCAGGAGAGGTCGGATAGGATAGATGAAAGTGAGGCCTGGCACAAGTAAATGGAAGCTCTGCCAGGACTCGGCTAAAGGCCCCGTGGTCGCCAATCCACGCTCCAAGGTTCAGAGCCCCTGGGGCCCCTATTAGTCGCCTCTTACATCAGACAGGGGATACCGTGGGTGTTATTCTACTGCCCCCACCCATAGGGGGCCTAAAGCAATGGTAGTAACATTTCTGATAATGAAGAAAACTACATAGATGATAGGAATTGTAGGTGTAACCCCTCTACTGTCATGCTGCTTTCCTAATTTTTATTTTTTTAGTTTACATGATGAAGAACATAGCATTACTTGTGCACTATTTTTAGATACAGAGAAGGAATATTTTTTCAAAAATCTCTATAAAATTGCTTGGTTTCTGTGGATGAGTACAAAATATGGGCTTGGTCCTGATAGTATTACCCATATAAGTTTTGAGTTTCCAGCTTTGATGCGGGAATGAATAGAAGAATGAAAACATTGTATGTAACTAAAACCTGATTTTACAGGAGATAAAAAAAACTATCCTGTGATTTAAGGCAAAGAACAAAGTTTTGCCAGTTACAAATTACGAATTAACTAAATTTGATGTAAACAGATTGATTAGTACAAAAGTTTAATTTTCTTATTTTAAGATTTTTTTTCACACTTGTAAGGTATCTCTAGACGAATGTCTTAAAACTAGATACAAAATGGTGGCATTGGTTCATTTTATGCAATTCCATTGCATATTTTGTTATGTGGTCTCTACAGAGGCTTTGTATAGCCATAGTTGTGAAATAAAAAACAGTATTTCAGAAAAAATGCAGGTATGAATTCTCCATTCTTAAGCAACAAAGTGCTTTTTATGATTGCTGAAACAATTTCAAATATTTGAGGTATGTAATATAAATTAACTTGTTAATCTATTCTTTGCTATCTCTTAACATTGCAGTAACAATTATAGGTTCTTTATGACACTGAGGAAAGAGGGCATGGTTGGGTATGTAGTGGTCATGCCCTAAATACAGCACAGTGTGCCTGGACAGTGTAAAAATGGAAAAACACAGAAAATATTCTGATGGTGGGGTTCGAACCCACCATTTCTCGAGTGAAGGCTAACAGCTACACAGTGTGAACCACATAGCCAACTCCCTTAATAGTTAGACGGAATCTGTCATCATTCATTTTGGAATATGCTGTATCAATATGGGCAAACATCTAATACAGTAGGTTTGAGCAGTTATGGATTGACCGAGCTCGATAGCTGCAGTCGCTTAATTGCGGCCAGTATCCAATATTCGGAAGATAGTAGGTTCGAACCCCACTGTCGGCAGCCCTGAAGATGGTTTTCCTTGGTTTCCCATTTTCACACCAGGCAAATGCCAGCCCCTTCCTGTCCCATCGTCGCAGTAAGACCTATCTGTGTCGGTGTGACGTAAAGCAACTAGCAAAAAAAAGAAGAAAAAAGATATGGATTGCTTCAGGGGCAACTTAGACTTCACAACACACTGAATCTTTTGAGGTTCATCCCTCCCTCCCTCCCTCCATCTTCACTACAGACTGTTACATACCTTTCAGATATCCATCTCTGTACACACTTCTGTGAATGAATTACGGGCCTCCATAACTATCTGCCTGAGACTACATTGTGACCTCTTCTAGTTCTATATTTACCTCAAAACTCTGCATCTCTTACTGTACATGGCTCTGTAAGCTATCCTCCTTCACTCATCTCACACGACCCCGCCATCAAAGCCAGTTGATTTGCACAGTTTAATCTATTGAGTTTGTTCTGAAGTCAGCCTTAAACTGATCATTTCAAGTGCTCTCCTTTCACTCTTTCGCATATTTTCGCATATTTATGTACCAGTACAAGAGCCCTTGAAGTGCTAGATATAAAATTATTATTTTTGGCTGTGAAGTTCAGATGGCAGACCACTATCTTTTGAGACCAAAATGGCAGGTTTAATGCTGCTTCAGTCTGGCAGAATTTGAAGATGCTCTAGTAAATAAGCATCATGTCAGAAGATTTACTGGCTTGTTAAAGAACACCTGTGAGATAGAATTTCTGGCACCAAGGGAGATGGCCATGTGGTTAGGATCGTGCAGCTGTGAACTTGCATTCAGGAGATAGTGGGTTTGAATCCCACCATCAACAGCCCTGAGGATGGTTTTCCATGGTTTCCCATTTTTACATCAGGCAAATGCCTGCTGTACCTTAATTCAGGCCATAGCCACTACCTTCTCAGTCTTAGCCCTTTCCCATCCTTCCTTTGCCAAAAGTCTTCTATGTGTTAGTGCAACATTAAACAGGTAGCTAGAATTTCTGGCACCTGAGCACTTTGGAAAATCATAAAAACAGTTTAAGAAGTAAGCATACAATACATATTATTTAACAGGGATATTACATATTTCTCTTATATTTATTTCAGGTCCGACAGATTGTTAGTGATTTTGCTGTAATTCTTGCAATTTTCTTGATGTCTGGCTTGGATTATATGGTAGGCCTCAAAACACCAAAACTGGAGGTAAGTTGCTATAAATAACTTTTAAATAAAATGTGTTTTACAGTTTATGAACTAGTGGTCTTAGCAGAGAGGCAAATTTTTATAGAACTAGTTTCTGAATCTTGCTGGACTTCTCAGCTTTAAGTTGTTGTGGAACCAGACAGTGCAAATAGTTCATTGATATGCAAGAGGCATTCCAGGAAAATATGGAGGAGAATCTGAAATGCCCAAAAAATTTTTTTTAGTATTATCTTTTTTATGTACTGTATAACCTCTTGCTATATTTATACAAATCTTCAACATTTAATTAATAAACAGACACATGGCACAACAGCCCATTAGGGCCTTAGCCTTCCAAGATGGCTGCTGCTCAGCCAGATAATGGAATGTCATGCGTTCAGCATGATGACATCCTAAACCAGGTTCGTTGCCTGCCATATCAGACAGCTTCTCAGCTGATCTCACGAGACTGAGTGAATGCCGTTCTGGCCCTTAGTCCACAATTAGTATCCCTGGACTGGCTGGGAATCGAACTTGGGTCCTCCAGGAAAGAGATAGACATGCTATCCCTACACCATGGGAAATCAACACAGGAATTATGAAAATCATAAACTATGGCATCAATATTTTGCCATTTGAGATACTGAAATTGATTCCTATATCTGATGATTTTATGCTTACCATTTAAACTGTTTAGTGCCAGGAACCTGTAGTATAATCAGACTTGATCTGAATTTTGTGAACAGTATTTTATTTCAAAAATGTTCCCCACAAAAAATCTTATTTTAATTTCACAGACTGTGAATGTCACAATATTCAAGCTCTTCAGGCTTTTTCAATTTTGAAATGATCAGAGTTCAAGTGGGCTTCTCAGTTATTCATTTATTTTTGCATATACAAATATATTTGGATATAAGTTAGAATATATTTCAGTATTTGACACTATCAAGTGAGCCTCCGTGGCTCAGGCGGCAGCGCGCCGACCTCTCACCGCTGGATATCGTGGTTCAAATCCCAGTCACTCCATGTGGGATTTGTGCTGGACAAAGCGGAGGCGGGACAGGTTTTTCTCCGGGTACTCCGGTTTTCCCTGTCATCTTTCATTCCAGCAAAACTCTCCAATATCATTTTATTTCATTAGTCATTCATTAATCATTGCCCCAGAGGAGTGCGACAGGCTTCGGCAGCCGGCACATTTCCTATCCTCACCGCTAGATGGGGGCTTCATTCATTCCATTCCTGACCCGGTCGAATGACTGGAAACAGGCTGTGGATTTTTTCATTTGATACTATCAAATGATGTTCACAATACTGAGTTAAAATTTTGAATTTCTTTAATATGCTACTTGCATAAATCAATCAATCACAATCAATCGATCAATACTGATCTCCATTTAGGGCAGTCGCCCAGGTGGCAGATTCGCTATCTGTTGTTTTCCTAGCCTTTTCCTAAATGATTTCAAAGAAATTGGAAATTTATTGAACGTCTCCCTTGGTAAGTTATTCCAATCCCTAACTCCCCTTCATATAAATGAATATTTGCCTCAATTTGTCCTCTTGAATTCCAACTTTATCTTCATATTGTGATCTTTCCTACTTTTATAAATGCCATTCAAACTTATGTCTTGATTGGAATAATTTCTTGTATTGCATAATATTTAATTCACAATATTTAGGCATTTTGTATATTTCTATATCCTCTTATCTGTCCAGGTCGATCTCTGGTGAGATACAGTGTGCAAATTGTATACTCTCTCCTGGTATGGGCTAGATCAAGTTTATTACTTTCATTTTTTTGTCTCAGTCCGTTTGATGATATGAAAGCGTCCGAGGTAATGAGTGATGCTTGTACTGTAATACCATTCTGTACACAGCCAGTCTTTGTGTCAATTTTACAATGGCGAAAAATGTCAGTGGTGTAAAAGTGTTGTTCATAGGATTGGCTGGCGTATGCATTTCAGTGGGATTGGCAGACTGATATGTAATAGCAACATCTGACTCAGTGAGGAAAGCAAAAGCAAACTATTTCACTCCTAGTTTTCCTAGTACCAAGGTCGATAGCTGTAGTCGCTTAAGTGCGGCCAGTATCCAGCATTCGGGAGATAGTGGGTTCGAACCCCAATGTCGGCAGTCCTGAAGATGGTTTTCGGTGGTTTCCCAATTTCACACCAGGCACATGCTGGGACTGTACCGTAATTAAGGCCACGGCCGCTTCCTTTCCACTCCTGGCCCTTTCCTATCCCATCGTTGCCATAAGACCTACCTGTGTCGGTAAAGTTTTCCTGGTTTACCTGTTCAGTGACACCTAGCTACTTCATATGTGATATTTTTCATACTAATCCATATTTACATTGTTTACATAATTTTAACACGTGTGTACTGAATAGGTGGACCCTTTCCCCTCTTATTACATGTTGACCTCGGCTACTCATCATCGCTGATGGTGGACCTGTTGAGGTTCCTACCAATTTCGGGCTGATGACTCAACATGCATATGCTGTTCGCTAAAAGGGTTAATTTCTGAGCAGAATTATTTGTGAAGCAAAGTGAATTTTATATAATTCTTGGGCACACCCATTAACATTATTAGTATTATTATTGTAATTAGGCTTACATAAGCTTATAACATTCACTTCATGATGAATTTTAAAATTAGTTTATTTTTTGTACCACTTTGTCTTATTTTTAACCAATTTTTAAACACCATTTTGGTAATTTTTCCACCAATAATGAAGCATTTTATTCAGCACTTTCAGAGGTCCCTACACATTGCCATTATTACTCTCATTTAAACAATTTACTTTTATTTTTGTTGTGGACGTGCATACAGTCTGTGAAACTTTTAGTGATACTTCGTTTTACGGGTATGAGGAGTAAGGAGGGAGCTAGTCCAGTTCCGGTACTGCCAACTGAATGAAAATGAAATCTGAATTGAATCGATGGTATGAACGATTGATATGAATTTTCCTAAACCGTCGTTTCCGTGTAGGAGTTCTAGGTTGTTCCTATGATGTACTTTGATTTTCCTCACTCGTGTTCAAGCTTCATCCATATTTTGACTTTGCTGTGAAAATAACAGTATTTAAAGTGTTGCAATTATACCGCCAGATGTCTCATGGCGATACATAATGGATTCTTATTTTTTGTCTCAGAGGTTGTCAATAAATCTCAAAGATACCAGAGGTCTACCAATTCAGCACTACAGAGCCGAAGTATCACTAAAAGTTTTGCATACTGTACCTGAGCAAGAATTCAACATAACAACTAGAGCCCTGTGCGGATATACAAAATATTATTCACATCCACATTCCTTTCATCCACATGCGCGAATGGATATCTCGGATATTGCAACAACAGTCGAACCTCCATTACTCGAATATTCATTATCTCGAAGTAACTTAAAATTCCCAGCCGTTTGTCCTATTCTTCACGTGTATTTATTTCTCTATCACTCAAAATTTGGTTACACGAATTTGTCAATTTCTCGAAGCAAACATTTCCTCCCTTGAAGCAAATAATACTCTGTAACTCGAATTTTGTAAAACATGAACTCTGCTATACGGCATTTGTGGTTTGTGAGGAACAGTTAACAAGTTAAGAAAGGGTTAAAGTGATGCTGGGAATTAATACGACGGGGCCCAAAAATCTAAAACTACTAGTGATTGGAAAATCGGCGAAGCCTCGCTGTTTCTCAGGTGTAAATTAATTACCGGATGACAAGCTCTATTTAAAAATCTTGGCTGTGTGGTATTGACGAGAAGTTTCAGTGTGAAGGGAGGAAAATCCTCCTTTTCGTAGACAACCGCCGTGCTCATCCCCAGGTTCTCGTTCAGGAAT